>NW_006159945.1:63033-69193 GCF_000334495.1 Tupaia belangeri chinensis
GTCTGCCTCAGCAGGACCAGAGACCAGGCAAAGCCTTCTGGGTCCCATGGTGACCTGGCTTCTTGTTCTGATCTTAGATTTGACCCCCATACTGTTGTCTCTACTCCTAGCATCTATCTGAGCATAGTTTTCTTGTCCCTTCTGATTAATTTCTCCATACTCTTTCCAAAAGTGAGGGTCTAAAACAAGGTGCAATAAGTAGGGATCCTGTCTTTCAAGCCGGAGAGTTATAGAGTTTTCTGTCTTTTTTATTAACTATGTGGCTTTGGACACTTTGCTTACTTCTCTAAGCCTCAGTTTCTTTATATGCAAAGGGAAGTTAAAGCATCTCCCATGTAGTTGACTGCAGTTCGAGTCCCAGATGCAGTGGCTTAAACTCACGCCGGGCACGTGTGCGTGCGTGCCCAAGATATCAAGAGCAGAATAGAGGAGAAGGGATTGCGGCGTGGCCATCCCCCCGGGGGGTGATTTCTCGCTTTCTATCTCTCTGTCTCTCTCTGTCTTTCTGGCAAGCACATGCGCCCTATAGAAAAAACCTCTCCAAAAAAATTAAATATAAAAAAGAATTAAAAATAAATGATAGGAATAAATGAATTAACTATTTATTCCATTCATTAATCGGTAAATGAGTTAAAGTGCCTAGTACTGTGCCTATCCTAGTACGTGTTCATGGTTTCCTTCCTTCTAGTCAGGTGCAGGGTTACCTGCTGGCCCTTGCTCCTGCCAAGTCTCGTTCACAGGATTGTTGTCCCCTGGCTTTCTTGGGTTCCCAGAGAACCTTTAAAAAGATCATGGTGTCATAGGGAATGTCAGAGAGCCCCTGGTATGATCCTACCTCTGCCTTTCAGCAAATGTCTGACCTTGGGCAGGTTTCTTTCTTTCTCTTTCTTCTTTCTTGCCAGAGGTCAGGCACGTTCCCTGGAGAGCATCAGAAAGAAGGTGTTGGAAAGTGAGAAAGCACCCCGCATGGGGATGGTCGTGCCGCAATCCTACCTTTCAGGATTTTGGGCACACTCAGGTGCTCAGATGACACATGTGGATCCAGCTGCCTTAATGACCACATCACCAGCTGGCTCTTTTCTTAATTTAGTCTCTGAACCTGTGTAATAGGGGTATTAATAGGAGTAGAGATTATGTAGAGCACTCGGCACTTACAAGCCAGCTATTCATAGTTAATAATTCTTCTGAACTTGATAGTTCAGAAGAGGCAGAAGAAGAAAGGCTGGAACAGAAGCAGGGAGCTCTAGCACTCACTTTTGAAATGGCCCTGTCTCCATCCTGCCCTGTCTGGTACCTTGAGCTATCATAGAACTTGACTTGAAGTAGCAAAGAATTTAGTTGAATATTCTCCTCCAAAATGATTTTTCTCCTTATCCAGTTTACCATAAACAGGATTTTCTTCCTTAATCAACCAGAATTCCTTTCCTTTAGAAGTCTAGGCGATGTTTAGATTATGTTAAGATACTCTGAGACAAAAGTGATTGGAATTGCTTTGTTTGTAAGAAGGTGGTGTGGGGAACAAGCAGTTAGTGTAATGGCTATGTCACTGGACTCCCGCGTAGTCGACCGCGGTTCGTGTCCCGGACCCGGTGGCTTAAAACACACTGGGTTGGGTGCATGTGCATGCGTGCCCAAGATCCCGAGAGGAGAATGGAGGAGAAGGGATTGCAGAGTGACCATCCCCTCTGGGGGGTGATTTCTTGCTTTCTGTCTTTATGTCTCTCTCTGTCTGTCTGGCGAGCACACGTGCCCTATAGCGAAAAACTTCTCCCCCCTCCCCCCTAAAAAAAGAAGGTGGTGTGGCCAGTGGACACTCAAACTCAAGGTTGTAAAAGGGGATGATAACCTCTCCAGTTTCAGATAAAATCAAATTTTGGCTGAGTATGAAGAAGATACCTGAAAGAGTAGAAAAACTAAGACCATAACAATTAACTAGAAATACCCACGAGGAATGCCTGTCTGTCTGAGGCAACTCACAAGGCCATTCCTGCAAGAATGGGTCATCTTGTATTTTCTCTGAGGACAGAAGAGAGGACCTGGTCAAGTGAGTGTGAGGAGAGAGAAGTCTTGCCTATATGACTAGGTTTATATCTGTATTAGAGCCAATTTCAGGGACTCCTTTTGTAATTTTGTGATTATAACTCTACCTGATAATTTCATCCAGTTATTCATTGATCAACTAGATATTGAAGACCTACCATATTTAAACCACTGTGATACACCTGATTTCTTCATCACACTCAGGCTATAAGAAATCTGAACTTTATCTTTGTGTTGAGATACTGAGATATGTAGTGACATAGGACACTGGAATTCATGTCTTTCTACCAATCTGCTATCTTCCTTTTATATTTGTTCCATTAGTATATCTTTTAAATCTTCCTTTCTGCTTCCTTTTAGATCAATTGAATATATAAAATATATATAAAATCTTGGGATTTTACACATGCACTCACATGCACCTAGTGTGATTTTCAAGCACCTGGGTCTGGGACTTGAACCATGGAGTCAGTCATGGGGGATCCAGCACCTTAACCACCATGCCATCCGCTGGCCCCAACACCTTTTTGGTTTTTCTCAATCAACCTGTGTGTATCAGGAATCCCCTTCTCAGTCTCTGTCTAGTTACCACAATTGGTTATTATTCATTACATGAAGTGTTCACAGTCACCCAAGACTACATATTTTGTTTTTTTTTTTGTTTGCTTGCTTTTTTTGTTTTAGAGGTTTTCCCCTATAGAGCACGTGCACTTGCCAGAAAGACAGAGAGAGAGAGAGAGAGACAGAAAGTGAGAAATCACCCCCTAGGGGGGATGGCCACGCCACAATCCCTTCTCCTCAATTCTCCTCTCGAGATCTTGGGCACGCACGCACATGTGCCTGGTGAGTTTAAGCTACCAGGTCTGGGACTCAAACTGTGATCAGCTACATGGGAGTCCAGCGACATAGCCATTACGCTAACTGCTGGTCCCTACATATTTTGTTTTTAAATTTGTACTTTATTGTGCATCATAGAAATATTCAGAATAAATGAAAACAATTATACCAGATTTATATTATTGATGGGATGTGTCTTGTCACTTTTTGGTGCTTATCTAATATATGCTTTTTTAATGGATAGAATTTTATTCTAGTATGATGTCACATCAAAGGGGTTTAAAAATACATACCCTACGGTGTCATGGCACACCATAAGACATCTACTTTAAACGTGCTTATCAATTTGCTTAACACAGCTCTCTTAACAATTAGCCATAGGGATGGAACCCAACCCTCAATCATTAAGTGACAAGTGTCTGTACCTCATGTCTTTTTTTTTTTTCATTGTTCTCTAGACTTAATTTTTGAAAGTTAATTTAATTTTTATTCGTCTTATTATTATTTTTTAAACATTCAATGGCAATACATCATTTGGATTGTAAACAGAATTTACCCAACATGAAATACACCTCAGACCAGTCTAGTTGAAAATACTATACACATTATCATCAACAGGTAATACACCATTTCTGTGTCCCACAGATGTCTTGCCTCTCTATTTTTTCTCCCTGATTTCCTTCCCTATACTCTTACCTTCTCCCACTCTTCCTTCCCTATACTCTTGCCTTCTCCCACTCTCCTTGCACACTGTTTCTAGTGTCTGTAACTATTTTCCCTGCTTTTATGCCCTCCAATCTTTCAGTCTCTACCATGGAGAGCAGATAGTTGGTATATATTAAGTGGAGACATACAATATCTTTCTTGTATAGCCTGGCTTGCTTCATTCAGTGAAAATTCTTCCATATTCAACCTCTTTCTATCAAATGCCAGGATCTTGTGTTTTTATGGCTGAATAGTATTGCATAGAGCACACATGCCACTCTTTTTCAGTCTATTAATCTGAAACCAATGTAATACACTGTAAAGTTATATGCAGATCAATGTAATATAAACAAGGTTATGATGATAATAAATAAATTAAATTTAATTAAAAAGAGAATACTATACACATTATCATCAATAGGTAATAAACCATTTCTGTGTCCCACAACTGTCTTTCCTATTTTGTCTTTTTTCTCCCTGATTTCCTTCCCTATACTCTTGCCTTCTCCCACTCTCCTTACACACTGTTTCTAGTGTCTGTAACTATTTTCCCTGCTTTTATGCCCTCCAGTCTTTCAGTCTCTACCATGGAGAGCAGACAGTCGGTATATATTAACTGGAGACATACAATATCTTTCTTTCATAGCCTGGCTTGCTTCACTCAGTGAAAACTCTTCCATATTCGACCACTTTCTATCAAATGCCAGGATCTTGTGTTTCTATGGCTGAGTATCGCATAGAGTACACATGCCACTCTTTTTCAGCAGGTCCAGGACTTGAACCGCAGTCGACTACATGGGAGTGCAGTGACATAGCCATTATGCTAACTGCTGGTCCCCCCGCAAGCGCTTTTCTTATTGAGCATTCTCTTGTCTTTTGAATAGATACCCTGGAGTGGAATTGCTGGATCATATGGTAGTTCTATTTGTATGTACCTCATGTATTATTTCACTGATAAAGTGTTCTGAAAGAAATTGCCGTAATCTCCCACAGTAACCCACTTTCCAACTTCCGTGCCCAATCCTCTGCCTTTCCATCTGTTCTCTACATGAACTATTCATGCCCCTATTTGCAGCCAGTCTTTGCCTGTAATTCTGTACTATAAATACCATCCACCGTCACTTTTTTTTTTCCAGAGCACACATGCACTCACTGAAGAGAGACAGAAAGAGATAATGAGAAAGAAAGTGAGAAATCACCCCTCAGGGACATGGCTGTGCTGAAATACAGTCTGCTCCTGGTACTTGGGCATGCATGCACATATGCCCCGTGTGACATTTAAGCCAACAAGTCTAGGACTTGAACCACAGTCAACTGTGTTTAAGTCCAATGTCTTAGCCACTATACCACCAGCAGGTGGCTCTCTTGCCGTCTTTTAAAAACTTTTATTTATTTATCCAAATTGCCAGAGTGAGTATGTGTTCACCAGAGACAGAGAGAAAGAAGGAGATGGGGGAAATTATCCCTCAGTAGTGCAAAGTCATGCTACAATCCATTCTCCTTCATGTCTCTGTCTTGTTAGAATTTGGGGCAGTGTGTTTTTCAATCCACACAGGTCTGGGATTCAAACTAGGATTGATCATGGAATCCATTCCCTTAACCATGAGGCCCTACTCTCACCTTTAAGATCACCTTTGATTTTTTTTCTACACTAACTTTCCCATCCCTGCTGGGTCATTCCTAAGAGCATACATACATACATACTGATATTTCTTTCTTCTTGGGAAAAATATATTTCTTGACCTCACTTCCCCTGCCAGCCGCCATTGTATTTCTCTCCTTTCTTTTGCAGATAAATCACTTGAAAGAGTTATATCACCTTCTCTATTTCCTGTCCTGCTCTCTTAAACCTGTTCTAAAAAGAAGGCTTTGGCCCTTTCACATAGCCAAAACTGCTCTTGTAAAACTCAGTGAAAATTACTATGTTGCTAAATCCAATGGTCAATTCTTTGTCCTTATATTACTTGACAAATTCAAGCATTTGGCAAATTCATTACTCTCACTTTCGGAACATTTTCTCCATGTGGATTCCAGGACACCACAAGTTTCTCAGACTTTCTTATGCTGGTCACTCTCTCAGTCTCATTTGAGGCCCTTCCTTTTTCTCAACTTTTCTTATTTACGTTGGAGTGCTCCCAGGATCATTCCTCGGACTTCTTTTTTTTTTTTTTTTTCTCACTTCCTCCATCATCTCATCCAGTCTCATCATTTTAAACACCATCTCTATCTTCTTTTTAAAATTTTGCCAGAGGGTATGTGTGCTTACTAGAGAGACAGACAGAAAAGGAAGGTAAGAAAGCATCCTTCCCTCAAGGATGCTCATGTTGCAATCCTTTCTCTTCCATTTTTTCCCCCTAGGATTTTGACCAGGCACTCACATGTGCCTGATGTGTTTCTTTTCTTTTCTTTCTTTCTTTCTTGTTTTTTTTTGGAGAGATTTTTTCTTATTGGGCGCATACGCTTGCCAGAAAGACAGAGAGAGACAGAGAGACAGAAAGTGATAAATCACCCCCCAGAGGGGTTGGCCACTCCACAATCCCTTCTCCTCCATTCTCCTCTTGGGATCTTGGGCACTCAC
>NW_006159945.1:69806-73304 GCF_000334495.1 Tupaia belangeri chinensis
ACTTCAGCCTTCCAGCTGTCAATGAAACTATAGAGTCATTCTGTATTCCTCTCTTTCTTCCATACCCTACAATCTGGCAGGAAATCTTGGTGGTCGTACCTTCAAAATGTACCCACAATCTGACCCCTTCTCTGTCCCTTTGGTTCTACACTGTCATGCAAGCCAGTGTCATCTTTCACCTAAATTACTGCCATAGCTCTAAAGGGTCTCTCTGCTACTTTCTGTCTTTTCCCCCTCTTTCGCCTTTGTCCATGCTCAAAAGAACTGCCAGAGTGATTGTGAAAAATGAGATCAAGCCACTCCTCTTCGCAGGATTCTGCTGTTCTCCCCATCCCCCTTCATTCAAGGTCATGGCAGGCAGTTGGTTACCTTCGCCATAACCTCTCTGATCTCATTTTCTACTTCTTTTTCCTGCCTAGCTCTCCCCCTGCCACCCTGGCCTCTTGGATATTTCTGAAACAAGAGAAGCAGAGTTCTGCCTCAGGGTGTTTATATTATCTGTTCCCGCTGCCCAAATTCTCTTTCCACAAATATTCAGATGGCTCACACCCTCATCTCCAGCAAGACTCTTCTAAATTATCCTCTCTTCAATGAGATTGACCCTGACCCCCTCTTCAAAAATTGTATACCACACCCCCAGGAATCAGTTTTAATTTCCCCCACATTTATCACCTTTGGGTATATTATATAATCTCTTACACTTGTCTGGTGTCACGTTCGGAGCATGTTGAGTCCATGAGAGTAAAGAGAGTTTGCTGTTTTACTCAGAGACAACCATCCACTGCTGCCACACTTACTGCGTGTTGGGCTCTGGGTTAGGGTTTGAGGATATAAAGAAACCAAGCTTCGTTCCAGTTATTATTCCTTTTTAAAAATAAATACTTACTTCAAGTACGAAAAGTAAAGTAATAGTACAATAGTACAATGTCCAGGACTCTAACCATAGTCAGCCATGTGGGAGTCCAGCGCCCTTAACCACCACTCCACCAGCTGCCCTCCCCCCCACACTTTCTTTTTAAAAATAATTATTATTTTCCCATCTCTTTCTTATGTCCTCTCACACAAAGCTCTCAAGTCATTTTATTTGAGAAAATTAACTGAAATACATAACCTTAGTATTGTAGTAACTAAACTCTCTGAGTTTAGTTTATGGGAATTCTGAGTATTTCCAAAATATTCTGAACCGAAAAATGACAGAAACATGTCTAGCAATTACAGGACTGCTACCAAGGTGTCTGCTTCTTTTGTCCAAGCACATCTGCTTGTAGGTGTGAAACATTGCTTTCCAATCTTTCACTGGGTTTTGTAGCATCTCAAATCTATCTGCACAGAAGCTTCTTCTGGAAAGTCTTGCATTAATATCGTTACCTACTTCTTGGCTGTTTTTCTGTGTCCTTTCCTTCACATTTATACATTTTAACCAGTCTTCTTTTGCCTTTTTTATCCCTGAAACTATTTAAATTTTCATTTTTAGATCTCTTGCTATTATTATGCATCTCCTTTAGTATTATGGTAAAGGAAACTCATGTAGGCTTAAAACAGATTTTGGAAGGCACCTAGATATATTGATGTATAACATCACCCTAAATTGGAACTTGGAAAAATAATTTTTTGTATTTGAAATGCTTGAATATCTTATGATTGAAATATGAGTTGCTTTTAAAGTTCTTCTTCACTATGCAATTATATTTTGCCCACCTGGACTGAACACACAGGTCTCAAGTTATTTAAAGAGCATATCAACTAGAAAGTCACCCACGTTGCTTCCACCCACTTCCAATGCTCCTATTACAGCCATGAGCCTAAGCATCCAAAAAAAAAAAGGCCTACTGAAATCACCAAAATTTTGTAAAATGCACTTTATAATCTATTATTTAATTATATATCCCTATCACCTTCCATGAAATGTACACTGGTTAGGCTCTGACTCCATTCACTCCAACAGATATCGTCAGAAAAGTACAGCAAAGACAACAAATTCCATTCAGTTCCTTGAGCTTGCCAGTCTGAGCCCCCCCCTGCCTCTTGGAAATATGATGCATTTAATGCATTATTGTCGGAAATGTATTTGGAATCACACATTGCTAAAAATCATCTGATTAGGCTATCAAAAATAGATTACAACAGGAAAAGTAAATGTACATTTAAATTATAGATTATTTTTTATTCATAATGCTAAAATGTATATACTGGCAGAATTGGACATATGGATCTTTCATTTCTCTAAAACATTTTAAGATTTTAAACATACAAAATGAGTATTTTAGGAAGAAGTGTGGTGACTTATAATTCTTTTTTTAAATTAATTTATTTTACATATTTTCACTGGACATCACCACAGCATACAAAATGTGATTTTCCAGCCAGAATACACTGTAAAGTGGCTTAATCATACATGTTATCATCAATAAATCATTTTTCATTTCTTATTTCTTGTATATATATTTTTTTCCTTCTATTTCTCACCCTCTGACATTTTCTACCCTCTTCCCACCCTGTCTCTGGTTTCTGCAGTTGCTTTCCATTCCTTTATTCTTTTCCACATTGTATTGATTCACAAAATATCTTAATTAATCTAAATACTTTCAATAGTAAGTTCAGCTGATCTATAAAGACCTATGAACAAAAGTTGACTTTAGGAATGAAACTCTGTGGGTAGAAAGAATATACTATAAAAAAGCACATAGCTGAGGCTATATAGCTTACTGTGGTTACTAAATGAGTATTTTTTAGATACTTTTTTTTAATTTCAAGAGAGGCAGTTTTAGCTTCAATAAATCGAAATAAAAGATGTTAAGAGAATTTTGCTTAATACTTAAAGCCAGGAAACACATTAGAATTCTGTTAGAATAGTAGGTATATGGACCTGTCCATAACTCGAGAGAAGACAAAACTCTTAACACTGGAAAACAAAGCATAGAAAGTCAGTAATTTTTTTAAACTTTATTTATTATTTTATTATTATTATTTTCCAGTTTGATCAGAGAGACACAGAGAGAGAGAGAGGAAGTGAGAAAGCAAGCCACCACATCCGAGACTTGAACCATGGTCGGTCATGTGGGAGTCCAGTGCCTTTAACCACCATGCCACTTGCCGGCCCCAGAAAGTCAGTAATGTTTTAGTCAAAAGTCATAAAATTCTATTTCACCAGTTCAAATTCATGTACTTTGTCTTCTGCTGGGATCCAATTTTTCTGTTAAAATTCTGGAAGATAACGTTCGACACTGGACTTGTCCCTACTTACCATTAAGCAGGCCATTTTCTTAGCTGTTTTAGAACTCTTTATTTCTGTGTATCTGACTTTAGTTTTCCTGGGATAGCACTCTCTTCATAACTTCTTTTATTTTATTTTATTTTTTTTTTTTGAGAGGTTTTCACTATAGGGCACGTGCGCTCGCCAGACAGACAGAGAGAGACACAGAGAGCGAGAAATCACCCCCCAGGGAGGATGGCCACACCGCAATCCCTTCTCCATTCTCCTCTCGGGATCTTGGGCAC
>NW_006159945.1:73627-73854 GCF_000334495.1 Tupaia belangeri chinensis
CGCGGTCAACGACAGGGGAGTCCAGCGACATAGCCATTACGCTAACTGCTGGTTCCCTCCCTTCATAAATTCTTTGAGAGCTGGTCTGGTGTTGGTCAATTCTTCCAGGATTTGTTTATCTGAGAATGTTCTTACCTTCTCTTCCCATATGAAAGATAATCTTGCAGGATAAAGTATTCTTGCTTGAAATTGTTTTTCACTCAACACTTTGAATATATTTTCCCATT
>NW_006159945.1:73916-78501 GCF_000334495.1 Tupaia belangeri chinensis
TTGGGCTCAAGCCACCGGGTCCAGGACTCAAACTGTGGTCAATTACATGGGAGTCCAGTGACATAGCCCTTACACTCACTGGTGGTCCTGGGGTCTGGATCTTTGAATGCCTCTCTAGGTTTGGGAAGTTTTCTTCCAGGATTTCATGGAATAGATCATCAATACCCTTATTAGTCTCTTTACCTTCTGGGATACCAATTATCTGGATGTTTGGACATTTAATGGCATCTAGTATTTCTCGTATATTATTCTCATTTTGGAGGGGCTATTTTCTCAGTCTTCATAGTGGACTTTACTATCTGTCTTCTACATCTGAGATTCGATTGTATGATTTAGTCTGCTTTTAATTCGATTTTCTGTATGATCTAGTCTGCTTTTAATACTTTCAAAGGAGGTTTTGACTTTCTGTATTATAGCCTTCATCTCCAAAAGTTCCATCTGACTCTTTTTTATGGTGTGTATTTCCTCCTTCAGCTCTTGCAAGAACTTCCTCACCTCCTGGAACTCAGCTTTTTTCCTTCTGGTATTCATTGTCTCTCTTCTCTTCCAACTCTGTTAGTTTTGTCACTATGAATACTCTAAATTCTTTATCAGACATTTCCATGAGTTCCATTTTACTGTCCGTGGATGAAGAGGAGTTATTTTTTTTCCCTTGGGGATGATGTATTTTCTTGGTTTCACATACTTCTTGTGTCCCTGAGGTGATTTCTAGTCATCTGATGGATTGTTTTTTTCTAATTTCTAGAAGATCAATCTGCACGATCAGAGGCACAGAGGAGGATGTGGTCTGTAAACTCTTTGGCATTGCATTTTTCTCCCTTTGTGTTGCAGATTCAGTGGGAGTTGAGGAATATGAGGACACAAATAGTATTCAGATTTTGGCAACTTTTCACTTAGACTTGTGTAGACACTCAGTGGGTTGAGGCTGAGCAGCAAAGTGATGAGGTAAAAGAAAAAGCATAAGAAAACAGAGAAGGAGAGTAAAAAAAAAAGAGGAAAATGGATGAAAACAAACAAATTATTTATTTGTTAATTTTAAAAAACAAAAAAATAAAAATCACATGGTGCAAAATCACTAGATCTCAGCTCTCATGGTGAACTCTGTTTTCTTCTGGCCTGCACTTGCTTTTGCCTAGATGGGAGGGGGAAAGGGAAGGGGATTATTACCAAGATAAAGGAGGATTTAAGAGCCAAGAAAAAAACATTTCCCTAAACACTTTTTTAAAAAGAAAAATTTTTAAAGTAAAAAGGTAGAGACAGAAAGGCAGAAAGAGACAGAGAGAGACAGAGAGGAGATAGGGGCTCTACCAGGATAAATTCTCAGCAGAACATCTTCACTGCTTTTATCTCTGATATCACTAGATCTCAGCTCTCATGGCAGACTCAGTCTTCTCACCAGTCTGAGTTTTCAGCACAATGTTTTCTATATGATGGGCTCAATCCCTAAATGTTCTCCTGCTACCACAGATAACTAGTCATTGATTTTTGCCTTCCTTCCTGCACTCCATTGATAAGTCTACTATTAAGCTACCTGGCTGCTAGTCTGGATTTAGAGACATAATTTTGTGCTGGACAATTTTACTTTCATGGAAATCCATTTCACAAGGAGGCTAGACATTAATTACTGGTTTAACTTCAGTGATATTATGTCATTAACTGTTTCAGAGATGACAATAAATCGATTCATTTCGACAGGAACAAAAAGATCTCATTATTAATCATAACATATCTCCTAATATTTCAAACAAAATTTCAAACAGATGGGCTTTAAAATTAGAAGTCCAAAGGAAAATGAAAATCAAAACACTTAGAATAATGTATACTTGACACATGTCTAATTTATCACAAGGAATATTTTTCACAATATAGCCTTCTTGGTGCCAAACAAAATATTTATAATTGGCAAAATTGACTTATTATTTTCAGGTTAGAGGTGAGGCAGCCTGGTCTCCTAAAAATGAAGTGAGTCCTACACAGCTATAAAACAAAGGAATGAGGGCTCCCAGCCCAGTGGTGTGATTCAGCCTCTCCTTCTGAATTCTGGGGAAAGACTATGGCCAACCAGAGGTCATGCCTGTCTATCCAGTCCCCATAGCACAAGAGGGCTCATTAAATGTGCACTAAATAGATCAATATTTCAAAGATATAGCATAAAAGATTTATATTGCAAAATAGTTATTTTTTAAGCCTCCCCCTTCCCCCCACACGGTGTGTATGCTTGCCAGGAACAGAAGTGAGAAGGAAAGTGAGCAGTCACCCCTCAGGGAAGATGCCTGTAGTCGAATCCCTTTTCCTCCATTATCCTCTGGGATGTTGGGCACAGACACATGTTCCTAGCTGGAGTTTCAAGTTGTCAGATCTGGGACTCCAACTGCAGTCAACCATGTGGGAGTCCAGCACCTTAACTGCCACATCACCTGCTGGCTCCTTAAAGTAGAATTTTCTATAGGCAAGGATCAAGAGGAAAAAAATTACATCTCTGAAAGTATTTTTAAATTATATTTCAATATATAGCCCAGTCATGACAGTGGGGTGTCACCGTGAGAGGCTTAATCCACATGAGAGGCCCGAGTTTGTATTCTGGACTAACCTGGACAGGCTGGGTTTGGTGGTGTATACTTGAATTCCTGGCTGACTAGAATATTGGGGCAGAGATAATAATGATAAACCCTTGCCAAAAATACCCATCATTCCCCTTTGCTCCCCACTTCATTAAAAATATATGTTTTTAAATATAAATTAATTAGTAGTAGTTTTCCCAAAGATGATATGATAGATTCAGTTCTCTGTCCAGTTTATATTTAACTTAATGATAATGTGCTTCACGATCTTTTCCATTTTTCTTTTTTTTAAAAATTTATTTATTATCACGGCCAGTAGGTGGCATGGTGGTTATGGCATTGGACTCCCATATGGCTGACCATGGTTCAAGTCCTGGACCTGGCAGTTTCTTTCTCTCTCTTTCTGTTTGTCTCTCTCTAGTGAATGCACATGCTCTATAGCAAATTAAAAATAATTAAATAAAAAATTTTAAAAATAAAAATATTAATAAAATTTATTTATTATCATCATAATCTTGTTTATATTACTTTGAATCACATATAACTTTACAGTGTATTACACTGCTTTTTCAAAAGGGAATGCCATGCAAGTCACTCAATACAGAGACATTAACATCCCCTCTTTCTCATTCAATATCTTTTCATTGTTTTCCCCGATCATTATTGTTATTATTCCAATTATTTTTTTAACCAGTCAATCATTATGTCTCATTTGCTTGTAAAAAGACTTTACCCATCATGAAATATTTCTCAGATCGGTCCAGTTGAGAATACTATACCTGTCATCATCAACAGGTAATAAACCATATCTGTGTCCCACTAATGTCATGCCTCACTATTTGTTCTCTTGCTATTTTTTCTATCTTCTTCTCTTCAACCCCCCATTCCATACTGTCTTATCTTCGTTAAGTATTTTCACTGCTTTTATGCCCTCCAATATTTTGCTCTCTACTATGGAGTGCGGATAGTCGGTATATATTAAGTGAATACATACAATATCTTTCTTTCATAGCCTGGCTTGCTTCATTCAGCAATAGATCTTCCATATCTGACCACTTTCTATCAAATGCCAGGGTCTTGCTATTTTTTATGGCTGAGTAGTATTCCATAGAGTATATATGCCATACTTTTTCAATCCATTCATCAGCTTGCAGTCATTTAGGTTGGTTCCATGTCTTGGCAAACGTGAATAATGCTGCAATAAACACTGATGTGCAAGCACTTTTCTGAACCAGCATTCTGTCCTTTGGGTAGATACCCAGAACTGAGATTGCTGGATCAAACGGTAGGTCAATTTGTAGATCTTTGAGGAACCTCCATAATGTTCTCCACAGTGTTTGAACCAGTTTACATTCCCACCAACAGTGTAGGATGGTTCCCTTTTCACCATATCCCCGCCAACATTTATCGCTTTTTATATTCTTAATCTTTGCCATTCTGACAAGGGTTAGGTGCTATCTCATTGTGGTTTTTATCTGCATCTCCCTTATGATGAGGGATATTGAGCATTTCCTCATATGCTTTTTGGCTGTTCATATGTCTTCCTTAGAGAGATTTTTGGTCAGCTCATTTTCCCATCTTTTAATTGGGTTAATTATTTTTTTTTTCACATAAGGCACTTGAGTTCCCTGTGTATTCTGGTTATCAGTCCCTTGTCTGAGGCATATTTAACAAAAATATTTTCCCATTCTGAGAGTTGTTGATTCGCACTTGTTACTGTGTACTTTGCTGTGCAGAAACTTCTTATTCTGATATAGTCCTACTTGCCTATTTTAGGGATTTTGCCTGTGCTTTGGGAGTCTTATTTAAGAAGTCTTTGCCTACTCCAATGTCTCCCAGAGTTTCCCCAGCATTTTTCACCAATAGTTTTATTGTTTGAGGCTTTAGATTCAGATCTTTGATCCATTTTGAGCTGATTTTTGTGAATGGTGAAAGATGAGGGTCCAGTTTTGTCTTTCTGCAGGTGGATACCCAGTTTTTCCAGCACTATTTACTAAAGAGGTTTTCCTTTTCTCAATGGATTG
>NW_006159945.1:79892-80200 GCF_000334495.1 Tupaia belangeri chinensis
GGGTTATTTAGTACTGATTCAATCTCCTGGCTTGTTATGGGTCTATTCAGGTTCTCTATGTCCTCCTGATTCAATCTTGTTAGATTATATGCATCCAGGAATTTGTCCATCTCCTCCAAGTTATCTTGTTTGTTGGCATATAGTCGCTCATAGTATCCACTAATGTTATTTTGTATTTCTACTATGTCTGTTGTAATATTGCCTGTTTCATCACGTATTTGATTGATCTGGTTTCTTTCTTTTTTCTTCTTGATCAGTCTAGCCCATAATGTGTCGACTTGTTAATCTTTTCAAAGAACCAGCTTTTT
>NW_006159946.1:0-2060 GCF_000334495.1 Tupaia belangeri chinensis
ACAATAAACTCTTTTAAGTCTGATTATAAAATTAATTACAAGATGGAATTTTAAATTACAAAAAAAAAAAAACGAAAACAAAAAACAAACAAAAAAAAACGGTTAAACTATTCGTACCATTTAAAAAAAAAAATTGGATATTTGATGGCTGCAGTGAGCGGTATGGGCCCAGTTGGGTTCTACTTTATAGTATGCTCTTTTTACCCAATGGGGTTTAGGCCTAAAGTCAGACTTGAGTTCATGTAGAGGCATGTGTCAGCTGTGATAACTATTGGAGAGACTTAGACTAATTAAGATCACTGACAGATCATTTGGGGAGGGGTGAGGCACGGAGGGCAATCGGGGATGACAGGGACAATGTGGGAGGAGGATGGGTCATAACAGAGGGAGGGGGATGGGGAATCTAGGATGGTAAAACAAAAGGCAAGGTATGCAGGACACAAGAATTGGGAAATTATTTGCTGAGAACATATATGTTGACGTGCTTGATTGAGCCAACGCACAGTATATATTGGATGGAAAATTCATTTGTGTGTTGCAATGGGAAAAAAAAATTATAATAAAAAAAAAAAATAGAAGAGAAGGGACTGCAGCATGATCATGCCCCCAGTGAGGTGTGCTCTCTTCCCTTCCCTCTCTTTTGGTCTTTCTGACTCTCTCTGATAAGCACACAGATCTTCTGGCGAAATTTAAAAACAAAAGAAAACATTTCACTTAAAGCACACATTATTATTTTAACAAGAGATCCTATTATCTTTACTTTTTCCCAATGGTTGAGAATTCTAATGATGCTAGAAGAAATGCTCCACACCAATTAATTGATTACAATGACATTCTATAGTTAAAGTTGTACATTTCCAACCTCCTTATCTAAGTGTTTAGGTAATTTTAAAACACTTTTTGTATTTCTTTAAATTTTGTATATTTATGCAAATTACATTAGAATATAACCATTCCAAGACAGAACATTGCTCACTTAAGTCCAGATGCACACAAAAGAAAATAATTTGGGGAAATGGGGGACAACATTTAAATATACAGAACCAGGAATTCTAGGTTAATAAGTTGTCCTTATTCATTTTAAGCCTACTTGTTCCTTGGAGAAAATTACATATCTTCACTTAGACTATCCTGTCTTCTCTAAATTTATAAAAACATGCAATAGGAGGGAAAAAAAGATTTCTAACAAACTGATTATACAGCTCAAAATTTCATTAGATAGTGTTCACCACTAGGAACTGAATGCTCTCATTTAAATCATATTGGACAGACAAATAAAATATTGTAGTCAGATAATTTATTTGCCAAACACAAACTCAAACACAAACAAATGAAAAAGTAATCAACTTGATTTAATGCTTTAGTAATTATTATTACATCTACTAGGTGAGAGAATAAAAGATTTTAAAAGACTGTCAATAGAATTCAAATTCTATACCAGTCTTAGTTACTCATACATATTTCTATTTATATAGTGAAATTACATCAAAATGAGTTCATTGCTAAACATTGTATTCCTGCATCCTTAGATATAGCTAGCCTCTGAGATTTCTCTGAAGTAGATAAAAGGAAGAGGTGTTGCTTGCTTGTATAAAAGTGTTTTAAAAGGAATAAATAAAAGTTTCTACTTACTGCATATAACACCAGGCAATTTAGACCAATTAAAGCCAACTAGTTAGAAGACAAATGATATAAAAATAAGAATATCAGCCTGAAGGTACTAGAGAGCTAACCAGATAGTAAACCTGGTCACTGAGGTCATTTTTCCCATGGGCACTTGCTAATTTCAAAGGAAAACATGAGATCTGAAGGGCTCATAAACTGAATGATAATTCCAAGAGTTTCACAGAGTTAGAGAGACCAAAAGGAGAACCCAGAGTCCTCACTGGGACCTCCAAAAATTAGGAGTGAAAGTCAGGCCCTCCAACTGCACTAAGTTATGAAGCACCTCTATACATGGATTTGGATTGAGTTGACTGTGGATTGCTAATGTCCCCAAAGACTCTCTGTAGAAATATATCTTCTGGTTTTTAAATTACACAATAATTTTCCAAACACGA
>NW_006159947.1:0-22985 GCF_000334495.1 Tupaia belangeri chinensis
TCCTAATTATATCTTTAAAAATGCCCTCACAGCAACATCTGGTCCGGAGTTTGACCAAACAGCTGGGTATCATAGTCTACTTAGTTGACGCAGAAAGTTAGACATCACATCATCCCAGCTCCTAAGCTTCCAGTGGGACTCCCTGAGGCATTCCGTGTCTCGGCCTCAGCCCCGCTCCCCTTCCCAATCCTGCCTCTCTATCTCACTTACATTGTTCCTGAGAGCACCTCCCAGTAACCTTCCTGCACATGTATTTCCTTCTGAGTCTGTTTTCTGGGAATCTTGACGTAAAAGATAAAGAACAAGACACTCAGAGTAACTACCAAGTCTAAAGTGGAACCAGACTCTCAAGAATTTTGTTGTTACTTTGTTACTTTTTTAAAAGAATTACTTATTTATTTCATTTTGTTATTATCATTATTATTATTATTATTATTTTAATTTGACCAGACCGAGACAGAGACAGAGAGAGAAAGGGAAAGTGAGAAAGCAAGTCACCAGGTCTGGGACTCGAACCGTGGTTGCCCATGTAGGAGTCCAGCACCTCAACCACCACTCCACTTGCCATCCCCACTTTGTTACTTTTGTTTTGGTTTGGTTTTGGTTTTGCTGTAAGGGGTCTGTGCTGGTCAGACAGTGAGAGAGAGGGAAATGAGAACGCACCCCCTGGGGGAGAAGACCACACCACAGTCCCTTCTCTTCCATTCTTCATGGGAATTTGGGCACACATGCACACGTGCCACGTGTATTTTCCAAGCTGCTGGCTCCAGGACTCGAACCACATAGTTGGCCACGTGGGATACAGCTGCCTTAACCACCATGCCACCTGACTGACCCACTTCATTATATTTTTAAAATGGATCTATTTTTCTCTTTCATTAATGAGAGAGACAGGGAGACAGAGACAGAGAGACAGCACCCCCCTCCACCCCGGTAAGGTCCCAACACTGCCATCTACTCCGAGGCCCAGCAGCGCTAGGGCATGGACACATTTGTGCCTAATGTACCCACGGAAGCCTCCAGACTTGAACGGGGAACCTCCCCACGTGGCTCAGCCTTGCAGAGTGTCACACTTGACCACGCGCCACCTGCCCCCTCCCTTGTTATTTGTAAAATATTTGAAATCACACAATTCATTGTCTTTGAGAGAAATGAGCCAGTCATTAAGTTGGAAAAGCCATTAATTTCAAAAACAAAGCAACTGACCCATTAAACAGAAACACATGATTGTTTAAAAAAAAACAAAAAACACAACTAATTTTAGAAGTAATAAATAGGAGCCAGCAGGTGGTGTGGTGTGATGGTTGAGGGTGTTGGACTCCCACATGAATAACTACAGTTTGAGTCCTGAACTTGGCAGCTTGCTTTCTCACTCTCTCTCTCTCTCTGTCTTTCTGTCTCTCTCTCTCCCTGCCCCCCCCATCCCTCTCTGGTCAAATTAAAATAAATAAATAAATAAAGTTTAAAATAATATGGGACCAGCAGTTGGCATAATGGCTGTTATCGGACTTTCATGTAGTTGACTATGGTTCGAGTCCCGGACCCGGTGGCTTAAACTCACGCCGGGTATGTGCACGTGCATGCCCAAGATCCCGAGAGGAGAATGAAGCACACCCTATAGCAAAAACCTCTCAAAAAAAAAAAAAAATTTAAAATAATAATAATAAATAAACAGAAAGGAAGAACTCTCGAAGGAAAACCTCACTTGCTTTCCTTTGTCTGCCTTTATGTAGAAGCCGGAGCTGCTCGGTCCTCCAGCTCCAAGCTGTCAGTCTGTTACCCCTAGCCGTGCACATGTTCGGGCGAGCGTGCCCACAGACCTTCAGCAGATGGTCTTGGGCTGGACATCTGGAAGTCTCATCAGATTAAGGGGCACAAATTTGTGATAATAGACTTAATTCAGTTTTTGCTTAACATTTTTTGGCTGGTTGAAAGACCCTAGGGTCAGTATGTAACTTGGCAAGAGCTTTACAAAAATTGTTCTGAATTCACCAGCCATGGGCCGCTCTTACACAATATCTTGTTTGTGCAGCTCAGACCAGCTGGGTAAAAGCTAATGAAAGGAATGAGATTATTAGGGGAGGGAGGTACGCAGACGCCCCATCACTGCTCCCCTCGTTCTCCGCGGGCCCCTGACCACTCCCATGTGCTGCTGTGTGGCGAGTGCACGAGGATCTTGGGGACGAGGCTATCCGCCTTCATTTTCCTATTCTAGAGTCTACAACGTGTGCTTTATTTGTTTAATAGGGGGCAATACGGCAATAATTCCCATGAGATCATTTTGTATGTTTATTAGGAATCATCGGAAATAAATCTGAAAAACAAAATACATTTATTTAAAGTAAAACTTTGTGCTAGTGTAATACTGAGGTAATGTCAAAGAAGAACTTTCTTTTCTTTTTGGAGAGGTTTTTGCTACAGGGCACTTCCGCTCACCAGAGAGACAGAGACACAGAAAGTGAGAAATCACCCCCCCCCCCAGGGGGGTTGGCCATGCCGCAATCCCCTCTCCTCCAGTCTCCTCTCGGGATCTTGGGCACGCACACACACACGCCCAGCATGAGTTTAAGCCACCGAGTCCAGGACTCGAACCACAGTCGAATACATGGGAGTCCAGCGACATAGCCATTACACCAACTGCAGGTCCCTAAAGAAGAACTTTCTTAGGCAGGCCGTGAGCACAGCGGTTAAGAGAACCTGACCCACACATGCCCCAGCCCTGGCAGCTTGAAAGCATATACCAGCTGCATGTGCACCTCAAGTCCAACCAGGATAGAGAAATGGAAGAGAAGGGATTGCAGTGTGACCACGCCCAGAGAGGGTGCCTTCCCCCGCCCTCTCTCTTTCTCTGTCAAGTACACATGACAATGAAAAAGAGAGAGAATGAAGAGCTTTTTCTTATTAGCATCAAAAATAGTGAAAAATGCTCACACTTCTTTTTGCATGGAGGTGAAAAATAGAGTCTTCCATTGAAAAGTCTACACTTTTTTCTTACTCTTTTCATAGCACCTGACAACTAATTTTTTTTGAGAGGTTTTTGCTATAGGGCACGTACTCTCACCAGAAAGACAGAGAGAGACAGACAGAAAGAGAGAAATCACCCCCCCAGGGGGATGGCCACGCCGCAATCCCTTCTCCTCCATTCTCCTCTTAGGATCTTGGGCACACACGCACATGCACCCGGCGTGAGTTTAAGCCACTGGGTCCGGGACTCGAACCACAGTCAGTTACATGGGGTTTAGCAACATAGCCATTACGCCAACTGCTGGTCCCCAACACCTAATTTTTCATTCAAGAGAAGTATGTTGAATAAATAAGTCAATGGATTCTTTCCATTATTTTTTTTAAACTAAGGTGAGACTAAATGAAGAAGAAAAAGGTCAACAATCTACTAAAATGTTCAAAGACTATGAACAATTAGTAACAGGAAAGGAAAATTTTAGAAAGGTATTCAGTTCTGGAATCAGGAAAAATCAAATTAAACAATGAGAAACCATCTCATGCCCTTGAGATTAGCAAAAATTGTCAGAATGACAACTCCAAAGATGAGTGAGAAGCCTTGTGCACTTAGAGTGGACTTCTAAGCTGGTTCAACCACTTGGCTATACCTAGTTAGATCAAAGATACAGTTATCCGAGACCCAGCAACCCCACCTCTAGTTATAGACTCTAAAAAAGGATATAAGTTTAGGAATGTTCATTGCAGCATTGTTGGAAATAACAAAAGAAAAACAAAATCGAGAACAATCTAAGTGTGCATCAATGGAGAAACGGAGAAAGGCACTAGAACAGATTTCTACAATGAAATACTATACAGCCATCAAAATGGATAACCTACGACAACTATCACCAACATGGATAAATTAAAAAATCCAGAAATCTAGAAGAAATACTCCATTAGAAAGTAATACTTTACTACATTTTTTGATTTAAAAAAATGTTATAAAAATTACTAAAGGAAACATGGGAATGATGAACACTGAAATCATTGATGTGGTTACCTCCATGGAGGAAGGGAGAGGACTAGGGGTTCAGGAATGACTTCTATTGTGTGTGTAGTATTTAAATTTGAGAGAAGGTGAGAGAAAAATCTGAAGGAGATAAGGCAATAAAACTGATGTTCATGATATAATTTTCTCTAGTTTTTCAGTATATATTTAAAATACATTTTGAAAATATGTGAGGGGGCTGGCAGGTGGCATGGTGGTTAAAGGCACTGGACTCCCACATGGCCGACCGTGGTTCGAGTTCTGGACCTGGTGGCTTGCTTTCTCCACATTTCCTCTCTCTCTCTTTCTCTCACTCTTGCTCTCTGGTCAAATTAAAATAAATAAATAAATTTAAGTAAAATAATGTATATATTATATATTCATATATATATATATATATACAGGGATTTCAAAACATTCATGGAAAATGAAATTAGTTTATAAGTTTATTTGGGTGAAAAAATTTGAAATCTATGTATACTTTTTTCACAAAATGTACTTTCCATTACTTTTTTGAAGACTCCTTTTATTGAAAAAAAGAAGAAGAAGGGACCAGCAGTTAGCGTAATGGCTATGTCTCTGGACTCCCATGTAGTTGACCGTGGTTTGTGTCCCAGACCCGGGCGCGTGTGCGTGCGTGCCCAGATCCCAAGAGGACAATGGCGGAAGAATGGAGGAGAAGGGATTGAGGCGTGGTCATCCCCCTGGGGAGTGATTTCTCGCTTTCTGTCTCTCTGTCTCTGTCTGGTGAGCGCACGCGCCCTATAGCAAAAACCTCTCCCCCCTAAAAAAGAAGAAGAATAGGCAGAACCTGGTAGTACAGTCAATAGCAAACTATACTGCCATGCTGGAAGCCACATGGCTGACCACTGGTTTGGATCCCTGTGCCGGCTTGACACATACTTAGCACCCAAGATCCTGTGTGGTTGGAGGGCCAGGGAAAGGAGACTAAGGCTCCTGAGCCCTGCTGAAGGTGCTTCTCCCTCCCTCTCACACGCTTTCTCTCTTGTGTAGGGACATGTGCCCTCTATCCTGAGTCAAATAAATAACTTTTAAAAACCCACTTTTACTTAGCCATAAGGGAGTAGAGATAAGCTGTCTTGGCCTGCGTTCCTTCAACCATGTAACTGGGGAGGCACGGGCTCACTTCCACACCTCCCCAGGCCCGGCTCGGCGTGCTGTCTCTGTAAGCAGCCTCCCAGCTCCCAGTAACAAATCGCCAAACACCAAACACAGCACGATTTGCCTAAGAAATCTGAGCTCGGGGTCAGCAAGTGGCATAATGTTTACATTGCTAGACTCAAGTAATCAATCGCAGCTTAAGTCCTGGACCCAACAGCTTAAAAAAGTCATGTTGAGTATGTGCATGTGCATACCCAAGACCCTGAGAGGAGAATGGAGGGGAAGAGATTGAGGCGTGGCCATCCTCGGGGGGGGGGGGGTATTTCTCACTTTTTGTCTCTCAAGCAAGGGCATGCATCCTATAGCAAAAATCTCTCTTTATAAAAGAAGAAAAAGAAGAGGAGGAGGAGGAAGAAGAAGAAAAGAAATCTGAGCTCAGGGCCAGCAGGTGACATGGTGATTGGGGTGCTGCACTCCCACATGGCCGATCATGGTTCAAGTCCCCGACCTGGTGACTTGCTTTCTCACTTTCCCTGTCTCTGTGTCTCTGGGGAGGATACAGGCCCCATGGCAAGCTAACGTAAATCAGTTAAAATAATTTTGTAAATATACCAGATTCATCACAATTAAGAAAGGAAGAGGGACCAGTAGTTAGCGTAATGGCTATGTCGCTGGACTCCCACATAGCCGACTGTGGTTCGAGTCCTGAAGCCGGTGGCTTAAACTCACACTGGATGTGTGTGCGTGTGTGCCCAAGATCCCGAGAGGAGAATGGAGGAGAAGGGATTGTGGCGTGGCCATCCCCCCTGGGAAGTGATTTCTCGCTTTCTGTCTCTCCATCTCTCTCTGTCTTTCTGGCAAGCACATGCACCCTATAGCAAAAACCTCTCCAATAAAAAAAAAAATAAAAAAAAAAAAAAACGAAAAAGAAAGGAAGAAATCTGAGCTCTTCTCCCTCCAAGTATGCTGCATTCCATTAACTCACTTGCTTGCACAAATATGAAACTGAAGCTGCTTGGACCAGCACGTGGTACGGTGGTTAAGGCTTTGGTTTCCACACTGCTGACTCCACAGTTTGAGTCTTGGACTTGGTGGCTTGAAAAACATGCCAGGCACATGTGCGTGCCTACCTAAAATCCTGAGAGGAGAATGGAGGAGAAGGATTACTGTGTAGCCATCCCCCAGTGAGCGATTCCTGTGTCTCTCCAGTGAGCACACATGCCTTATTTTATTTAGAATTTTTTATTTTATTGTATTCATTTTTTTTTTAATTTGCTATAGGACACTATATTCAGCAGAGAGAGAAAGAGAGACAGAGTGAAGGGCAGTGAGAAAGCAAGCCGCCAGGTGCAAGACTCGAACCAAGATAGCCCATGTGGGAGTGCAGCACCACAACCACCAAGCCACCTGCTGGTTCCCAATATTTTCATTTCTTCAAAAGCACAGAGAAGCCAGGTGGCGGTGAGTAGTAATGCGACTAGAGCCACGTGGGAAAGGGCCCAGGCGTGCATCCCAGGACCTCCCGGGGCGTGCTGGGTGTGTGTCTGTGCACCTCATCTGGGCTGGCTGACTCAGGGCTAAACGCCTGTAACATATCAGCGTTACCCTTTTCTAGGTTTTTTGTATGTATATAGACGCTCCTCCAACACACACACACACACACACACACACACAATTGTAGGCATATGAGCCTACTGTTCTATATTTTTCTCTTGGTCATGCGTTCTATCTCATTTCTTACCTGGAGCATCGTTTTTGTGGTCCACACGGCACTCCCTTTGAGGAACGCACCCAATATTGCAGATTTACATATTGCCAGATCCTTGGTCCTGAAAGCCTAAACCCGTTCAGACCCCTGCCAGCCCTCTCAGCTATGTAAGAAAGTCTATCTCGGGACTAGCAGTTGGCGTAATAGCTATGTTGCTGGATTCCCACGTAGTCGACCACGGTTTGCGTCCCGGATCTGGTGGCTTAAACTCACGCCGGGCGCATGTGCATGCATGCCCAAGATCCCAAGAGGAGAATGGATGAGAAGGTATTGTGGTGTGAATATCCCCCCCTGGGGAGTGATTTCTCGCTTTCTGTCTCTCTGTCTCTCTCTGTCTGTCTGGCGAGTGCACACGCCCTATAGCAAAAACCTCTCAAAAAAAAAAAAAGTCTATCTCCCCGTTCCCACAACAACACCACTGACCAGGTGTTTTTACTTCCTTCCCAGAAAAAGGAGCCTCTTTATGACACATAAGTTTGGACAGAAGGATTTACTTAGTGAATGACACCCCCGCTTTTTTTTTTTTTTTTTTTGAGAGTTTTTGCTATAGGGCACGTGCACTCGCCAGAAAGAGAGAGAGACAGAGAGACAGAAAGCGAGAAATCACCCCCGGGGGGATGGCCACAGCGCAATCCCTTCTCCTCCTTTCTCCTCTCAGGATCTTGGGCACACACGCACACGCGCCCAGCGTGAGTTTAAGCCACCGGGTCTGGGACTCGAACCGCAGTCGACTACATGGGAGTCCAGCAACATAGCCATTATGCTAACTGCTGGTCCCAATAACCCCAGCGGTGGCTTAAAACTCACGCTGGGCACGTGTGCGTGCTTGCCCAAGATCCCGAGAGGAGAATGGAGGAGAAGGGATTGCGGCGTGACCATCCCCTCTGGGGGGTGATTTCTCGCTTTCTGTCTCTCTGTCTCTGTCTGGCGAGCGTATGCGCCCTATAGTGAAAAACCTCTCCAAAAAAAAAAAAAAAGATATTTTATTCTACCCAAAAGACAGTTCTATCAACTTTCCCAGCCAAAGGGATCAGTCTTATTCTCAGGGTAAGTTTGGCCTTACTCAGAAGAAGCCAGCCCTGAAGAGAAGCTGCCCGGCACATGAGACTGCAGCTTTTGGTTCCAGAGAAGACAGATTTCTCTCTATATGCGATATATTTTTTTCCTCAATGCAATAACCTGTTAGATCATGGAATCAAATTATTTCACATCCGGCCAGCACATATTGGATAAACTGAAATGGGTTAAAATGAAATTCCTGGAAGCCAGGGTATTGTGCATACAGGAAGTGTCAAGCTGAGGTGCTACCGTGTTTATATGCAGCCAGGTAGGACCGGACAGCTTTGAATATGCATCGCGGCCATTTGATGAGTGTCTGCAAGGTGGCCGGTGGTGGCCCACATTCTGCTTAGTCCTCGCAACAATAACAATGACATTAACACTCACGCACATCTCTGTGGCAGGCCCAGTTCCAAGCACCTTGCGTGTATGAACTCATCTCAGCCTCACACGAGCTCTCTGAGGCGTGTTCCGTTATCACCATCTTACCGAGGAAGAAACTGAACCACTGATTTCAAGCCGCTCACTTAAGCAGTACACGGCAAAGCCAGCTTGCAACTCGACGCGGTCTAACACCAGCTTTTTGCTTTTAGTCACTTCGTGTTATTGCCGATAACCTGGGAATGGAAAGTTGAGGTTCTGGGAGGCAAATACAGGACTGGAACAAAGCCTCACTCAGTCCAAAGTCTCTGCTCTTTCCTCCAAACCCTGCTGACTTTCTAATGTCGACATCGCAATGATTGGCTCAGTCTCTAGAAAGTGGGGGAGAGTAACGGTTCTGTCCTATTAGAAAAATGTGTGTGGGGAACCAGCAGTTAGCATAATGGCTATGTTGCTGGATTCCCATGTAGTTGACCACAGTTCGCGTCCCAGACCCAGTGGCTTAAAACTCACGCCGGGCGCGTGTGCGTGCGTGCCCAAGATCCTGAGAGGAGAAGGGAGGAGAAGGGATTGCAGTGTGACCATCCGCCCTGGGGGGTGATTTCTCGCTTTCTATCTCTCTGTCTCTCTCTCTTTTTCTGGCGCACATGCCCTATAGCAAAAACCTCTCCAAAAAAAGAAAGAAAGAATTGTGTGTGTTTGTGTGTGTTTCCATTTATCAAACACAAACAGGAAAATTTATCCGTTGATGATAATGCATAGGATAAGGGCCAGCGTGGTATTTGGGGTTCTGGGTTCCCACGTGACTGACTGCGGTTCAAGTCCCAGACTTGGAGACTTGCTTTCTCACTCTCTCTTTCTCTTTCTCTCTCTCTCTAGTCAAGTTGAAGGATAAAAATAACACATAAAATTGGATGGATAATTTTTTTTGAGAGTTTTTTTTACTACAGGGCGCGTGCGCTCGCCAGACAGACAGAGAAAGACAGAGAGACAGAAAGCGAGAAATCACCCCCCAGAGGGGATGGCCATGCCGCAGTCCCTTCTCCTCCATTCTCCTCTCGGGATCTTGGGCACGCACGCACACGTGCCCGGCGTGGGTTTTAAGCCACCGGGTCCAGGACGCGAACCGCAGTCGACTACATTGGAGTCCAGCGACATAGCCATTACGCTAACTGCTGGTTCCCTGGATGGATAATTTTTATAAAGAAATGTGTATGGTAATATCTTTGACTTGACAAATATGCACTACCCTCATGCTGGGAAAAACTATTTTGCGCATTGTAAAGATGCACAGTGATTAAACGCAATAAAATCAAACCAAAAAGGAAAAAAAGAAAAGCAGCTTTTGAAGCGACACCACAAGAAGCAGAAATGTTAACTCCGGCATTTTCTCACTTGCTTTTGCTGACATCATCGTATTCACTTCAATCTGCTATTTCTCTTTTCAAGCCACTTTTCAATTTTGTAAGAGTTTGTTTCAGTCATTCAAATCCAAGTCATGTAAAGGATTAAATATGATAAATATTTAGTTCCTGAGCATGGAAAGACCAAAACAAGTATTCCTGATTGGTCAGCAGGTCTCTTCCCTGTGATCATTCAGGGCCCTTGTAACTCAGCCGTCTTTTTGTTTTTGGAGAGGTTTTTGCTATAGGGCCCGTGTGTTCGCCAGACAGACAGAGAAAGACAGAGAGACAGAAAGCGAGAAATCACCCCCCCAGAGGGGATGACCACGCCGCAATCCCTTCTCCTCCATTCTCTTCTCGGGATCTTGGGCACGCATGTACACGCGCCCGGTGTGAGTTTTAAGCCACCGGGTCCGGGACTCGAACTGCGGTCGATTACATGGGAGTCCAGCAACATAGCCATTACGCTAACTGCTGGTCCCGGCCATCTTAACATGAGACTCCTGAGGTCACGGTATAGTGGCTGAAGAAAAAGAACCTGGAAGGCATAGGTAGGAGTGTCATGGGCCAGGCTTGGCAGTGGTCCACGTCCTTCCACTAAAGCTCCAGCAGTCAAGCACTATCAATGCGGCTGAGAGATAGTCTCTCTGTGTGCTCAAGAAGACGAAGAAACGGGCTCTCAGTGGACAGTTCGCTGGTCTCTGCCACAGGGACATTTCCTGAAATGCAGAGGGAAAACCAATTAATTAATATTCTAATAAAACTCCTCTGTAGGCCCAGCCACCACTGTAGTGCAGCTGTAATGTAAGTGACCGGCAAGGCTGGAGGCCATATGGCTGACCAAGGGTTCAGATCCCCAGGTTGGCTTGACAACATACCAGACATGTACATGGTGCCCAGGATTCAGAGGGGCTGGAAGGCTGGAAAAGGGGACCACAGTGTGATGTGACCCTGTTGTGGGTGTTTCTCATGCACAAGTACATGCATACACATGTGCTATCATTCAAAAGAAATTCTCTTTAGGATCAGTAGGTGGCGTGGTGGTTGGAGTGCTGGACTCCCACATGGTCGACTATGTTTCAACTTCTGGACCAGGCAACTCAAAACTCATGCTGGGCACATGTGCATGCATGCCCAAAGTCCTGAGAGGAGAATGGAGGAGAAGGCATTGTGGCAAGACCATGACCCTGTGGGGTGATTTCTCACCTTCTGTCTCTCTGTCTCTCTCTGTCACTCCAGCAAGCACCTGAGCTCTCTAGGAAAAATCTCTCTCAAAAAAAAAAAAAAAAGTTCTTTAATTCTAAATAAAAACTTTTTTTATTTGTTTGTTTTGTTTTCTTATTTTCTTAAGAATTATTTATTTCATTTTATTTATTCATTTATGGACAAAGCTAGAATCTAGTGACAAGTGCACTGTGATTTTCTATTGAAATATTTTTTAAAAAATTAATTAATTTACATTCATTCCCTGAGCATCGTTACAGCATATAAAATGTGGTTTCCCATCCAGAATATACTGCATAATGGCTTAGTCATACACGTTATTGTCAGTAATTTTCCATTTCTAGTTTCATATGTATTTTTCCCCCATTTCTCATCTTCTGCCATTTCCCACCCTCCTCCCACACTATCTCAGGTGTCCCCAGTTGTTTTCCATTCCTTTCCCCCACATTTTATTGATTCACAACATTTCTTAAATAATCTAACTACTTTTAATAGCAATCTCTGTTGATATATATATATCTGTGAACACATGTTTGACTTTAGGCATGAAACTCTGAGTAGAATGAATGAATATACAAAAAGGTGGCACCTAGCTGATGCTATATAGCTTACTATGGTCATTAATTATGTATTTTTTACTATATTTTTTAATTTCAAGAAAAGCAAATTTAGCTTTAATAAATTAAAGAAATGCTAAGGAAATATGCTTAAAACTTACAGCCAGGAAACAGATTGGGATTCTGTTCAAATTGTAGGTACATGAATCTATCAGCAGTTCAAGACCAGACAAAAAATCCTTAAAACTGGAGAACAAAGCCCAGGAGTGGGCTAGAAGAAAATCAGCAATGATTTTGTCAAAAGTCATAAAATTCTATTTCACCAGTTCAGTCTCATGTACTTAATCTATCTTCTGTTGTGGTTCGATTTTCCCAATTAAATTCTGGAATATAATATTCAACTCCAGACTTGTCCCCATGATTAAGTTGGCCATTTTCTTAGTTTTTGAACTCTCATTTCGTATGACTGTATTTAATTTGCTGATATAGCATTCCCTTGAGAACTTCTCGGAGATCTGATCTGGTGCTGGTAAATTCTTTCAGGTTTTGTTTATCTGAGAATGTTCTTGTCTTTTCTTCTTCCCATATGAAGGATAATCTTGCCAGGTATGGTATCCTCGGTTGCAATTGTTTTCCTCTTAACACTTTGAATATATTTTCCTATTCTTCCCTCACTCACATTGTTTCGGATGAGAGATCTGCTGTTAGCTTGATGGGATATCCTTTGTAGGTAACTTGCTATTTCTCTCTTGCCAATCTTGGTATCTTGTCTTTGTCTGTGGTTTTGGCCAATCTGGCTATAATGTGTCTTGGAGAAGATCTTCTTGGATTGATTCTATTTGAGGCCCTTTGTATTTCTTGGGACTGGATCTTTGAATGTCTCTCTAGGTTTGGAAAGTTTTCTTCCAGGATTTCATGGAATAGATTGTCAATTCCCTTATGTGCCTCTTCCCCTTCTGGGATACCAATTATCCAGATGTTTGGGCATGTGATGGTATCTAGTATTTCTCATATAGTACTCTCATTTTGAGGGGCAATATTCTCAGTCTTCATGGTGGATTGTTCTAGGCCAGAGATTCTATATCTGAGATTTGATTTTCTGTATAATCTGTTTTGAATACTTTCAAGGGAGGTTTTGACTTCCTGTATTAAAGCCTTCATCCCTAACGGGTCCATTAGATTCTTTTTTGTAGTGTGAATTTCCTCTTTTAGATCTTGCAAGAATTTCCTCACCTCCTGAATCTCATCAGCCCCTTTCCCCTGCCTCTTCAGCAATTCATTGTCTCTCTTCTCTTCGATCTCTGTGAGCTTTTGTCACCGTGTCTTTATCTGACATTTCCATGAATTTCATCATACTGTCTGAGAATGAAGATGAGTTATTATTTTTCCTTAGAGGAGAGATATGTTCTTATTTTTCCATATTTCTTGTGACCCTGCAGTGATTTCTAGTCATCTGATGGATGGTACATTTATTCTCGGTGCGTTTCTTCTAATTCTTAAAGTTCATTATGAGTATTCAGAGGTGTGCAGGAGGAGTTTATCCACCATTCTGTTCTCACTCTTTGTGCATTAGAATCAGTGGGAATAGAGAAATATTCTGACCCTAACTGTATTCAGATGTTTAGATCCTGTTCACTTGGACCTGTCTAGACATTTACTGTGTAGGAGCTGAGAAGCCAATGAGTAAAGATAAAGAAAAAGAAAAGAATTAGAGAAAAGGAAAGAAGAAAATATTTTTTAAAAAGGATAATAATTAACTATAGATTTTAATTTTAAAAAGCCAAAACTGAAAACCGCGTGGAAGTTCAGGATTTATGTGGAGATGGGCCTGGGTTTGCACCTTTCCTAAACAGAATGGGGAGCAGCCCTAGTAGCACAATAAAGGGGCTTGAGAGTCCAGAGACTGCTTTACCCCTAAAAAAAATTTTTTTTTGGAGAGGTTTTTGCTATAGGGCGCGTGCGCTAGCCAGACAGACAGAGAGAGACAGAGAGACAGAAAGCGAGAAATTACCCCCCAGGGGAGATGGCCACCCCGCAGTCCCTTCTCCTCCATTCTCCTCTTGGGATCTTGGGCACGCACGCACACACGCCCGGCGTGAGTTTAAGCCACCAGTTCCGAGACTCGAACCCCAGTTGACTACATGGGAGTCCAGCGACAGCCATTACGCTAACTGCTGGTCTCTCTCCCTCTCTCTTTCTGTCTCTGAAAAAATTAACAAATTTCTACTTTTTTTTGAGAGGTTTTGCTATCGGCCACATGCACTCACCAGAAAGATAGAGAGAGACAGAGAAATAGAAAGCGAGAAATCACCCCCCCAGTGGGGATAGCCATGCCACAATCCCTTCTCTTCCATTCTCCTCTCAGGATCTTGGGCATGCATGCACACGTGCCCGGCATAAGTTTAAGCCACCGGGTCCGGGACTCGAACTGCAGTCAACTACGTGGGAGTCCCTCAACATAGCCATTACACCAACTGCTTGCCCCCAAATTTCTACATTTTGACATTTATATATTTCAAATCACTTTTATAAATTTATTCGTTTATTAAATTGTATTTTTTTTTCAAGATTTGCTATAGGGCACATATACTCACTGGGGGTAGGGGGTGAGTATGAGAAGGCAAGCTACTGGGTCTGGGACTTGAACCTCAGTCAGCCATGTGGGAGTCCCGCACCTTAACCACCACGCCACCTGCTGGCCCTCAAATTACTTTCAGTACATGTCACTACCTAAGACACAATGGAATCCAGTCTTCCCAATTCACGGACGAGGACGTGAAGCCTGGGAAGCCTTCCATCTTCCTCAGATGCTCTTTGTCACAGGGACCCATGTCCTCTTTTCTCAACCAGAGATTTAAACATCATAGATTTGCTGAATGAATGGTACCGGTAATCCAAATCTCTCTTGTAGAAACCCAATTCTTCCGGCCTAAACAAGAAAGCCTCCATCTGACTCAAGAAAGCTTATCTTGGGAGGATGTGTTCAGGCCCATCTGGCCTTGGGTCTCATCTCCAATGTGGCACTGCCACTCTCAGAGTGGTCTGTCTGTCCATTAAACCGAAACTCTCTGACAGCATGAGGGAAGTTATTATGGGAGACGGCCCGAGATCGTAGGTAGACCAGTCTCCCACTCCCTCGCCCAGCATATCTGGACTGGTACGTGAAGTACTCCTCCACAGTGGCTTGGAAAAGTCCACATGGAATAGGAAGAAAAGTTAGGAGCTGCATTTCCTTGATAGGAAAAAAAAAAAAAAAAAAGAAGAAGAAATCTAATGGTTTCTCTCTTTTAAGCAAGAAAGTAGAAGTGGAATATTATTGATGATAACATGCTTGATTGGGTCACTGTGCAGTTTATTCTAGATGGGAGATTACATTTAGTACGCTGTGATGATGCTCAGGGAATGAATGTTAGGGGAGAGGTTTTCGCTATAGGGCCCATGCACTCACCAGACAGACAGAGAGAGACATAGAGACAAAAAGCAAGAAATCATCCCCCAGGGGGGATGGCCACACCACAATCCCTTCTCTTCCATTCTCCTCTCAGGATCTTGGGCACGCACGCACATGTGCCCGGCGTGAGTTTTAAGCCACTGGGTCTGGGACGCAAACCGTGGTCGACTACATGGGAGTTTGACAACATAGCCATTACGCTAACTGCTGGTTCCCTTTTTTTTTGGAGAGATTTTTGCTATAGAGCACGTGTGCTCGCCAGACAGACAGAGAAAGACAGAAAGTGAGAAATCACCTCCCAGGGGGGATGGCCACACCACAATCCCTTCTCCTTCATTCACCTCTCGGGAGCTTGGGCCCGCACGCACAAGTGCCTGGCATGAGTTTAAGCCACTGGGTCCAGGACTTGAACCACTGTCGACTACGTGGGAGTCCAGCAACATAGCCATTACGCTAACTGCTGGTCCCTCATTTTTCTTCTTAACAGCAACAAAATTCTCGCTCTATCAAAGGATGAGTTAGCCCTCTACAGCGGAGGCATGCCATGAATTGCCTTTCTTTTAGAGCTCAGCTTCCAAAGCTCAAAATGGCAAGTCTACTCCCCAGCACCAGAACCAAACTCGACTGCCAAGAGCATCCAACCATAGGGATACCCCCACGGCCTCCATCCCCGTTTAAACTACCTTTGTGATGGTCCACGGGAGCCTGTTGCCTCAATCATAAATTATGCATTTCTAGGAACACTGCTTTTCTCTTCATTGACTGCTGTTTCCAGGAAAGGGTTTGCATTTTTTTTTTTCCTTTTACTGCACTCATTGGAAGTCTTTCTGCTGACATAGCCCATAATTAAAAATCAAAGTAATAAAGTGACATTCTCAAATTTGAATACTGGGTACAAAAAGCTTCATTGCCAAACAGCGCGGTGGCTCCAACGTTAGGTCACAAAGATTTCCAAGAGCATGATTTCATAGCGCTCTAAAAGGGTCCAGATTTTATTTGATTAGAACGGGTTTTGGAACCTGAAGACAAGCTGCAAATCCTAAATCATTATCTTTGTTTTTTCTTTTTTTTTTTTTTTTCTTTGTACATTGAACTGATCTGAACGTGATCTAACAACGGCTACCCACATCGAAGTGGAGATATAACTGTTCAGAATAAATAAGGCATGTTATCCAAGTATCTGGGTCGAGGGTGCCTGTTTCCATGAGAACAGATAAAAGTGACAACGCTACAGGAGACTCAGTACCCAGGTGACCAAGGCCCAGGGTCACGGGAGAATGAGGAGTCACCGAAAAGGCTGTTGGTTTTGCAAGATGAAGTCGCCTCTAGTCAGCTGAGTTTACAATGTCATTCTCTTTCCCGCTGCCTTCATTCAATTAAACAAGTAAAAAAATCACATCCGACGTGTTCATTTTCTTCCTCTTGACCTCCAATGCCTAGAAAGGAAAAGAAGGAATACATACGATCTATGGCATCAAACGATTTATCCATAATAAATTTGATTTCGCGAAGTTCTTTTTTTCTCGGCTACTACGGCTAGCATACTATGGCCTTCTGAATATAGATGATTCGGACATCTACGTATTGGAAACCCATGGTGAGGAAGACACGGTGGTGTTATCTGCCGTGTGAGCACAGCAAAACCCCTCAAGTTTCCATCATCTGGAAGTCATAATTATTTATCAAGCATGATAGCATCTTAGCAACTTATCAAACAGTATGGAAAAGATTTGGATGTGCCCCGATTGTGTTGCCTTAACTGCAAAGCTGGGAAAATGATTTTATTGCACCACGGGATACAGCAGTTAGAATTGTTTTCCTATCAAGCACAGAATCTCTATTAAAATAACCCAGTTTCACGTCCTTTTTCCCATGTTTTCCCCTAGCACCAGGGAAAACACACACACACACACACACACACACACACACTCCCTAATATATTTTCCGGGTGCATTCTCTTTGTAATATTTCCTTTGCAAAGGTCCTGTTCATATTTGTATCTTATTACTTTCCTTATACTGGATTTATTGATAGTTTCTAACAAAAATATGATTTCAGTATATTTACTGAACAAAATTCAATAGAACAGACCCCCAATTCAATTTTTTTCATCAAAACGGAGAGCAATAAAGAAGCGAAAGTCCTCAGTTCAGACACATAGCATCAAAAAAACTTATATTGTTTAAAGAACTAACTCAATAAGAGGGAAGTGATAGATATTACTTAAAGAACAAGATTAGCTTTGTTTATTTATCTAGGTTTCTCATAATCCTGCCTTTAACTTAGTAAGCGACAAACATTTTTGCCGTTCCTTGCCTATTGAATCTCACATAGATCCGGTTATTGTCTAAAAATAGAAAAAAAAAATCGCGATTATGCATTGCAAGGATACCTATCGTCCACACTTACTGTTAATCATCATTTCATACATTCAAATCTAATTAGAGAGAATTTTTTAAAATCCGACTGAGTCTTTCCCAGATAATTTTGCTCTTGTGCCAGTATTTGTCCTAAGTTAATCATGTTTCTGCTTTTGCGTGTTTACAAAGGGTTCGTATTCGGAATTTCTGATGTCCTGCTTTGGAAGACCCATTCCGGAGGGCCTTCTTCATTGACCGTTAGGTAAAGGGTTGAAAAATAACTTTGGTTTCCAATAGATTTTTAGTTTAATGGACGGGCGTATTCATTATTTACCTGTTTCCGCCTCTCGTGTATGGCCCGGTGATGACTAGGGTTGTTTTAAAGAGGATCCTTATTAATGGTCTATTCCATCATCTCGAGATTTAGTAATGATTTTAGATTTTCCACCCAAATTACAGGGCACTTTCCACTGAAAAATGGTAAACAATATTACAAACTCAAAAAAAGCAGTAATCCGATTTCTGGGAAGAGAGAGCCCAGTGAAAGATGTGTGCTTTTATCAGGATGGACAATGGAAAGAAAAATAATAACTCCCAACTTTGATTGTTCAAATATATTCTGCAGTAGCGAGCGCTGCATGCAGGCTGGAGCAGCCATGGGGCAGGAAGGTTAAGTAGAAGAGAAGGCACAATACTTCAGATCGGCAGTAGACTGCAGCAAGAATAATCTAATCAAAGCGAAATTCAATTATCTAGTCCCAGGGCAGGCTCCTGGGACTGCTGCATCGAATGCTAGCAGAGCTCCTCCTAGACATTTTTTCCCCAGTCAAACTCACATGATGAATGCAGATGAAATTTGAAATATGAAAATCTGAAATAATTTATGGAAGTTGTCAGAAATTTGGCCTGCTTGTGGCGTAATTTCCTCGGAGACGAGGCAGGCTGGCTCGCTGCGGCAAGACGTGGAGTGGCTGCTGGCCTTCCAGTGGATGGCTCAACCCCTTTAAAATGCTCTTCCAGACAAATTACACCTCATTACACACAGCCTTGCACCATGCCATTATGTCAGAGGAAATCTTTTTTCATTTGCACAAATTTGCTTGGAATTCTCATATTTATTTGAGCATCCATTATCGAATCTGAACATTGAATTAGCCACAATTATTTTCTGGGGCCGCGGATGTTTGTGTATATGGAATGGATGGTGACTGCGGGGCTATAAAAATATTACAGTGCGGCTGGAAAACCCCACGGACTTTGCAGCGATGTTACAAAGCGCACTGTTGGACCGTTGAAAGAAAATGGACTTTTTGGGGGATATTTACAAGATTCATTTTCTTTTCCAACAGTCTGTGAAGGGGAGACTAACTCTGCTTTCAATGCCTCTTCCCCCGCTCCCCTTCTGTGGTGTGCTGAATAACAGATGAAGTGTTACACCCGCGTTAAGATCCTCTTTGTTTACCGAAGTTCATTTTCCTATTAATTGTACACGGGCACATATTCCTGAACAAAGCACATATTTGGATGGCTGAAAACGGAAACTCACTCCTCTCTTCTTTTCCTCATCAGGTTGCCATGGTAAAAATGGGGCCCGTCCTTGCTCAGAAACACTGCAATATAATCGCGAAATAAAATAATTGCCAAAAAAAAAAATTAACCCTGAGATTCGCTTACCAGCTGCACACAAATCCTAATTACGAGAGCGTTTGGATTACGGCTTGTAACTGTTTACTATTGTTTAACATAATAAATCTCAGCTACTTATAATATTGTCACATTGAGTGCAGTCCTTTTTGATATTATTTTATCCAGTCATTCAGGCTTGTATCTAAATGTCTTGTCAACCTTTCCAGCGACTAAATCACGAAATGCTCTCTGCTGACTTGTTGACATTTCACGAGCCAGCGAAGGCAGGTGTGGGCGGGGTCCCAATTAAAATGCTATCATTCCTTCTCTGAAATCATCGTTTTCTTTTTCTTGAAAGCTTTGACAATTGGATAAGACAATTTTAAAATGCTTCAGCAAATCCCTCTCACAGTTATGATTTTGTAAATGAGATACGGTTACAACAAAGTAAGATGCATTTCTGCAACTAGGGTTGGTTTGGGTGAGTGAGTGACTAGCACTTAAAAACCAACGTGAGTTCAAGGCCTATGTATATCCCCTATGATCTTTCTAGCCACCGTACACAAAGATTCGCAAAATATGCTTTTTTAAGTAGAAAATGGAATAGAGTCTACCTCATGTGAGTAGGACTACCAGAATTGAGGAAGAAAACGTGGGTGAGCGAAGTCACGCAGAGCTGGATTGTTGGCGAAAGCTGAAGCGATTGTACGCTCCAGGACCGCCCTCCCAAGCTTTGACTCCTCTAAGATCCCACTGCGGGGCTGGAACATGCAGTAGGCTCCCCCAGCTTCTCCTTTACTGCAGGAAACTTTGTAATAGCACTCCCACAGATAAAGAAACTGGGTTGGAGATGATTGCTTTCATTGTGCTATTGTATCTTTGTATAATATGGTCATTCCATTGTTTGACACAATCGGTTGAATGTGGGACAAGACAAATGTTGTATATGACAGTGGGGTAGTATTGAAAGATGACCCCATATCTCGAGGGCTAAGAGTTATGGCTGTATTGATAGTTGCTCTGAACATTTGGAAGCGTGGCTGTTAAATTTTGCCTGCTGGCTTCTGGCTGGAGGCCGGCCTGCCCGGGCAACGGAGCCATTGAAAGGAACTGCAGGCAGCTTTTTTTTTTTTTTCCTCAGTAGACATCAAGGAACTTTGTTCTTTTATTATAACTGACCACTGACAACAAGACCTACCGAATCTTTGTGGAGCATTTTAGTCACTCCCTCTGGGCACTGTTTCTTTCCTTAAGTAACCGTGTTAAGTTTTCTAAAGACATATCCCTAAGCCAGAATGTATCATAAAAAAAAAAAAAAAAAAAAAGAAGAAGAAGATAAAAGAAAAGAAAAGGCTGGGATTACATAAAGGAAACATTTCTCATGGTAGGGTAGGACCAACAGAGAACGCAGTTGATGGTCAGCACGATTTCCTCTTACGATCTCTGGAGAATGATACCATAAAAAAGAGTCTTACAAAAGTTTATCTAGAATATCTGAAAGCGAGACGGTGAGATTTCTCTCTACAGGTAATGAATAAAGAGATGGTCTTTCAAACTACCGGGCCAGTTTTACATGTGCAAAGGAAAATGAGGTCATGGAACCTTAAGCATCTAAGTTGGAAGGAACTGCCAATGTGTTTCAACAATTGCCTAGCATGAAGGTCTTTGTAAAACAGAACTAATGAGCCATGGAGCGCAGGGTTTAAAAGCTGGGAAGAAATGTTGTTATTCACCCTATGGGTAGAGATGTCTTTGACTGGAAGAGCCAAACTTTCATTTCTTGCTGGTGCGTTTAACTTAGGGATTGGATCAAATCTTTAGCAAGAGATTACGGAATTTGAACTTGAGTTAAGGCCATAGGTTGAGGGGTTTTTTGACTTTGATTAACTCTTTCCAGAGAAGATATATATATATATATAAACACACAAGAAAAAGAATATGAATGCAGCTATTCACAGCCTCGCAAACAAGTTCTACCTGCCTCACTATCAAACAAATACACTAAAACTATAGCCATGTAAATATCAAACACCAATACTCCCCGCTTATGAAAGTCTATAGTCATATAAATAGTTATGTAAATCCCAATGTTTATGAAATTCCATCCTGCACTTGAACAAATGCAATTTTTCAGCCACTATAGCTAGTTACTTTTGTCACTGCATTCCAGATTTCCCTCGAGAGACACTGAAGACTGAGCACATAAAAAGTTTCATCATTTTTATTCAACAGCCACCTGGTTTTCAGAGGAAGAGCAAAAATTTTCACTGCGTTGTTTTAAAGAAAAAAGAACATTTCTGGAACTGCGTAAGTGACAAGAAAGAGCTTGCCTCTACGTGTATGTAATTATCAATAGGAATAAATACTTGACCAAGCTAATAAGATAATATTATTTGTTATGAAGAGAAAAAAAAAAAGTAAAAACTCAGCCCTTGAAAATTTTAAATGCAATTTTAGGTACATTTTTCTCAACCTTCCTTAATTAACAAGCAAATGAGGAAGTAATAATCAACTTTTTTTTTTGTTAATGAAAAAGTAAATCTTGCAGTTACTGGGGAGAGGAAAGCAAACTTTATAATGCCTAGTACAGATCTTTTTTAAAAATTACTTCCAGGAATTTTTCTCTTCCTTAACATCTTTATCATGATTACAACAAATATTCTCTAAATACAAATAATCATATAGACCTAAGTTAATTCTGCCATATGCTCCCTATTTTAAAATCGTTTCACTTTTTAATATATGTGGGTACGTTAAAAAGTTTGTGGGAAAAAGAAATTAAAATGAGTATTTTGGTGCAAAACAAATTGAAATTCATGTGCGGTTTTTCATAATTCACATTTGTTTCTTTCTTTCTCTCTCTTTTTTCTTTTTTCTTTTTCTTTTTTTGGAGAGGTTTTTGCTATAGGGCGTGTGCGCTCTCCAGAAAGACAGAGAGAGACAGAGAGACAGAAAGCGAGAAATCATCCCCCAGGGGGATGGCCACACTGCAATCACTTCTCCTCTATTCTCCTCTCGGGATCTTGGGCACGCACGCACACGCGCCTGGTGTGAGTTTAAGCCACCGAGTTCGGGACTCGAACCGTGGTCGACTACGTGGGAGTCCAGCGACAGAGTCATTACGCTAACTGCTGGTTTCATCTCTCTTTCTTTTTTTTAAGGTCCTTGCCATAGGGCACGTGCGCTCACTGGAGAGAAGCAGTGAGAGGGAAAGTGAGAAATCACCCCCTGGGAGGAGGTCCACGCTGCAGTCCTTTCTCCTCCAGTTTCCTCCCAGGATTCTGGGCATTCATGTACATGTGCCCAGCGTGATTTTCAAGCCTCCAGATCTGGGACTTAAATCTCGGTTGGCCATGTGGGAGTCCAGCACTTTAAACACCATGCCACCTGCTGGCTCCCATATTCACATTTTCTATGAACTTTTTTTAGAGAGAGATTTTTACTATAGGGTGTATACACTCGCTGGAGAGAGACAAAGAGACAGAAAGTGAGAAATCACCCCCTAGGGGCAATGGCCACGCTGCAATGCCTACTCTCTCAATTTCCTCTCAGGATTTTGGGCTCACATGCACACGTGTCTGGCATGAATTTCAAGCTGCCGGGTCCGGGACTCAAACCACTTCTGGCTACGTGGGAGTCCAGTAACGTAACAATTATGCCATCTGCTGGTCCCAATTTTCTATGAACTTTTTGAAGACCCTTTGTATAAGTCACAAAAGTGCTAATTCACCCATTTGTATAAACCTGCTGTATAATTTTTCTTAAAATTCAGTCAAACAATAAGAATGTGGAACTATAAAAAAGACGGTAAGAGTTTTTTCTATATAGCATATAATTAAAGTCTGCCTTATGGATGCATTTATTTCCAACACTATATAGCATATAATTAAAGTCTGCCTTATAGACGCATTTATTTCCAATATGTATTAGAAAATGATTAGAGAAACATTTAACTGTGTTTTGTCTTGAATAATTTCTGTAAGCATGTTGCCCATAGGGTTTCCATTACAGCTGAGGAAGCTCCTTATCCCTCAACTCTCTGAGGC
>NW_006159947.1:23127-25280 GCF_000334495.1 Tupaia belangeri chinensis
AAATCACCCCCCCGGGGGGATGGCCACACCACAATCCCTTCTCCTCCATTCTCCTCTTGGGATCTTGGGCACACACGCACACGCGCCCGGCGTGAGTTTTAAGCCACTGGGTCCAGAACGTGAACCACGGTTGACTACATGGGAGTCCAGCGACATAGCCATTACGCTAACTGCTGGTCCCTCTACCTCTTTTTTTTAAGGTTTTTGTCATAGGGCATGTGTGCTCGCCTTAGAGAGACAGAGAGGGGAAGTGAAAAATCATCCCCCGGGGCCTAACCATGCCGCAGCCTCTTCATCCTCTCTCAGGATTTTGGGCACACAGGCACATAGACCCGATGTGATTTTCAAGCCACTAGGTCCAGGATTCTAACTGTGGTTAGCCACGTGGGTGGCCACCACGCCACCCACTGGTTCCTAGATAGTCTACCTCTACTTGACATCAGAGACTCCCACGCCACCCACTGGTTCCTAGATAGTCTACCTCTGCTTGACATCAGAGACTCAAATCTACACAACAGGCTTTTATTGCAAAAAGCTCGCAGGTATATTTCGCTGATAGATAAGAAGAGAGAACTGAGCAGTTATTTAACCCATAAAATCAAGTTCGTTGAACAAAGAGTTTGTGTTTGAAATCTCCTCTTTTCTCTCAAAAATACGCACAGAAATTTTTTCTTTAAAATATCAAGTCATTAGGGGCCAGCAGGTGGCATGGTGGTTAAGGTGCTGGACTCCCACGGGGCCATTCACAGTTTCGAGTCCTGAACCTGGTGGCTTGCTTTCTCACTTTCCTTCTGTGTGTGTGTGTGCTCACTTTCTCACTTTCTCTGTCTCTGATGAAGCACACATATCCTATAGCCAATTAACATTAACAATAATAATAATAGGAGGTTGGCGGGTTGCATGATGTTTAAGGCACTGGATTCTCACACAGTCAACTGCAGTTTGAACCCTGTACTCAGCCACTTGCATGCCAGGGGTTCTGAGAGGAGCATGGAAAAGGGATTGTGGGCTGCCATCCACCTGGGGGGGGTGATCTCTCACTTTCCCTCTCTCCGACTCTCTCGGGCCAGCACATGGCAAAAACTTTGCGGTATGGCAAAAACTTAAAAAAAAAAAATGCAGGTAGAAATTATACATGAGGAGCCAGCAGTTAGCGTAATGGCTATGTCGCTGGACTCCCTTGTAGTCGACCACAGTTCGAGTCCCGGACCCAGCAGCTTAAACTCACACCAGGCGCGTGTGCATGCGTGCCCAAGATCCAGAGAGGAGAATGGAGGAGAAGGGATTGCGGCGTGGCCATCCCCCCTGGGGGGTGATTTCTCACTTTCTGTCTCTCTACCTCTCTCTGTCTTTCTGGCGAGTGCACACGCCTTATAGAAAAAACCTCTCCATAAAAAAGAAAAAAAAATTATACATGAAAAACTGTCTCAAAATTTTGCATTACCAAACACCAAAATCCCAGTGACATGGGGGGGAAAATTCTCTAACCCTTCCCTACCTACGAGTGCACATGAATTGACAGAGGGTGGGAGGAAAGAAAAGCCTTGTCCCTCCACCAGTTCCTGAGGCCCAGGAGGGAGAAAAGGCCACATTCCATCGCTCTCAGCTCTCTGCTCTTTCTTGGTGGCCTAAGTAGCTTCCTTACCTTCTTTATTTGATGCGAGAACGATAGTGTATCATCCTTGAGAAAATAAAATAGAGAGAGACAAAAAAAAAAAACAAAAACTTTTTTTAACCCTAAGCCAATCATCTTGTTTTTATTTGAGTTGTTGATAACAGAGAACTAAAGAAATCTTTGGCACTGAAATCCCTGAGCAGGCTTGGGATCTCCACCCCCTTCCCTTCCTTTCAATGACTAGAACCTGCCTGCCGTTCTAAGAGTCGCCTTCTAATACCTAGGAAAGGAGCCAGAAGGTTCTGTAACACTGAGGAAGGCCTGCCAGGCCGCATCAGTTACTTTGCCTGTGCTTGGGCCTCTGCACCCTCCCTCTCTCTCTCTCCCTCTCTGTCTCTGCACCCTGGGAAGGGAATGCCCTGGTCCCAGGCTGAGTGCTGGGACTCTGGCAGCTGAGGCCAGGAGGGAGGAAGAGAAGCAGCTGCGTGTGGGTGAGAGAGAGAGAGAGAGAGGGAGAGAAGGAGGGAGCTGAGGTCCG
>NW_006159947.1:27858-30150 GCF_000334495.1 Tupaia belangeri chinensis
CCTGCCTGCCGTTCTAAGAGTCGCCTTCTAATACCTAGGAAAGGAGCCAGAAGGTTCTGTAACACTGAGGAAGGCCTGCCAGGCCGCATCAGTTACTTTGCCTGTGCTTGGGCCTCTGCACCCTCCCTCTCTCTCTCTCCCTCTCTGTCTCTGCACCCTGGGAAGGGAATGCCCTGGTCCCAGGCTGAGTGCTGGGACTCTGGCAGCTGAGGCCAGGAGGGAGGAAGAGAAGCAGCCGCGTGTGGGTGAGAGAGAGAAGGAGGGAGCTGAGGTCCGCCTGTGGCCCTCCCCACTTCCTGGCAGCCCTCCCCTGCTCCCTGGCTGGTGGCTCAGGGCAGGAACTGATTAGGTAACAACAGAGCACCTTCCTCCTCTGCTTCCTCTCAATGCATCTGGGCCACAGCTTTTGAAGGAGCCCAACCCTGCCACTACCCCGCCTTTATCACGGGCTGTATGGGGCTTTATCTGGAAGAGCCTGGGCTTTGCCCCCGGCTTCATCAATCATTCTGACCAGTTCACATCTCTTTCACGGTGTTCCGCCTCATTAAACCCATCAGGGGCGCTGCAGAGAGGCGTTGGGGCCGGGAAGCCTGAGCACTCCTCTCACTGGCCCAGGTCGCAGGCAGGAAGCGGCCACACAGACCTGGGGAGAGGGTATGAGGGTGACCTATGGGGCCGCCAGAAGCTCAAGACTCACCTGCTCCCTGAGATTCCCTGGAGCTGCACTTGGGAAGTGAAGTGATCTTCCCAGGGTGACACGCGTGTGCTTCCTGGGCTCACGCATGCATCTGCTGGTGGACTTAGAAACTACGGCTTCACAAAAAGTAATCTTTTAAAAATGATCCATGCAAATGCTGGCTGTGAGCAAGCCTAGGAAACCCAGGTCAGGTACCAAGACTGGCCCCTCATTGCTGAAATGTCATCCAGTCATTCAGACAAACCCAGAGCAGTATGGGAGGGCCAACCAGAATGATTTTCCCAACTGTTGTTCTCCTGACACAGGGAGCTGTATTTCTCTTTTAAGATTTGCATTATGTTTATTTGTATACAGAAACACACTAGGAGGGACTTTGTCACCTTACCTCACCGCAGGCTGTGGAGGTAGCTAGAGCAGGTAGTATATTTTCAATGTCATTTTAAAAGCAAAAGAAGCTGGCATGGTTGAGGTGCTGACTCCCACATGGCCAGCCATAGTTTGAGTCCCGGACCTGGAGGCTTGCTTTCCTACTTTCCTTTCTCTCTCTCTCTCTCCCTCTCTCTCTCTCTCTCTGGTCAAATTAAACAAATAATAATAATAAATAAAATAATATAATGCTTTAAAAATAAAATAAAAGAAGAAAAGCAAGTCTAAGAGAAGCTGAACATAACCAAGTTCGTATGGCTAGTAAGAGTGGGAGGCTTGGGGGACCGGCAGGTGGCGTGGTGATTAAGGTGCTGGAACTCCCACATGGCTGCCCATGGTTCAAGTCCTGGACCTTGGTGGCTTGCTTTCTCACTTTCTCTCTCTCTCTTTCTCTCTCTCTCCCTCAGATCAAATTTAAAAAAATAAATGAAAGAATAAATAAATAAAATTGAAGAAAAGAGTGGGGGGCTTAAGCCCCATGGTGTTCCTTACGCGACCTTCTGCGCCCAGTGAAGAGAAGGCCAGAGAGGCACTTGCTTGTATGATTTGTTTTGGTATCTGTGTCTATGCCAGATCAACTCTCTAGATCTAATGGGTATCCCCATGGGTCTTCCCCGGACTATTGAAAAATAAATAAATAAATAAAAAAGAAGAAGAAAAAAAAAAAAAAAAAGGAAAGAAAGAAAGAAAAGAAAACCGACCTGTCATTACTGGAAATCAGTCTCAGAAACAACCAGGGGTGGAAGAGGACATGCCTTTAATCTAGAGGAGAAAACGGGTGGGGCTGGGGCTGGGGACTGAGAATTGAGGCCCTCAGGACAGAAAGAAGAAGGCCCAACCAAGGAAAGGCCTAACCATGCGGTTTCCATGAGAAGGAAGACCCGGATTTCACCTCCACACAGCACCACCTGGGACCTCAGCGGTCGCCCCTGCGCCTCCTCTTGCACCTAGTCCCACCAGGGACCTGCGCGGTGGTGAACTGCACCCTACGCTGGGGCTCGCTCTTTTAAACCTCACTGGGACGCTAAGTGGGTGGAATGAGATGACCGTCTCCGCCCTGGCGCCTCCTACTCGACTGTGGTCCCCGGGGTGCCTCTGCCTGACCCTGGGGTGGGGATGGAATGACAAACCCCTAACCCACTCCAGCTGCGCGACTGGCAGCTCCCACC
>NW_006159947.1:30220-35937 GCF_000334495.1 Tupaia belangeri chinensis
CTGATCACCGCGGATATTAATAATCATAAAAGACCCGACGATTACAGAAAGAGAAAGTGCTAAATGTCAGGAGCCGGAGCGAGATTTTTAAAAAGGCAACGTACCGAATCCAAGCCTGCACTTTAACTTTTTTAATAACGATTTTTTTTTTCCCTGGGCTGGAAGCTCGCACCGAATCCTGGAGGAATTGCTAAATCCGATTAAGGTTATATTTTGCAGCAGACTGCATGGCGCAATAAAGGCTAGCGCGCGGAAATGGGACTTCGCCCATCAATTAGGTCTCTATTAGCAACCACTGCAGGCTTCACCGCAGGAAATGTCACGTCCCGGCCCCGCGGACCCTTTCTCTCCCCGCCCCCGCTCTCACCTCCCCTGTCCCCCGGAGTGAAACATCGGAGCCCGACTACTCCTTTTGTTTTGTTTTGTTTTGTTTTCTTGCGGGTCTTGTTTCGGAACCCCGCACCACCTGCCTGCCCGGGCCCCAGCCTCCAGCACAGCGCGTTCGCCCCGGGACGCTCGCGCCAGAGCGGGTGACGCAGGTTGCAGCGCGCGACACCTGCGCGGTCTGCGGGAGAGTTCGGGACCGGGGCTGGTGCGGGCGGCCTGATTAATATTAAAGGCTTTAGGACGGTCCTGAGCAGTCGGTCCTGAAAGGTGATTAACAAGACAATGGGCAGGACTTTGAATGGGGGGTTGGGGTGCAACTCATCGGCTGAAACTGATCAGACCCGCCTCGGGGCCCCAGCTTGCGGGTTCCGCCCCGACGGCCCAAGAATTGGGCCGCGCCGGGAGCGAGGTGGGCGGGAGGTGCCTTCTAGAAGGGAGAGACGGCGGAAATGGCGCGCCCTGGAGGATGGGAGGGGACCCGCGTGGAGGCCCCGGGCTGGGTCTCCGCTGCGCTTGCTCATGTTCACTTGGGTCCTGGGGTCCAGTGCATGTGCTGTCCCCTGCAGTGACCAGAGCCTGGAATCCAAGCTCGGGCAAGAAAGCGCCCTAATGCTGGCATCCCTCGCTTGGCACATCCGGGGGAAAAAAGAGGGGGAGGCACGACCCCCGAATCCACTCTCTTCCAGCCTCCTCCAAGCGCGCCCAGCCCTTGACCCCTGCTCCTCCGGTCCCCAGCAGAACAAAAATTCCTCGAGCCCTAGAAAAAAACCTCATTTATCATTCTCGTGGGGACCCGAATGACAACGCGCCTTGTCCCAGCCCTGCTGTGAATCGGTGCCCCCCACTTCGGCTCCCTTGTCCTCTCTGAGCCCCTCCCGCCTCGCACCCCTGCCCGTAAGGCGACAAGGTGCCACAGGCCGGGAATGAGCAAGCAGGAGAAGTGGCCGAGCGGATAAAGGAGGCACTGTTGTGGCTGCCGGCGCTGCGGTCCCCATTCAGGGGCCGAAGGGTGGGGGTGCACCCCACCGGCGGAACCTGACCAGCCCCGCCTCGGGGCCCCAGCTTGCGGGTTCCGCCCCGACGGCCCAAGAATTGGGCCGAGCCGGGAGCGAGGTGGGCGGGAGGTGCCTTCTAGAAGGGAGAGACGGCGGAAATGGCGCGCCCTGGAGGATGGGAGGGGACCCGCGTGGAGGCCCCGGGCTGGGTCTCCGCTGCGCTTGCTCATGTTCACTTGGGTCCTGGGGTCCAGTGCATGTGCTGTCCCCTGCAGTGACCAGAGCCTGGAATCCAAGCTCGGGCAAGAAAGCGCCCTAATGCTGGCATCCCTCGCTTGGCACATCCGGGGGAAAAAAGAGGGGGAGGCACGACCCCCGAATCCACTCTCTTCCAGCCTCCTCCAAGCGCGCCCAGCCCTTGACCCCTGCTCCTCCGGTCCCCAGCAGAACAAAAATTCCTCGAGCCCTAGAAAAAAACCTCATTTATCATTCTCGTGGGGACCCGAATGACAACGCGCCTTGTCCCAGCCCTGCTGTGAATCGGTGCCCCCCACTTCGGCTCCCTTGTCCTCTCTGAGCCCCTCCCGCCTCGCACCCCTGCCCGTAAGGCGACAAGGTGCCACAGGCCGGGAATGAGCAAGCAGGAGAAGTGGCCGAGCGGATAAAGGAGGCACTGTTGTGGCTGCCGGCGCTGCGGTCCCCATTCAGGGGCCGAATTCAAATGGATATTTCTCCTCTGGGCCCAGCTGAACGCGGCTCAATGCCTCAAAGGTGCAACGCTGCCTCGGTGGACATGCTCTGTGGCTGATATTATAATTTTCATAATGCGCTTTTATGTCGCTCCAGACTCCTCCGGTGAGCAGCCCGCAGAGCCCCCCCCGCCTCCGGGCCTCTCTGCGCCCCTCCGCGCCCCTGCGGGTCCCTGCGGCCCTCCTGGGTGCCAAGTCCCTGGCCTCGCCCTGCTGTGACCGTCGCGCTCCAGCCCCACCGCCCTGCAGCCCGCCCGGTCTTGGGGAAGGGCAAGGTGCTAAAGCTGGGTGCAGAACCCCGGGCGCAGGGGGCCTTGGCCCCGAGCGAGGCTGCTTCCCCAGCGACGCTTGGTGTGCGGGGTTCGCAAGGAGGGCAGGGATTGGGTGGGAGCCTCAGTGTTGTAACGAGTGAGGTGTGTTATTTCGTTCTAAGCAAGAGCAGAGAGGCTAAATAAACCGCCCGAGGTCGCACGGCCGATCAGCGGGAGGGCCCAGATCCGCCCTAGTTGGTCTGAAAGTCCTTGCTTTTAACTGAGCCAAGGCCACGTTCCTGGCTGCTCTGAGGTCGCCACGGGGACCAGTTCACCTGCAAATCCGTGCGGTCGACCCACAGCAGGCTGAAACGGTCATTGCGGAGTAATGGAAAGGCGTGGTCCTCACCTCTTCTAAGTCATTAGGCTGACTGCCCTGGCTAGTAGCCCAAAATCACTCGCTTTTCTGCCCCCTTCTTTCCAGCTTCACAGAGGAATTTGCATGAAATACTTAGGGCTTCTGAGCGTCTAAATGAGATAAATACTTTACCTTTTAGTAGTCGCTAATAAAATAAGTATGTACGGCAATGAAACAAAAAGAAAAAGAAGAAACATGCATTCTAAAAGAACATCCCAATAAGCATCCTTTTCATGGGCCTGGAAAGAGAACTGAAAAATATAATTCTAGAGACCAGCAGTTAGCATAATAGCTACGTCTGGACTCCCATGTAGTGGCCCATGGTTCAAGTCCCGGACCCGGTGTCTTAAACTCACGTCCGATGCTTGTACTTGTGCCTAAGATCCCGAGAGGAGAAGGGATTGCTGTGTGGTCATCCCCCCTGGGGAGTGATTTCTTGCTTTCTGTCTCTCTTTCTGGTGAGCACACGTGCCCTATAGCAAAAAAACTCTCAAAAAAAAAAGTAAAAAATATAATTCTATATCATCTTAACTTAAATGTAATATGTTACACTGGGCCACATTATAGCAAACTTAGGGTGGGCTCCCCTGTTTAAATGATTCCCTCCACCAAATTTGGAAATTGTTCATAAGCAATATCAAGCAAGGGGCCGGCAGGTGGCATGGTGGTTAAGGACACTGGACTCCCACATGGCCAATTGTGGTTCAAATCCCAGACCTGGCAGCTTTCTCCCTCTCTTTCTCTCACTCTGTCAAATTAAAATACATAAATAAATAAAGTTAAATAAAATAATTCTTTTAAAAACACACACACAAAAGACATTTCAGGCAAAAGTTAACTCCGACTTCAGTTGAACCTCTCCAAAGACCAAAGTCGTTCAAAGGAACTCATATCTGTTCTAGATGGGGAGTCTACTCCTAAGATTGCCAAATACCAACTTTATTCTTTCTAAAGAGGCCTCGCATGTTTATTGATAATGGAAGAGAGCAATCAGTCCGTGCCTCCCTAATTCCTATTTGTTCACATGTCAGACATGGACCAAAGAAGTGAAATAAATCAGCCCAAATTCTTAGGAGAACTGGCTTTTTATAAACTTTTTTTTATTCACTCATTTATTTTCATTTGACCAGAGAGAGACAGAGAAGGAAAGTGAGAAAGCAAGCCACCAGGACCAGGACTCGAACCTTTGTCAGCCATGTAGGAGTGTCCAGTGCCTTAACCACCACGCCACCTGCTGGTCCCCTGGAGACCTGGCTGTAAGTAGGAGTAAAATGAGCCACACACTTGCAGCTAGATATGCCTGCTATGAAAATGTCTGTCCTGTCCCGGGAGCACTCGGCCTCATACACCCACTAGGGCTTGTAGCAGCCCCGGTTGTCTGACACTCTCTTCCTTGGCATGGTGACAGGGATATTCTGATGTGGGCAATGCCTGTCATGCACTGGGTAACAGAAATTATCCTCGTGTGTTCATTTGCAAGAATACCACAAGGTCGGCGAGGAATCAGTGAAAGACTGGGTTTTTATTTATCCACACAAAGGCCTTCAGGGCTTAATCTAAACTTGAAACATTTTACGACCTAGAAACTGAAAATACAACCCACAGCTTGTATCCCCAGAGCTGTTATATTCGATTTCCTTCCTTAAACCGGCCTCGTGGTCCTTATTTATGAATCTACTGGTTTAGCCCCGCATAACTAATGGAATGAACCCAAATTACAGCTCAAATCTGTTCTTCTTTCTATGTGTAGCAGAGCAAGGAGAGATAACTACATCTGAAAGTGGGCAACAGCAGCTGCTCATACATTTCTTCATTAAATGAACATCGGGATACCTGCTGATTAAAGCCACTTTGGGGTTTAGATGTGAATGGCTCTTTAAAGCCTTTCCCGTAGGTCAGTCTCTATTAAATTCGACAACTTTGCTCTGGCTGCATCTGAATCGGAGGTTATTAAATCTCTATTAAAGCCTGAAAATGTTCTAAAGTAAAATTCTATTCCACACTGGCAAAGAAATGATGAAGTGTCATTTTTCACCAGTCATTTAAAGCACTATATACAGGGCAGACTGGGACCAGAAGGTCCAATCACTCAGAACATTCATGATACCTGCTTATTTTTTAGAGAATTATTTAATTTATTTGTGATTATTTTTTCATATGACCAGAGAGAGAAAGGGAAAGTGAGAAAGCAAGCCACCAGGTCCAAGATTCGAACCATGGTCGACCATGTGGGAGTCCAGCACCTTAACAACTACGCTGTCTGCCATTTCTGATACATACCTACTGATGGATGGGTTTGGTTTAACTAGCTGAGCTCAATAAGAAGAGGGGAAAGATTTAGTTAAAATTATTTACTTTGTGTTTAAAATTTTTGCCATTGGATTTGTGTGCTTGCTCACCAGAGACAGGAAAAGTGAGAGATCACCTCCTGGAATGGGGATGAGGGTAACCACACCCATCCCTTCTCTTCCATTGTCCTCCTGGGACTTTGGGCGCACACGCAGACGCCCCCCACTGTGATTTTCAAGCTGCCAGGTCTGGGATTTGAACCATGGTTGACCATGCGGAAACCCAGCACCCTAACCACCACACCACCTGCTGGCCCATGTGTTGCCTTTTAAATCCTTCCCCAAATTCTTAGTAAATCACATCATTTTCAGAAATTGTAAGATTTGGTGGGACCAGCAGTTAGCATAATGGCTATGTCGCTGAACTCCCTCGTAGTCAACCATGGTTCACGTCCCGGACCCGGTGGCTTAAACTCACACTGGGCGCATGTGCGTGCGTGCATAAGATCCCGAGAGGAGAATGGAGGAGAAGGGATTGCGGCATGGCCATTCCCCCTGGAGAGTGATTTCTTGCTTTCTGTCTCTCTGTCTCTCTCTGTCTTTCTGGCAAGTGCATGCACCCTATAGCA
>NW_006159947.1:35971-43965 GCF_000334495.1 Tupaia belangeri chinensis
GAAATTGCAGGCGCCATAAAGAAAAAAAAAAAAAAAAACTCTCCAAAATAAAAAAATGATAAGATTTGACAGTAACTACCAAGATATTCGCCCTTATAGAAAAGGTGATGTTAGCAAGTTCATGAATGTAAGCATTGCAAAAAGAAGGTCAGCACTGTTTCTCGTGCATGGTAACTAACACCAGCTGTAAGAGATTGTTGAAAAGCATGATCGATAATTGTGAAATTAGGGATTTACGTCAAACGGTAGATTTAAACATTAGAGTATTAAGATACGAAGTTAAATTCTGCAAATTCTGCATGGGTTATTTAGGATGCGTATAGCAGTCACTTAGAGAAGTGAGTGTAATGAATTACACAATACGTTCAGGATTTAGCTATAGGCAAACCAGGCAATTGGGGCTCCAAACACCTCCTTTTCCACTCATCTGGGAGGACCAGCAGATGGCATAATGGTTACATTGCTGGACTTCCATGAGTCCTGGACCCGGTGGCTTAAACTCACGCCGGGCGCGTGTGCGTGCGTACCCAAAATCCCAAGAGGAGAACGGAAGAGAAGGGACTACAGCATGGCCATCCCCCCTGGGAAGTGATTTCTCACTTTCTGCCTCTCTGTCCCTCTCTGTCTCTCTGGCAAGTGCATGCACCTTATAGCAAAAATCTCTCTCTTAAAAAAAAAAAAAATCCCACTCATCTGAGTTTTGCCGTTGTTATTTTTATTTTTCCTCTTTGCACGTAAGGGGAAAGTGTCCTTCCTCCCCCCCTCGTTGGGGCGTTTTCCCCTTCCATTTTATTGTAAGCAGGAAAACAGAAATGGGAACAGTGAGGGAACCGCTGACTACCCAGATAATTCTCAAGGAAAACCTCTTCCATGAAAGGAGAACTGTCGCCTGACTCCTCAGATGAGCTGCTGGCTTTGATTCAGCTGAGCTCCGGCTTCCTGGCCTATGCGGGCATTAACTTATTAAAGGGTGCTGGAGAGGGAGGAGGGACCTGCAAGGGCTGGATCTTGAGGCCTTTTGAGCATCTTTTTCTTTCTCTGTTCTTCTCTTCTTCTTCTTTTTTTTTTTTTTCATATGGGAAAGAAAATCACATGCCAAGATAAGAGGACTGAGAAAATCCCAGATCTCTAGTCACACTTGAAATACTTCCACGAGTTCATCACCACCACCATGAGTGTCCTCATCTAAAAAATGAGAAGTCAGAGGGGGCAGCAAGTGGAGTAGTGGTTGGAGTACTGGACTCCCACATGACTGACCGCAGTTCAAGTCCCGGACCCAGTGGCTTAAAAGTCATACTGGACTCTCCATTTTTCCTCTCTGTCTCTTGGGCAAGCACACAAATCATATAGCAAAAATCTCTTTAATTTTTTTTAAAATGGGGGAGCCAGCAAATGGCCTAGTGGTTATGTCGCTGGACTCCCATATGGTGGACTTCAGTTCAAGTCCCGGACCCGGTGGCTTGAAAATCACACCAGTTGCGTGTCCATGTGAGCACAAGGTTCCAGGAGGAAAATGAAGGAGACTGGGATTGTGGGCGGCCAACTCCCTGGGGAGTGATTTCTCACGTTCCCTCTCACTGTCTCTGTCTCTCTCCAGCAAGTGCACAATGGAAGTCAAACTGATTCAGGTCCGAAGTTTGGATGCTTAGGAGAATAAGTGGTTGACAAAGTTGACGTTGCTTCTTCCCCATCTCAGACTCGACACATTTCCAGACCATAACTTCAGATCTGCAGCTGCGAGTTTAGGCCTCGGCATTTGTCTTCAGCATCATACTTTATTCGAAGAACCCAGCGCGTTACCTATGACTGCTTGACACTTTTCTCTTAATCAATAGGGCTTCTGCGCTCATCGAGAACGACAGTGACTGAGTGGTTTTTACAGTATGGGCAGAACACGTTAAAATTCCAATATCGAAATCTCGTAAGTGACTGTTTGATATGGTGGATGGATTCCTAAAAGAACTTGTGTAAGGGACCAGCAGTTAGCGTAATGGCTATGTCGCTGGACTCCCATGTAGTCGACGGCGGTTCGCGTCCCGGACCCGGTGGCTTAAAACTCACTCCGGGCGCATGTGCATGTGTGCCCAAGATCCTGAGAGGAGAATGGAGGAGAAGGGACTGCAGCGTGGCCATCCTCCCTGGGGGGTGATTTATCGCTTTCTGTCTCTATGTCTCTCTCTGTCTGGCAAGTGCATGTGCCCTATAGCAAAAACCTCTCCAAAAAAAAAAAATAGAAGTTGTGTAAAACAAACTTCAATGGCGAGCAAAATTCTACCATCCCGTTTATCTAGCTAGAGATATCAGATCTGCTATTATGCTTTAGCTTTAGTGGAAGTTGAGCAAAATTTCAACTCTGAGTCTCTCTAGTCTACTTCCTCCTTTGTTCCTCTTATTTATTAAATAGATTTTTTTAAAGAATTATTTTATTTAACTTTATTTATTTATTTTCATTTTGACCAGAGAGCGACAGAGTGAGAGCAAGAGAGAGAGAGGGAAAGTGAAAAAAAAAGCCACCAGGTCCAGGACTCAAACCACAGTCAGCCATGTTGGAGTCCAGCACCCTTAACCACCACGCCACCTCCTGGCCCCCCCTTTTTTAATAATTATTTTATTTAACTTTATTTATTTATTTATTTTATATTTCATAGACAGCACTGACATATCTAAAATATATATTGGGAGTTAAAGAGGAAGTGAGAGCAGTGGGGAAATATTAAACATACTCAAACATGCTTTGTTTTAAATAATTATAAACAATAATTCATGGTTTTCCTTTATGAATTTGTTATGTGCGGTGGTCTTTTGAAATCCGGAAAATATTTTTAAATTTAGAGTATCATTAGATATGTTTTACACCATATAAAATGTAAAAATGAGGGACCAGCAGGTGGCATGGTGGTTAAGATGCTGGACACTCCCACATGGCTGACCACAGTTCAAGTCCTGGACCTGGTGGCTTGCTTTGTCACTTTCCCTGTTTCTCTCTTTCTCTCTGCCTCTTTCTGGTCAAGTTAAAATAAATGAATACATTTTTAAAGACGCAAAAATAATAATAAAATCATTGAAAGTGTGAGAACAAGGGCCATTCAGCCAGCTCCACGGTTACATTACCATGTTTAGTACTCGACAACACGGTTTATCAAAGACAAACGAGAAGAAGCCGGATTTTTTTCTGAATCTCCTGTTGCTTTTTAAATCTTACATGGTCCAGGTGCGTCCAGAAATTACAAATTATTTTAGCTAATAAAAAGTGCTTAAATAACGATGACCACAGCGATCTGCTTCATTCGAAACTCATAAAGACAGTAAGTTAATAACAGTAATTAACTCCCTCTGCACTATACTTTCTTCTATAGAGACTCTGTGACATACATTTGATATCCTGCGAGTCCAGAAAAGCAAACCACAGTGAGGGGACAAGCCACATGTGAGCAATAGAGGAGGAAAATGCTTATATCAAGAAAACAGACGTCTTGCTGCATAATTGCGTATGTGCACACCAGATCCGTGTGCTCGTGAAGGCACACCAAGTCATTGGCAGACAAGGTTTCTTCGTGACAACGGTTCAGAAACCTTTTTAAATACCTGATTACCGGGACCAGCACCTGGCATAATGGCTATGTCGTTGGACTCCCATGTAGCCCGGACTCAGTGGCTTAAACTCACGCCGGGTGTGTGTGCGTGCGTGCCCAAGATCTCAAGAGGAGAATGGAGGAGAAGGGATTGAGGTGTGGCCATCCCCCCCTGAAGGGTGATTTCTCGCTTTCTGTCTCTCTGTCTCTCTCTGTCTGGCGAGCGCACACGCCCTATAGCAAAAACCTCTAAAAAAAACAATACCTGATTACCAAAAAATCTTAATGAAGGGATTATCAACCTCGGAGCATTTCAAAAGAAGGAACGAAGCTGAGCTGATCAGCAAGAAGGAATGGCACGTAATATAGGCTTAATAAACAGGACTCTCTCATCGGGAAGAATAAAAACGTAAAATGCCCTTTTTCATTTAGAAATGATTTCAGCTAACATTTCAGACGGATCTCTGAAGATGGAGAGTTCATATCCTTTTGGGGTTTCTTCCTGCTGTCTCTCTTAGGGTTCCTTTTGAGTCACTTTCTACAAAAGGCCATTTGTCAAGTTCAAGAATCCAAAGGACCTCGGACGGACCAGTGGCTGTTGTTGTTATTGCTGTTAAGAAAATGAGTTTACACCCCAGCATGGTGTCCAAAGTGGTGTAGAAATGAGCCTCCAAAAAGCAAATGGAATTTCTACACCAAACCATGAAACGTCTGCAAGCAGTCTGTTTGCAGTTACCTAAAATCAAACCTGCATTTTATTAATGCAAGCAATGAAAGTAAAAGAAAAAAAAATAATAAACCCTTCTTTTTGTGTAAATTTTGTGGGAAACACATACACACACCTAGGGGGGAAAAAAAGCAGAGCAGCAAGCACATTTAGCAAGTCGGTAGGGCAAGAGTAGGGTACCATTGAAAAGTATGTGAAGACACGGTTTGGACCATGGGAAAGCGTGTAGAAAGCCATTGGACTCACTACATTCAGGACCCGTGGAAGGGAATCACAAAATTGCACTTTGGCATTGTTGGCCTGAAAGGATATCTATTTATCATCTTATAAGACAGCTCGAATGATCTTTATCTACTTTGCCCACTTTCTGACCCAAATTCAGGGTTTTTATGGAAAATTGCAGTCAGTTTGATTGATGAAATCCAAAGATGTCTAAAACGGCACCAAAGATCTCCAACTGTGCAGGCTCCAACTGAGGGTTTCAATGTTGGCATTGTTCCTGAAGGAATAAAAAAGAAAGAAAGAAAAAGAAAAAGTGGAGAAAAACAAGCAAAAGTTAGGGAATTTCGGCTTTAAAAAAAACTTCAAATTTCAATGAAGATCCTCTAACCCATTATCCCTGTTCACACGTGCGAACTGGGCGGACATCAAAGTATTTCCCACACATCACAACAAAACCGGGCTCTTGGGGAAACCAATGAACCTTCTTTGTAACTGGCTTGAATGGTCGCGTCTACCGAGCGGGGCGAGCAGGTTGCAGAAAAACGCTGGCCGCGCGCAGCCGGGAGCTGGGGAGCCGCGTGCGCCCGCTGCGGCGCGGGGAGGCGAAACTGGTCTACGCGATCGCCCCTACCACCGGATGTTTGGGGCTTTCAAATGCGCTCCCGAGGAGTCCGGCGGCAGCTGAAAGCCTCCGGGTTCCGGGCAGGGCAGCCAGAGCGCCCTCCCCGTCCAGCCTGCCGGCGGCGCCCACATTAACCCCAAGCCAGACCCAGGCGGAGGCACCAGCGCGGCGCCGAGGCCCGGGGAAGCCGAGACAGCAGTGACTGTCTGAAACCTCGGTCTAGTGTTGGGGTCCAGGCATTCTGCAGGAATAGTGTCACCTGCCTAATTGTCCCACCAGGGCCTCCTCCCCTGCCCCAGTAGCCAGACTAGCTGGAACTCGCCTCCTGCCCAGTTACCAGGCCCGGGAGCTGATGAATGAACCCCATCGGTAGGAGAAAATCTTGGGACCTGTCTTCTGCCAGATTACCCAAGGGGGCCAGCTATAAATCTTCCTTCATTTTAACCACATTTACCCTCCTCCTCCTCGGGGCTAGGGATGCTGTGTTAAGATTGCACTGATGTGCCAACGCGCTGGAGCAGCTGCTCCTAAATACAGACAGGTCCTTGTCAATTAAGGCTTTGAGAAGCAGGTCCTGGGGCCCTGGGGCATTGGAGCAGCCAGCAGCGTGCAGCCCCCACAATTAGTATCCATTTGGAAGGGACCTTCAGGGCACAAATGCACAGGCCAAGAAAGAATCAAAACACCAGGCAACTCCAATTCTGGAAATTGGTCTTGGAAGTGTTGTGAAACTGAGCAGACGACCCCAAGGAGGGAGCTAAGATTTCTGGCCGGAGATGGGCCTCTTCCACCCCCACCCCTTCCCAATATTTTCCCTTTGTCTTGTTTCAGGCCCGCAGTAGATGGAGTTGGTGGCTGGGCTTGAGCAGGGGAGAGAAAGATAAATGAATACATTCATTTTCCAGCTCCAAGCTGAGGTTGTCTTTCGGTGTCTTTTGTGGCCACCTCATGCAGCTGGTCAATCTTGCCCGGACCCTGGCCTTTGGCCCAGAGGGCTCTGGACAAGGCCGGCGCTCCAAGGAGAAGGGGGGGATGTATCAGGTCAGGGAGGCCAAGCTGCCGGTGGGCCATGCAGAGCGTCAGCAGCTCAGCTGAACAAAACCCCAAAGGCTCTGGGCCTGGGGCACCCCCGAGGGAAGGTGTTTGTTTAAGCGATTAGGAGCAGTTGGTGGTTAGGGGCGGAGAAGAGGGCAGAGCTTGTCACACAGGGCAACTTAGCTGGACAGCAAGGGTGGACATCAGTATTTAAGAATGTGTGACCCCAGCAAGTTCAAGAACACAGCAAACAGTACAGACCATTAGGGGCAGCCATCAAACTGAGGGCTACAAAGCCAAGAGGGGCCTTGAGAAAAATGCTCCAGTATTAAATATGGAAAAGTATTGGGGACCGGGGCAGGGGGTCAATGAAAGTCAACAAGAGCATAGGCTTCATGAGAGAAAGAATTTAATATCAAAACTGCATAAATCTGCAAGCCAGGCAGCTCCATAATGGATAAAACAGAACCGTCCAGTCGCCATTCTGGGAGAACAGCACCATGACAGATAGCGTTGGCGGTTAACATTGAACACAGACGTTTCTAGAAGAAAAGGAAAGGCGGTTCCGCATCAGTGAGAATATGCTGGAAATTTCCACAGGCCACCTGGGGATGGATCTGTTGCTAGCTGCTTTATGAGCTTTCTGACCGTTGGGAGAATGGGATTCAACCCCACCCCACCTTCCCCTTCCAAGATTCCCCCCAGAGATGCACACTTTCTCAAAAACGTTCAGGCCCTCGGGCGTGGTGGCACCCGCCCTATGGCAAAAACGTTCAGGCCCTTTCTCTTGGAACCTGTTGTTTCCTCCAGCCGTGTCAGCGAGCATGCGCAAGCTTCCTCACATTCACTGCATCTCCCCATGCACGCTAACACACATCCTTAGCAAGGGGCTTCTTAGAAAAGAGAACTGGGGCCGGCAGGTGGCGTGGTGGTTTAAGTCATTGGATTCCCACGTGGCCCGACTGGTTTGAGTCCCGGACCTGGTGGCTTGCTTTCTCACTTTTCCTTCCTCTTTCTCTGTCTCTGTCTGGTCAAAATAAAAAATAATAATAATAACAAATGGAGGGACCAGCAGTTAGCGTAATGGCTATGTCACTGAACTCCCATCTAGTTGACTGCGGTTCGAATCCCGGACCCGGTGGCTTAAACTCATGCTGGGCTCATGTGTGTGCATGCCCAAGATCTCAAGAGGAAAACAGAGGAGAAGGGATTGTGGCGTATCCACCCTCCCATGTCTTTCTTTATCTCTCTATCTTTCTGGCGAGTGCACACGCTCTGTAGCAAAAAACAAAACAAAACTCTCCAAAAGAAAAAAAAAAGACAAAAAAACAAAAACAAAAACAAAAACAAAACAAAAAAACAAAAAGATCTATTTAGAGGTGAGCAGTTACCTCAAAGTAAAATCATACACAGATAGGGTTATAACACAAAATAAACACACGTATTTCTTCAGGAAGGAGGATCAGTTAAAAAGTTTCATGTAATTTCTCACTTTTGTGATTTTTTTCCAAACAATAATCTTGCCTTCAACAGACTCCCTAACATGGAGGGCTTAAAATTCAGGGAAGCTTACGGAAGCAAATATGTCTCTGTGTGTATCAGATCTCTCCAGGACTTTATATGGGAAAGAGACCTTCTCTGTGGTACCCACAAGTAGACGCTGAGGGTCAGACAGAGCAGTGCCCCTCCAGGGCAGCAAGCTGGGTCATTCCCCCTGCCTAAAGCTGCTGCCCAAGACTCCGCCTCCTCCAGTTTCTGCAGAGTAGAGAGTTACCCCCTCTTCCAGGCAGTCCCCATGGAGAGTGTTCTCTACAGA
>NW_006159947.1:43994-47036 GCF_000334495.1 Tupaia belangeri chinensis
TAAAAATAATAATTTATTTATTCATTCTTTTTTTTTTTTGGAGAGGTTTTTTTTCGCTATAGGGTGCATGCGCTCGCCAGACAGACAGAGAAAGACATAGAGACAGAAAGCGAGAAATCACCCCCCAGGGAGGATGGTCACGCTGCAATCCCTTCTCCTCCATTCTGCTCTCAGGATCTTGGGCACGCATGCACATGCACCCAACGTGAGTTTTAAACCACCAGGTCTGGGACGTGAACCCTGGTCAACTACATGGGAGTCCAGCAACATAGCCATTACGCTAACTGCTGGTTCCCTTATTCATTCATTTCTTTTCTTTGATCAGAGAGAAAGAGAAACAGAGAGAGAGAGAAAGTGAGAAGGCAAGCCACCAGGTCTGGGACTCGAACCATGGTTGGCCATGTTGGAATGTCCAGCACCTTAATCACCACACCCCTTCTGGTCCCCCCCTGTCTGTATTTTTAATTTCCATGATGTCTGTTAGTTGTATTTTTTTTTAAGATTTTTTTAAAATTTAATTTTATTTATTCATTTATTTTGTTTTAATTTGACCAGAGAGGAACAGAGAGAGAGAAAGTGAGAAAACAAGCTGCCAGGTCCGGGACTCGAACTGCAGACAGCCATGTGGGAGTCTGGCGCCTCAATCACCGCAGCACCCCCTGGCCCCAGTGATGCTTGTGAGTTTTCAAAGCACATTTACCTACATGGTCAGAGCTGACCCTGGCAGTGAGTGAGTGAGCAGAGCAGATGGTACTATTCACACTGTCCAGGAGAGGAAATAGATTCAGAAAGGTGAAATTAACCATCCAACTTTCCACAGTCAGTAACACTCGGATTCCTAGTCTGCCGTGTTCTGCACATCCCTGAATTCTGGAAAGTTTTGCTGTTTGGAAAGCAAAGCCCAGAAGCATGGTCAGAAACAGATGTCTTCAGGACCAGCAAATGGTATAATGGCTATGTTGCTGGACTCCCATATATGTAGTAGACCACGGTTCAAGCCCCAGACCTGATGGTTTACAAACTCACACAGGGCACATGTGCGTGCATGCCCAAAATCCCGAGAGGAGACTGGAGGAGAAGAGCCATCTCCCCAGGGATGTCTCTCTGTCTCTCCAGCAAGTGCACACACCTTATAGCAAAAACCTCTCTAAAAAGAAGGAGGAGGAGGAGGAGGAGGAGATATGGATGTCTTCCTCAAGGCTGTGCAGCTCCTCCTATGCTCACTCACACCTAGGCAGTGGGCACTGCCCACGTTAGAGCACCTGGGAACTCTGGGCACTTCTAGAGCATGGAACCCTCAGGTGAATGAAATGAGAACACAGAGGCTCAGAGTCCTCCATCCTTACCCAGGTCCCCAAGTCCGAAACGTAAATCCAAGCTCAGCCCGAATCTGAGCTCCCACACCCAGCTCTCCTCAGCATCCCCACAGCCAATGTTCCTTCCAGGAGAGCCAAGTTGAAATCTGTGTGAAACCCTTTCCTCATGAAGCATTTGTGCATTCAGCCAAAGAGCGACTGATGGTTAGGGACTGAGTGGATGGGATTAGGGACACTAATCAAAGAGCCACCCAAGGCATTGGTGTCCATGGGAGTCCAGCGACATAGCCAGCCCACCATTTGTTGGTCCTGAAGACACCGGTTTCTGACCATGCTTCCAAACAGGGAACATTCCAGAATCCTGGGATGTGTGGAACACACAGTAGACTAGGAATCTGAGTGGCATTGTCTGTGGAACGCTACTCCAATGACGTTGATAATGACAGTGTGAAAACTATACTCCAGCTATCTGGACTTAAAAAAATTTTTTTTTCATTAAAAAAAGAAAACGTAAGAAAAACTGGTCTGGGAGTTTTGCAGTCTCAGGAGTCCTGCTTGTTTATTTATTTATTTATTGTTTTGGAGAGGTTTTCGCTATAGGGCGCATGTGCTTGCCAGAAAGACAGAGAGAGACAGGGGTCAGCAGGTGGTGTGGTGGTTAAGGGTGCTGGATTCCCACAAGGCTGACCGCAGTTTGAGTCCCGGACCTTTTCTCGCTTTCCCTTTCTCTCTCTCTGGCCAAATTAAAAATAATAACAAATGGAATTAATTAAATAAATAATTATCTATTAAAAAAAAAAAGAAAGAGATAGAAAGCATGAAATCACCCCCCGGGTGGATGGCCACACTGCAATCCCTTCTCCTCCATTCTCCTCTCGGGATCTTGGGCACGCATGCACATGCGCCCAGCATGAGTTCAAGCTTAGGCACGCATGCATATGCACCCGGCGTGAGTTTAAGCCACAGGGTCCGAGACTCGAACCGTGGTCGACTACATGGGAGTCCAGCAACATAGCCATTACACTAACTGCTGGTCCTGAGTCTTGCTTGTTTTACCCAGCTGCTGGTCAAGGTCTTGTTCCTGCAGCTGCCACCTCCTACCTCCCTGAACAAGGAGTGCCATGGCTGCAGGACTTAAACTTGAGAGAATGACTTTGCACCGTGCAGGGGGGTGGTCAGGAGAGTAACCTGGCCAGGGTGGAGGTGGAGGGTGAGTCTGGCTATAATTTCACACTCAGAGGTTGGAGGGCGCTCCGCCTACCTGACCTCCAAGAACCCTCCTGTCTTTTGATCCTGTTCTGACCCTGGGACTTGAGACACACTCAGTCGTAGGTGCCTGGCAGGGAGGCAGTGGCAGGGTCATGCGGTCCCTCCCCCAGCCACCCGCCCCCCCACAGGAAGCCTCTGAAATCACAGTTGGCCCTGGCAATCCCGGGCCTGCTCCAGCTGGAGCGACCTGGCCAGGCAATTTCCCTGGAATCTTGGAAAACATTCCTCTCCTCTTAGCACCGCAGGCTCCCTCCAGTCTCGGTGCCTGGAGACAGCCGTGCGCCTGGACCAGCGTGGCAGTTCTGGGAAGGGAAGCACCTTCTGGCCAGATCAGATCGGCTGGAGCGCAGGTGGGTGGAGGGGCAGGGTGCTACCGCCTGCCTCAGTGTCACCCCACAACAGCCCTGACCCAGCACGTGCCCTCAGGCCGGGAAGCTGGGCTCCTCTCTCTCCCCAC
>NW_006159947.1:47519-51243 GCF_000334495.1 Tupaia belangeri chinensis
CCCCGCCCCCCCACAGGAAGCCTCTGAAATCACAGTTGGCCCTGGCAATCCCGGGCCTGCTCCAGCTGGAGCGACCTGGCCAGGCAATTTCCCTGGAATCTTGGAAAACATTCCTCTCCTCTTAGCACCGCAGGCTCCCTCCAGTCTCGGTGCCTGGAGACAGCCGTGCGCCTGGACCAGCGTGGCAGTTCTGGGAAGGGAAGCACCTTCTGGCCAGATCAGATCGGCTGGAGCGCAGGTGGGTGGAGGGGCGGGGTGCTCCCGCCTGCCTCAGTGTCACCCCACAACAGCCCTGACCCAGCAAGTGCCCTCAGGCCGGGAAGCTGGTCTCCTCTCTCTCCCCACAACTGCCCCAGCAGCCAAGGATCGTCCAGGGGAGGAGAGTTTGGGAGGTCGACCCCTCCCTGGAGCTCCCAGAGCCTATTAAGTGACCTTGGAACAGCGCAGCATTAGCAGAGAGAAACCCGCTTTTGCAGAAACCAATTGGTTTGTTCAAAACACCGGGAACTCCAAAATACCTTAACTAGAGGTGGACAAGACAGGGGGCCGACTTTGCTTTTTAAAAGCTGTTGGTGTTTTTGTTTTGTTTTCTGGAGAAAAAAATGTAATTTAGCTAAATGCAGCAAAGATTCTCGGCGAGTTCAGGAGGTCAAGCAGATGTAGACAAGCACACGGGAGTTATTTATGTCAACTCGGGTTATTGTAAAGGCGAGAGAGCCCCGCCGAGGCGGCGCGGGCAGCCGGTGGGCCCGTGCGCCAGGGTCAGGGTGGCGGGCACTGTGTCCATCCTGGCGGGACAGTAATTGCCCCGGGTCTGACACCACGCCGTGGGCGCAGGGCGCCTCCATCCATCTCCGTCCAGTTAGCGATATGCCCCCGGAGCGATCCGAGGCCGGGCTTGAGCCTCAGCTCGGAATAATAGGAACAGTTGTCTGCCCGCCTGGCGCTGCCTTCAACTGCTCGTTCGTTCGCTGGGGCTGTCATTTCTGGACACCCACTAGTCCCTCAGCCTCCCATGGGTCTGGCTGAGAGATCTGAGCTCCAGAACACCCAGAGTCAGGGTGCCCTGGGAAGGAGACCGCAGCTTGGGCCTGCCACTACCCTCCTCTCTGCCTCCCCAGGCCACCAAGCCACCTCCTCCTCCCACTGGCCCACCTGTGCAGCCGCAGGCCTTCCCTCCCACCCAAGACCCTCTAGCTCCTGCCTCTAGAATTTTCCAGCAACGCTGGGGGCTCCTGAAGATTGTCTCCCCTCTGACAATTTAATAGTCCCAAGCATGACACTGGCCATCCATCTTCTCCCAGGGGAGGACAAAGCCAGGCCTCGGACTCCAGGCCCCTCGCTTGGCCGGCTCTTTCTATTTTGGGAAGGTTTTCCTACAATGGCGTCCTTATGAACCATAATGGAGATGTTTATGAAGACGCGATACCAGGGCAGGCAGACGGTTTTATGCCTAATTAGCAAATGATGTAACCCGAGACAAGACAAAGAGGAAGCTGTCCCCCTCCCGTTCTTCTCTCTGGCACACCCCCTCCCCCAAATTTCCTGAGGCCGGTTCCCTTCCCAGCGCACTGAGCTGCAGGCCTCAGTTTTGACAGGTTTGCGGCTCCCCACGCTGCTGCTGCTGCTGCGTTGGCTCTAGTCGAGCGACAGGCGACAGGCGGTGGCCAGCAAAGTCCCCGGGCTAGGAGCAAAGGCTGGGAAGGCGCTGCAGGGAGCCGCCTGGGCTGGGCCGGCTGAAAGGGGTGTGGGGCTCCCGCTTTCTCTTTCCCGCGCGGCCCCATCGGAGGGGACCTCACCCCTGGGACAACTCCAGTAAATGCAAGCCGGTGCCACTCGAGGCCGGGATAATTTTTAATATATATGCAATAAATGTTCACTTTGTTAGAGTGAATGACAGACAGTAATATCGGCACATCTTCATATCCATCCATTACCAGTAAACGAGCCGCACAAAGGACAGATTCGCTTTTGATTAATTTATTTGCAGAGTCGGGTTGATAAAGCAATAACGATTTGGTTAAACTTGACATTCGGTCTTCGGGGGGTTATCAGACAAATCCCTGTCGTTCGAGAGAGATAATAAAGCTGTTTAAAGGGGATTAATTATTAATTGGCTGCAATTAATTTCTCCCCCCTTCTGCCAGAATGCGCATCCCTCACCCACGAATAAAAGGCAGGGGCTTGCCCCGCCCCCCCACTGGCCCGAGGCAAGGAGGGGTAACCCCAAACCCCAAAATCGACAGAGCCGAGAGACGCAGCTCTCGCACCCCGCTTATCCAGTACAGACTTAGGAAGCTTCGCTCTGCACGTCCTGCCCGATTCTGTCGAGAACAACTTTTCTTGATGGAGGGCCCGACTGAGCGTGTGTCTGAGGGTCCTGGCCTTTGGGCAGTTTCTCGGTATTTGGGGGGATCGAGAAATAAACTGACGCCCGCAGTTCTGGCTAAATCCACGTCTCCCTGGGCGCTTTCCTGGGGCAGTGGCTTGGGGTGGAAGCGTCCTCCTCTCCCCACTGCGCTCTGGCGCGGAACCCCAACCTTGCCGCCCTGGCTTCGAACTCGTTTCCCGGGTGGCTGCGGGGTACGCGGGAGCCGAGCCCTGACCCCACTTCCACGCCGCTGCAGGGGGAGGCAGGCTGTGCGGTGGAGGGCGCTCCAGGTCGGGCAGAGAACCCATTGGTCCCAGCCAGGCTGGCGAGGCCAAAGCCGCCAAGGCCTCGCGGATGTTCCCCTCCTCCGCACGAACTGGGGTGGTGGTGGGGGAACCCGGAGGACAGCCTGGCGGGAACCCCGGGGACAGCCTGGGGAAATCGGAGCTTGGCGGACAGTCGGGGTCGGGAAGGACTGCGCGCCCCTCCCAGCCCCGAGTGAGGGCGCGAATGTGGCCACCCAGGGAAGGGGCCGGGCTCCTGCAAGGACGCGGGGCAGGGGCGCGGGGGGCCGGGCTACGACGGCCTGGCTGGGTGCTGCTGTTCGTTCTTGGGGTGCAGAAAACTCAGCGCGCACACCCCCAGGGACCTAGCTGGAGGAAAGCACGGGGCCGGGACTGCAGGTCGAACCATCGCGTCGGTCCACCCGGCCCGACCCGGATGCAGAGAAGCTGCCCCAGGACGCGGCCTCGCGGCGCGCCCAGCCGTGTTCGTGTCCCCCTTCCCCCTCCACTCGCTTCCCTTCCAGGGCCTTTTAAATTTGCAAGGAGAGTCGTGCACGGGGAGCGCGCGGGTCCCGGGGGGCGCGGGGACACGCGGGCCCCGACGGCGCTCAGGCGGAGGCTCCGGGGCCGCCCTCTCTCCCGCTCCCCTGCGCATTCTTCGCCTGTTTGCTTTAGGCTTTTCAGCCGCGTCGCGGCCAAGAAAAGAAACCAGGTTCTTTTCTCTGGCGATTGGATCCGTGTTCCTCGTTGGGACGCTTTTCGCTGTCCCCATTTAGCGCCTTTGACTGGCCGGCTGAATGGGGCCACTGGCTTTTGTCCTTCCCGAGTCCCTTCAGAAAGACCCCTTTGCACCGTCCCCGCTGATGGATCCGTTTTCAAACGGCCGGGGCGGCAGCCCGGGAGGCCGCGTCGCCTTAGTAATCGCTCGGGCGGGCTTGGCGCGGGGTCGCGGCAGGGGTCGCGCTCAGCCCTCCCCAGGTTCGGGCGCCGGGGTGGGAGGACACTGTGCACCCCGCGCCCGGGCGCTGCAGCGTCCTCCGCGGCCCCCTCCGCCAGGGCCGGGCCCGCG
>NW_006159947.1:53842-57194 GCF_000334495.1 Tupaia belangeri chinensis
GAAAAATAAGAACCGAAAAAAAAAAAATTAAAAATGACCAGCCGTGACATAGCTTATTAGTTTCGCCCTCCCCCAAGAGGACATGACGTAATGCAAGGGAAAGATCGTGAAATCAAGACCATCAAGAAGTCGTCCCAGTTTCCTACGGCCCCATCCCGGTGGCCACCGGCCCTGGGCACACGGTCCTTGTGGGCTGGCGAGCGGGCTTCGGCGCCGTCTGACCTGCGTCAGCTCAATTTCCACGTTCCATAGGAAGCAGTGTCTAGTGGCCGATCCTTCAGGGTTTGGATTGGCTTATTTGCTTGTCTCCTTCCTCAGAAAGCTCAGCCTCAGAGACAGCCACACACACCAGCACTGCTTTGAGTGGCCCACTCTTTTTTAATAAATGGCACGAAGGAGTCTGGCCGTTCTGGGAAGCAGGGTTTTCTGAGTTAATCACACCCCTGGGGGGAATTTGGCCAGAGCAGAGTGTAGTCTCGCCCTAGGGGTGTGATTACACTCTGGGAACCACGCCCACCTGTCACGCTTTATTTCTGACCTAATAAATCAGTACAAATGATGTGATCCACACAGCCATCCATCGCGGACCCCTCCCTGCACGCACACACGCCCCTGTCCCCAGTGAAACCAGAGGAGAAAAGTAATGTTCTCTGAATCCGAATACCCCAGCTCGCCCTTCGCGATAAAAAACACTTAAAACAAGAGTCCATTTTAGGTATGCCCATGTTTCCTTTCTTCTCCATTGAAGAGAGGTACCGAGATTCTTTTTTTATATAATTATTTTATTTAACTTGATTTAATTATTCATTTAATTAATTAATTATTTATTTTTTGGGGAAAGGTTTTTGTTATAGAGCGCGTGTACTTGCCAGAAAGACAGAGAGAGACAGAGAGACAGAAAGCAAGAAATCACCCCCCAGAGGGGATGGCCACGCTGCAATCCCTTCTCCTCCATTCTCCTCTTGGGATCTTGGGCACGCACGCACACGCGCCCAGCATAAGTTTAAGCCACCGGGTCCAAGACTCAAACTGTGATCAACCACATGGGAGTCCAGCAACAGAACTATTATGCCAACTGCTGGTCCCATTATTCATTTATTTTTAATTTGACCAGAGAGGGACAGAGAGAGAAAGAAAGTGAGAAAACAAGACACCAGATCCGGGACTTGAACCGCAGTTGACCGTGTGGGAGTTCAGCGCCCTTAACCACCATGCCATCTGCTGGTCCAAGGTCCCAAGATTCTATTGTGTGGATTGCTTTAGAAAGATATCTGAGCTGGTAGTGAGTGAACTCTTGTTAGATCAAACCCTGAGTTTTCCCTGGGCAATCTGGTTCTTTGTGACCCCAGAGCCAGCGAGGAGCTGAAGCTCTCCTTCAGGACATTGCTGGGACCAGCGCATGTGCTCGGAAAGCTCTCTGTATAGATGGGTCGCTCCTGTGGGACACGTGGGACACCCCCCCTCCCCCGGTTCTCTCGCCTTCTCCAAGTGTCACTGTCCTCAGTAAAGCATTCTTGCGCTTCAGTTTCACCTTGTCTAATGGACAGGATCCATTGTCATGCGCCTAAAACTTGTGTTCCTCTGGGCTTTGTTCCTCCAAAGTGAGAATGCCATGCACCCCCACCTTTTTTATTTTTTTATTTTTGGAGAGGTTTTTTGCTATAGGGTGCGTGCTCTCACCAGAGAGACAGAGAGAGACAGACAGAAAGATGGCCATGGCACAATACCTTCTTCTCTTGGGATCCTGGGTACCCAGCATGAGTTTAAGTCACCAGGTCCAGGACTCGAATCGTGATTGACTGCACGGGGAGTCCAGCGGCATAGCCATTACACCATCTGCTGGTCCCAACCCCACCATTTTTGTTTCGTTTCATTTTGTTTCAAAGATTTCTTGAGCTGATCCGAACAGGATAGTACTCTACGAAGAAAATGGCTAACCCAAGACAGGGCAAGTTAGAGATTCCTTAAGCCAAGCTGGAGAAGACAAGGGGCCACACATGTGAGATCTGGCTCAAGGGGCCGGCAGGTGGCATGGTAGTTAGGGGCGCTGGACTCCCACATGGTCGATCACGGTTTGAGTCCCGGATGCAGAGGCTTGCTTTCTCACTTTCTCTCTCTCTTTTTTTTCTCTTTCTGTCCCTCTCTGGTCAAATTAAAATAAATAAAGTTAAGGGGCCAGCAGTTAGCTTAATGGCTATGTCGCCGGACTCCCATGTAGTCGACCGTGGTTCGAGTCCCGGCCCCAGTGGCTTAAACTCACGCCGGGTGCGTGTGCATGCGTGCCCAAGATCCCAAGAGGAGAATGGAGGAGAAGGGATTGCGGCGTGGCCATCCCCCCTGGGGGGTGATTTCTCGCTTTCTGTCTCTCTGTCTCTCTCTTTCTGGCGAGCACATGTGCCCTATAGCAAAAAAAAAAAATTTAATTTAATTTAAAAACTCTAATAAATAAATAAATAAAGTCAAATAAAATAACTCTTAAAATAGAAGAAAGAAAACGCATTCATGAAGTTTTCTTAGAATTTTACAAAGGGACTTAAGAAATAGACTGAAACAATGGGGTCCTTTTTACTTTGCCCACGTGTGACCAATGTGAGGAACTTGCTCCCACATCTGGGAGAGGAACTACCGACTAGGAAGCTTTATTAGACAGCTGTCTGCTCCGTGGATCAGCTCTGCTCTGGCACCTCCGTGGAGACTCAGGCCAGGCCCCCTGTACCAGCCTTGTGTGCATAGTCACCTCTGAGGGGGCTTGGGCCGCATGCCTCCCACATCTGGAAACGGGCCTCGGTACGTGTTAACTCACTCTCTCGGTGACCCCTTCTCCGATGCCCGGCCTTCTAGACACCTTACGTTCCCAGCAGCTTACCCCTTTGACTATCTCTCACCCTTTATTTGGAAGTCGCGTTTAACCGTGGCCCCCTTTCCGCCCGCAGAGTTGGAGGACCAGTTTGGAGTTCCAGGTCTGAGCATACCCACTGTGGACAGGATGGAAAAGTAGAAAAAAAAAAAATCTTACTCAATGTTCTTTTTTTTTAAGATTTATTTTATTTTATTTATTATTACTATTTTAATTTGCTATAGGTCACATGCACTCACCAGAGTGGGGGAGGGGAGTAAGAAAGCAAGCCGCCAGGTCCGAAGCTCGAACCACAATCAGCCATGTGGGAGTCCAACACCTTAACCACCTCACCACCTGCTGGCTCCTTATAGAATGTTCTTACAACACATTACAAATCACTGGACTGGTTTGGAATCCGAGCCTCAGTACTGTTTTTTGTTTTTTGGAGAGGTTTTTTTTTGTTTGTTTCTTTTTTTTTTTTTTTTTTTTTTTAGGGTGTGTGCACTCACCAGG
>NW_006159947.1:57235-60037 GCF_000334495.1 Tupaia belangeri chinensis
CCCCCCGGTGGATGGCCACGCCACAATCCCTTCTCCTCCATTCTCCTCTTGGGATCTTGGGCACATATGCACACATGCCTGGTGTGAGTTTAAGCCACCGGGTCTGGGACTCGAACCGCAGTTGACTACATGGGAGTCCAGTGACATAGCCATTATGCTAACTGCTGGCCCAGTACTGTTTTTTTTAGAAGATTTTTTACCATAAGGCATGTGTGCTCACTGGACAGACACAGAGAGAGGGAAAGTGAGAACTCACCTCCAGGGAGGATGGCCACACCACAATCTCTTCTCCATTCTCCTTTTGGGATTTTGGTCATACACGCACACACAGCCGGCGTGTTTTACAAGCCACCAGCTCTGGGTCTTGAACTGCAGAGTTGGCCATGTGGGATCCAGCACCTTAACCTCCACCCCAGTACTGGTCCCAGCCTCAGTACTTTTCAAGACTTCCCAGGGCATTTTCATGTGGTTAAGAATCTCTGTTCTAGGGACCAGCAGATGGCGTAATGGTTATGTCATTGGACTACCATGTAGTCAACCACAGTTCGAGTCCTGGACCCAGCAGCTTAAAACATGCCAGGTGCGTGTGCATACGTGCCCAAAATCCCGAGAGGAGAATGGAGGAGAAGGGGTTGCGGTATAGCCATCCTCCACGGGAGTAATTTCTTGCTTTCTGTCTCTTTTTCTCTGTCTTTCCGACAAGCGCATGTGCCCTATAGCAAACATCTCTCTAAAACAAAAACAAAACGAAGACTCTCGGTTCTATACTGATGCATTGAAGGCACACTCTGGGTCAGCAGAACTGCAAGGCCAGGACTAGCAAGGTGGGGGAGCCAATGGCGGGCATCTGATTGGGCTTTCACTTTGTCATATCATTTCAGGGGGAAAAAGCCTCTTCCTCGTGACACTACTCATGTCTCCTGTAAATAGCGTGGAACATGCATGGTCTCAGGACCAGGCTCTGACCTGACAGCCATGAGGTCGTGGACGAGGAACTTCCGGCGTTCCGCTTGTAGACATCTGCCGCTCTCCAGAGCACCGGGACATGGAGGGTGTCACTGTAACCGCGTGCGTGTTCCGATGCCTAGCTGCCTACACGGACCACCTTGCCTAGCCCTTGCAAACACCCCACCAAGGAAAGGCTTATGAGGGGACACGGTGCTCGGAAGGGCCCTGTAGTTGGTGAGGCCCCGTGACTTTATGACGTGGCCATGATTCCACGTGGTGGAAAACAGAGAGATCGAACCTGACTTTATTTCTTACTCATGTGTTCAGTTATTAGCTCCTCAGGGGCTCGCAGGTGGCGTGGTGGTTAAGGGCGCTGGACTCCCACATGGGTGCGTGCATGCCCAAAATCCCAAGAGGAGGATGGAGAAGCGATTGCAGCATGGCCATCCCCCCGGGGGTGATTTCTCACTTTCTATCTCTCTGTCTCTCTGGAAAGCACATGTGCCCTATAGCAAATATCTCTCTCAAAACAAACAATAAAAAGGGACCAGCAGTTAGCGTAATGGCTATGTCACTGGACTCCTGTGTAGTTGACTGCGGGTTGAGTCCCGGACCTGGTGGCTTAAAATCACGCCGGGCGCGTGTGCATGCGTGCCCAAGATCCCGAGAGGAGAACGGAGGAGAAGGGATTGTGGCACTGCCATCCCCCCTGGGGGGTGATTTCCCGCTTTCTGTCTCTCTGTCTCTCTCTGTCTGTCTGGCGAGCACACACACCCTATAGCAAAAACCTCTCCAAAAAAAAGAAAAAAAAATGAGCTGGTTTATTTTTGGTTTTTGTTCGTTTGTTTGTTTTTAGTTTTTTCCCATAGGGTGCATTCACTTGCCGCAGAGAGACAGAGACAGAGAGGGAAAGGAAGAAAATCCCCCTGTGGGGAGATAACCATGTCAAAATCCCTTTTCCTCCATTCTCTTCTTGGAATTTTGGGCACACACACATGTGCCCAGTATGATTTTCAAGCTGCCGGGTCCGGGACTCAAACTGCGGGCAGGCATGCGGGCATCTAGCACCCTAACCTGCTACCCCTGCCAGGTGATCTTTTTTTAATTGCAGATTGTATTGTCTTGTTTTTTTCTAATCTGGGTTTCAGTGAGCGACTGCCCCCTGGTGGACAAGAACTATCAAGTCACATAAAAACTAGTGTCCTTTTGCCGCTTGAGGTAACTGTTTGAATTTCTTTTCCTCAATTAATCTGAATTATGCACACATGAACAATAAGAATTAAATCTCCAATATTCAAAACGTATTAAAAACAGACATCTAAGATTCCTCCAGCGATTCTTGAAACATCCTGATAGCAGGGGCTTCATCCTGATGGCAAATTTCCATTTTTCTAGCATCACTCAGGAGGTTTTGAATTCTAACTAAAAGGTTATCTAACAGTCACTGATATGACTTTCACAGATTGACCGTTTGTAAACAATGACTATAAGGGATTTCCCAAAAGTTCAAAAGAAATTTGCATGACAAAGAAACGATGCATGAAGTTCAAACTCTGCCCCAAATGAGCTTGCATTTAATTCCATTTTCCATGAGTTTTTTTGAAGTCCCCTTATGCCCAGAATTTAATGAGACACGTGTTCAGTGAATGTCAATTGTAGTAGAACTTGACAATCATAGCTAAGACTTAAATACAACGGGACCAGCAGTGAGCGTAATGGCTCTGTCGCTGGACTCCCATGTAGTTGACCACGGTTTGAGTCTCGGTAAACTCACACCGAGTGTGTGTGCGTGCGTGCCCAAGATCCCGAGAGGAGAATGGCCATCTCCCCTGGGGGGTGATTTCTGGCTTTCTG
>NW_006159947.1:60648-70811 GCF_000334495.1 Tupaia belangeri chinensis
TCCAGCGACATAGCCATTACGCTAACTGCTGGTCCCAGATTATTTGGATTTTTTTAAATTTCAAAAACCTCAGCTCTCGTGGGACCAGTAATTAGCGTAATGGCTATGTCGCTGGACTCCCATGTAGTAGACAGCAGTTCGCGTCCCAGACCCGGTGGCTTAAACTCACCCCGGGTGTGTGTGCGTGCGTGCCCAAGAGCCCGAGAGGAGAATGGAGGAGAAGGGGTTGTATAATTTTCAAAAGAACATTCGACAATATCTCAATGTGTTGGTTACATTTAAAATTTTTGTGAAGCTTTTTGCCATAGGGCTCGTGTGCTCACAGCAGAGAAACAAAGAGAGATAGCAAGAGAGAAAGTGACAAATCACCCCAAGGTGCACGGCCACGCCGCAATCCCTTCCCTATGTTCCTCTCAGGGTTTTGGGCATGCACACACATGGATCCAGTGTGATTTTCAAGCCACCAGGTCTGGGACTTGAACCGTGGTTGGCCATGTGGTGGTCCCGTGCCTTCACCACCACACCACCTGCTGGCCCTGTGCAGGTTACCTTTCCAAAATGTGTTCTCCTTGATTCAGAGCAATGGGGTTTGGAATGGCTTGGCAGTGCGTTGTGAGGTCACATCTCAAGACCGAAGGCTTGACTCTTCTATTTTTTTTTGAAGAGGCTTTTGCTATAGGGCGCGTGCACTGGCCAGACAGAGAGAGAGACAGAAAGCGAGAAATCAGTCCCCAGGGGGGATGGCCACACCGCTATCCATTCTTCTCCGTTCTCCTCTTGGGATCTTGGGTATGCATGCACACGCGCCCGGCGTGAGTTTAAGCCACCGGGTCTGGGACGCGAACCGCTGTTGACTACATGGGAGTCCAGTGACATAGCCATTACGCCAACTGCTGGTCCCAAGGCTTGACTCTTCTAACTCCTCTTGCCCTTGGTCTGCCCGCCTGGAAGAGGGAAGGAATCGTGATAAATAATATTTGAAGACTCCTTGATCCGTAGCAGCCCATGCGCTTACCCTTTGTTACCAACTGTTACTTTCCGTGACAGCAGGGAGTCGAGTCTGAATTGCATTTCCCTTTCTGTGTTAATGCGTTTCAGCCTTCTGAGGCTTTATATTAGAGGGGAAATATATTGAAATTTTGTTCGTATGTTTTCTGACTTGAAGGACCGCAGCTGCTAGGGCTAGCTGCGTCTCTCCTGGGGACTCGCATAAACTATCCTGCGTCTTTGGGCTGCTCCTGAAGACGTTAGACGTCTAAAAGGGATAGTACCTAAGGTCAGCGCTAACGGTAGGCCAGACAAGGAGAAACTTTCTTCTTTTTTAAAGAGTATTTTGCCATAGGGCACGTGTGCTCGCCAGGGAGAGAGAGACAGAGATAGAGAGAGGGAAAGTGAGAAATCACTCCCGGGGCGGGGGATGGCCACACCCAGGCAGTGTGCACCTGCCCTGATCCTGGCTGGCAGGGGACAAGGGCAGATCATGATGTGAGGGAGCTGTTGATGGCCTCCCTCCCTCTCTCTCTCTACCTCTCTCTCTCTCTCTCTCATCTCAGAAGAAATAACTCAACTTTTGGAGACCAGCTGGTGGTGTAGTGGCTAAAGCAGGGGGATCCCACACGGCCAACTGTGTGGCTCAAGTTCTGGACCCAGAGCTTTTAGAAACATGCTGGGGGGACCAGCAGTTAGCATAATGACTATGTCACTGGACTCCCATGTAGCCGAACATGGTCCAGGATCGAGTCCTGGACCCGGTGGCCTAAACTCATGCCGGGCGCGTGTGTGTGCCCAAGATCCCGAGAGGAGAATGGAGGAGAAGGGATTGCAGCGTGACCATCCCCCCTGGGGGTGATTTCTCGCTTTCTGTCTCTCTATCTCTGTCTCTCTTTCTGGCGAGCACACACGCCCTATAGCAAAAACCTCTCCAAAAAAAAAAATACTGGGCATGTGTGTGCATGCCCACAACTCCGAAAGAAGGGAGAGATGGAGGGGGAGAGAGGTACATTCTCACTTTTTCTCTTTCTCTGTCTCTTCTCTCTTAGGCAAGTTCACTCACCCTATAGCAAAAATTTTTTAAACCACCCTATTATAATATGAGAGAATTCTCCGAAGTGCCTTAGGGGAACCAGCAGTTAGCGTAATGGTTATGTCGCTGGACTCCCACGTAGTCGACCGCGGTTTGCATCCCAGACCCGGTGGCTTAAAACTCATGCCGGGCGCGTGTGTGTGCGTGCCCAAGATCCCGAGAGGAGAATGGAGGAGAAGGGATTGCGGCGTGGCCATCCCCCCTGGGGGGTGATTTCTCTCTTTCTGTCTCTCTGTCTCTCTCTGTCTGTCTGGTGAGCGCACATGCCCTATAGCAAAAACCTCTCAAAAAAAAAAAAAAAAAAGAAGTGCCTTAGTAGACTGGAAATACATTCAGTGGCAGGGGCCAGCAGGTGGCATGGAGGTTACAGTAGTTGGATCTCACATGGCCCATTGTGTGGTTCAAGTCCTAAACCAGGTGGTTTGAGAATCACGCCGGGCCCGTGTGCATGCATGCCCAAAATTCTGAGAGAAGAATGGAGGAGAAGGGATTGTGGTCTGGCTGTCCACCTTGGAAGTGCCTTCTCACTTTGTTTCTCTCTCTCTTTCTCTGTCTCTCTCCAGCAAGTACACACATTCCTTATAATAAAAAAAAGTAAAAACAAAAACAAAAACCAAAAACAACTTTTTAAAACTTAAGAGAGGAAAGAAGGAGATATATTCAGGGGTTTCAGATAGGGACTTTTTCTGATGGGAAGAGGACATACTGCCAATGGTGTCACTGGGCAGGGAGATCAAATGGTCATTACAGTTTTTTGTTTTTTTTTAAAGAGGGTTTGCTATAGGGTGCGTGCACTCGCCAGACAGACAGAGACAGACGGAGAGACAGAAAGCGAGAAATCACCCCCCAGGGGAGATGGTCACACTGCAATCCCTTCTCCTCCATTCTCCTCTCGGGATCTTGGGCATGCACGCACACGCGCCCGGCGTGAGTTTTACGCCACTGGGTCCGGGACATGAACCACGGTCGGCTACATGGGAGTCCAGCGACATAACCATTACTCTAACTGCTGGTCCTGAATGGTCATTACAGTTTAAGGGACATTTCCCTCCTAGAAGCATGGGGGAAGGGCTGAGGGAATGTCATGAACCTAGTGGGATGCGGGAACCACCTCGTTTTGGCTTGTATAGCTGACTGTTAATATTTTTCTTTTTGAAAGGCTTTTGCCAAAGGGCACATGCACTCATCAGAGAGACAGAGAGAGTCAGAAAGCGAGAAATCACCCCCCAGGGGGAATGGCCACGCTGAAATCCCTTCTCATCCATTCTCATCTTGGGCACGCGCGCACACGCGCTGGGCGTGAGTTTTAAGCCACCGGGTCCAGGATGCGAACCGTGGTCGACTACGTGGGAGTCCAGTGATGTAACCATTATACCATCTGCTAGTCCTATGACTATTAAACTTTTAACAATGACGGTGCAGCCTCTGTGGTGCAGTTGGTAGCGCAGCAGACTGAGGACCTGAAAGTCACATGCTGACAGTGGTTAGAGTCCCCGGTCTGGTTGACCTGCAAACATGCTCAGCGCTGTGTGTGTGTTCAGGACCCTGGTGGGTTGGAGGACTGGCAGGTGGGCATTGCAACGTGACCACACCCTGGCGAGGGCACTTCTCTCTCCTTTCTCTCTACACCCTTGCCTCTAGCATGAATTGAAGAAAAGAATTATGTGAGTTACTTGTTACACACAGTCATTATTAAAATTAAATTGCATACATTCATAAGTTATATTAAAAACAAAGATAATGACTATTCAAAGCTCATCACTTCCTAATTATTTTTACTACATCTTACTACGATCTATGCTCTTGAGGTTATTTTTTAAAGTAATTAATTAATTTTTAATTTCCAGAGAGTGTACGTGCTCACCAGAGAAAGAGAGAGAGAGAGAATTCACCTCCCGATGGGGCATGGACATGCCACAATCTCCCTTCTGTCTATTTCTCTACTCTGTTAGGATTCTGGGCATGCGTGCACATGTGCCTGGGTATTTTTCTTTCTTTCTATTCTTTTCTTCTTCTTTTTCCTTTTCTTTTCTTCTTTCTTTTTCTTTTTTCTTTTCTTTTCTTTTCTTTTTTTTCTTACCTGCTTTGTTGTTAAGTTCATAGATTTTATCTGGAATATCTTCACGGAAATGTGTTTGGTTTAGGTCTTGGCAGTCCGCTCCTGAGCTCCAAGGAAGCTTATCTTCTGAACTAATTCTTTCTTCTAGGCAAGGGTCCTTTCAAGACAATTCCTATTCTTTTTCACTTCTTTCCTGGGCTTCTTTTTTTTTTTTTTTTTTTTTTTAAGAATTGTTTCAGCTAGCATAATGGCTATGTCGCTGGACTCCCATGTAGTCGACTGCGGTTCAAGTCCCGGACCTGGTGGCTTAAACTCACGCTGGGTGTGTGTGCATGTGTGCCCAAGATCCCGAGAGGAGAACGGAGGAGAAGAGATTGCTGCGTGGCCATCTCCCCTGGGGGGTGATTTCTCGCTTTCTGTCTCCTTGTCTCTCTCAGTCTGTCTGGCGAGTGCACGTGCCCTATAGCAAAAATCTCTCCAAAAAAGAGATAATTATTTTATTGAATTTTATTTATTCATTATTGTTTTTTTAATTTGACCAGAGAGACACACACAGAGAGTGATAGGGAGACAGAGAGAAAGAAGGAACGTGAGATAGCAAGCCACCAGGTCCAGGATTCCAACTGTGGTCAGCCATGTGGGAGTGTCCAGCGTCTTAACTACCACGCCACTTGCCGGTCCCTTTCCTGGGCTTCTTTTCATAGACTGGGTTCTCTTGCCCTGCAGTGTGGGCTTTCTTACACATTTCCCCCAATGTCCGGAGTGGCACTGTCCTTCACGTATTGAGAGAATTGTTTCTTATAAAGTATCTTCATCTTCTTCCACTAGGTAACCCACGTAGTCTGCAACGTTCTGACCTATGATGCGCTTCTGATGTATGCCGGTATTAAATTCCTTGTTTTGGGGACCAACAGATGGAGTAACGGTTATGTCGTCAGAATCCTACTTAGTAGACCCCAGTTTGAGTACCAGACCCGGTGGCTTCAAACTCACGCCTGGTGTTTGTGTGTGTGTGTGTGTGTGTGTGTGTGTGCTCACAATCCCAAGAGAATGGACAAGAAGGGATTACAGCGTGGCCATCCCCACTGGGGGATGATTTCTTGCTTTCTGTCTCTCTGGTGAGCACCCGCATCCTTTAGCAAAAATCTCTCTAAAATAAATCAATCAATCCCTTGCTTTCAGAATCATAACCAGGGAATTGTTCGGTACTGTGAGGGGTAGATAAGTCTCCATCCACTGCTCCCTTCAGGGCCCCAAAACTTTATTGCCAGTGGTGGTTCTGGGAAGGCCTGCATCCAGATAGCAGGTGAAGGCACCTGGTTGACCAACGATGCTTTTTACAGTGTACTCCTCCCTGGTCACTTCCACTTGGGCTTCATGGATCTTGTCCACGCCAGATTTACTGAGAAGCGTGGGGCCAGCAGAAGGCCAGTACAGTATACTGTACCATAGTTCGTCAGGCCAACCTACACAGAGTATTTCGGTGGTTCATGTGCATAGGCTGAGCAGGCTATCATAGCCCCTTCTTTTTTTTTTTTTTTTTGAGAGGTTTTTGCTATAAGGCGCGTGCGCTCGCCAGACAGAGAGAGACATAGAGACAGAAAGCGAGAAATCACCCCCCTGGGGGGATGGCCACGCCGCAATCCCTTCTCCTCCATTCTCCTCTCGGGATCTTGGACACACACGCACATGCACCCAGCGTGAGTTTAAGCCACCAGGTCCGGGACTTGAACCGCAGTTGACTACATGGGGGTCCAGCAACAAAGTCATTATGCCAACTGCTGGTGGTCCCAAGCAGAAGAGTGTTTTTCAAATTGCTGGTGCTAGGATTTGAACCACAGCTGGTCACGTGGGATCTGACCGACTACACACAGCACTGAATTGTCTCCCTATAGGGCCAGCCCTCCTTGAGGTTACTTGTGTCTACGGTATCTCTCTGATAGACGTTTATGCAATACCGTGCTATATCTCTTCCCAACTCCATGTGCAGAGACATTATGTGGGTAGCTTGAAACATATCACAAGGAAAAGCATCTACGCCATGGAAATACCTGCAAACACAGTCACAGAGCCTGTTTTATTTGTCATTTAGACCTTAAAACGTGACAGAAACAAGGCTAATAATGTACAGATTAAACATAAAAGATTAAACCTGGAAGTACGTTATGATTGTAACTGCTACATTTGTGAACAGTACCCAGAAATGAATAAATGTTCTTCCAGTATTTGAAAACTGTTATTCAGTTAGGCATGATGTTAATCGCACTGTCGTAGAGAGAATGCAGTTTTAATACATGTCTGAGTTGTTTCACTTTCATCTCAGTCCTCAACAAAATATCATGTAACATCCATAGAAGTAGTTAGACTTACTCATTCATCAACTGCAACTATACGTTGCTATGGATACAAGACTTCCCTACAAATCAAAAAGATTTTTGGAAGGAACAACTGGTTATATGGGATGTATAATATACAACATTTAAAAAAATTATTTATTCTATTTTATTATTTTTTACTTGCTATAGTCATCAGAGAGAGACAGAAAGAGAGAGGGAAAGTGAGAAAGCAGACCCTGCCAGGTCTGGGACTTGAACTGTGGTTGGCCACGTGGGAGTCCAGCTCCCTAACTACCACAGCACCTGCCAGCTCCACACCTTTTTTTTTTTTTGAGAGGTTTTGCTATAGGGTGTGTGCACTCACCAGAAAAACAGAGAAAGACAGAGAGACAGAAAGCGAGAAATCACTCCCTCAGAGGGGATGGCCACGCCATAATCCCCTCTCTTCCATTCTCCTCTCGGGATCTTGGGCGCACACGCATAGGCGCCTGGCGTGAGTTTAAACCACCGGGTCCGGGCCTCTCGAACCACGGTTGACTACATGGGAGTCCAGCGACATAGCCATTACCCAACTGCTGGTCCCCCCAAACATTTTATATTTTAATAATAAGAGAATTATTAGGGCCAGCAGATGGCACATAGCCAACTGCCAGTCAGGTCCCGGGCCTGGCAGCTTGAAACTCACACCAGGCACGTGTACCTGACTGCCCAAAATCCTGAGGGGAGAGTGGGATTGTGGCATCCCATCCCCACTGGGGCTGCGTTCTCGTTTTTGTTAGTTTGTTTGTTTTGTCTCTCTGTCTTTAGGGCAAGTGCACACACCCTATAGCAAAAATTTCTCTCTAAAAAAAAAAAAAAGGACTAAAATGCACTTTTCCATTCTTGTGCCCCTTTTCCTATACTTTCCTCTTCTCTGTGACCAGAGGAGCCGCTCTCTCTGCATGATGCATTCTGAGGACCCAGGTGGAGCCCTTCTGCCGCTGTCGCCTGAGGGGAGTAAGCAGGGACCTCAGCCAGGCATAGCTATGGTGCCACTGGAGAGGCCCACCCCCCATTCGCCTATCTCCCTGCCCCGTTCACAATGCAGCCTGCTTCTGCAAAGCGGTATGATCGAAAGACTACATCTTCACTGAATTTCATGTTAATGGCAGTAAAAATGTTAATGTAAATTTTGAAAAATCCAAACTTACATTCAAGTTATTGTGGCAGAAGTGATCATTTAAACGTTTAAATGTAATTCATCTTTTTCTGGGACCAGCAGTTGGCTGGTTGCTGGACTCCCATGTAATCAAACATGGTTTGAGTCCCGGACCCTATGGCTTAAACTCATGCCGCGTGCGTGTGCGTGTGTGCCCAAGATCCCGAGAGGAAAATGGAGGAGAAGGGATTGTGGTGTGGCCAACCCCCCTGGGGGGTGATTTCTTGCTTTCTGTCTCTCTGTCTTTGTAGCAAGCACACGCGCCCTATAGCAAAAACCTCTAAAAAAAAAAAGAAAAGAAATTGATCTTTTTCATCGTATTGATCCAGATTACTCCAAGCATCAAAGAATGGATAGATCAATTTTTTTTTTTTGGAGAGGTATTTGCTATAGGGCCCATGCGATCGCCAGAAAGACAGAGAGAGACAGAGAGACAGAAAGTGAGAAATCACCCCCCCTAGGGGGGATGGCCACGCCTCAATCCCTTCTCCTCCATTCTCCTCTCGGGATCTTGGGCATGCACGCACACGTGCCCAGCGTGAGTTTAAGCCACCGGGACCAGGACGTGAACCACGGTTGACTACATGGCCATGACACTAACTGCTGGTCCCTGGATAGATCAATTTTATGTTGTTGACAGAAAGGAGAATCTGGACAGTCATGGCCAAGGTTAATAAAAGGAAGGATGAAGCTTAATTGACTCAACGTGGACTTCGATAATTGAAAAGACTGGGAAGAAGATTCAGATAGAGACATGTCTTTTTTTTTTAAGAATTATTTTTTATACTATTTTATTCATTGTCATTATTTTATTTTTTTGAGGTTGACCAGAGAGAGACAGAGAGAAGGAAAGTGAGCAGGCACGCCACCAGGTCCAGGACTTGAACTGTGGTCATCCATGTGGGAGTCCAGCTGCCTTAACCACCATGCCACCTGCTGGCCCAACATCTCTAATTTTGATCATTTCTCTGAGATGATGAACAACATGGGTGGTGACGAGGATGTTGGTTTACCAGAATTAGATGGAGCGGATGGTGATTCACAAGACAGTAATGATGAAAAAATGCCAGATCTGGAGTAAGGAATGTTGTCATCACCTGGATTTTGAGAAAGAAAAAGAACTTCTCTGCAAGATTTCATAACTGAGGGAATTCCTGAGTTGGTAGCTCTGAAGGCAGATGCTGTATTTGCCTCCTTTAACCCATTTTCAACCTGCTTGTTTTTATACAAGGCTTCACCATTGTATGGGGCAGTTTTAGGTCAGCTAAGGCAGTAACCTGAGGCATGAACATTTCCCTGACTTCCATGAAGCTGTTGTGGTCCTAGGCAATTGATATAGCAGTTGTGATAAATAAAAACATTTCACCTAAGTCTCCGTTACTTCATCATAGATACTGACATGATAGGGAGCTCTCAGCTTAGGGTAAGAGAACTAAATTTTAGATTTTAGAACATGGATTCAAAAAGGCTGAAACAAAAACTGACTGATACCCGAAACTGGTAGTCGCCCGTACCTCTGGTGTATCCTTAAGGATTGTTCCACTCAAAGTTTATTTTTCAAAAAGTTTACTTTACAGTATGGTATGGAAGTGATCACCTGTCAGAGTTCTCAGGTGGATCTTAGCTGAAACTAAAGTGAATGCCCTGACTTAAGACGGTTTTTGAAGCCTATAAACTTGGTATTGTTTGGCCCTTAAGCTTTTACATCTCAACAACAACAACAAAAGTAAAAAAAAAAAAAAAAGGGGGGGGGGGGACAACAGTTGGCGTAATGGGTATGCCGCTGGACTCTCAGCCGCTGGACTCTCATGTAGTTGACCACGGTTCGAGTCCCGAATCCGGTGGCTTAAACTTACGCCCGGTGCATGTGTGTGCATGCCCAAGATCCCGAGAGGAGAATGGAGTTAAAGGGATTGTGGCGTGGCCATCTCCCCTGGGGGGTGATTTCTCACTTTCTGTCTCTCTGTCTCTCTCTTTCTGGAGAGCGCATGCGCCCTATAGCAAAAACCTCCCCCCCCCAAAAAAAAATGCGTGTTAATTAGCATTAGAACTACAAACACGGGGATTTAGAGAGTTCCTGGAGATACAGATCCAAGAGGTTCCTGAGGTCTCTAAATTAAGAGTAGAGAGATTTCGTGGTTTGCATCTGGACAGCGAGAACCATTCTGTGCGCGGGAGATGCAGCCAAAGCTGCTTCGTCAGTTTGACGTCTCAGCTGGCAGGAACCGCCCACTTGTAGGCCACGTGAGGATGAAAACTACATTTCCCGTCATGCTCCAGACACGGCTTCCGGCTTCCTCTTTCGTCACAGCCTTTGACCCTCGGAAATGAAAGGAGCGCTTCCGGGTGTGGCCAGACCCTGGAGCCGGCGGCGTCGGGTTAGCCCTGCAGGGCCTTGCTCCGAGGCTCCTCCTTCGCTCCGGTCCTTCTAGAAAGCCCGCTCGGTCCCGTCGCGGGCTGGTGCTTCCCGGCCGGCGCGAGCTCGGG
>NW_006159947.1:70931-79179 GCF_000334495.1 Tupaia belangeri chinensis
CGGGCGCCGTGGGGAGTGCGCGCAGGGCGGGCCGGCCGGGTGCACGTTGGGGCGGGGAGGGAGCGCGGCGTGGCCCCGGGTGCCGGGAGCCCGGCTCTGCGCTCTGGGGTTAGCGGGTGGGCGGGCGGAGCTGCGGATCGCGCTGCCTGAGTGCCCCCGAGGCTGGCCTGGAGCGAGCGGCGCTTCCTTGCACGCCGGGGAAGGGGCCTGGCCCGCCCCGCACCTGTACCCGGGCGCCCGGCCCCGGGGTCGAAGTGCGCCCCGGGTCGGGCCGGGACTCGCATCGCGTGGCGCACGCGCGCGCTGGCGGAGAGCGTTTCCGTCCCGTTCCTGCCATTATCTAGAAACGGCACAATAGAGGAAATGGGGCGTGTTTCTTTTTCTCTTTGCCCTGAATGAAGTAGTCTCGTAATTTTTTTTCATTTTCGAGACGCAGTTCCGTGTGTCGTCTGCACGCTATGTGCACCTGTAGCGTTGTCATTTAGTCTTTAAACCTCACGAATGTATGCAGTAGTCGGATCACCTTACCAGCGTTTCTCGTTATCTCTGTGTACAGTTTCGTATTTTTGCTTATCCCTTTGAGAGTTAGCTGGGATGGTTCACCCCGAAATACCTAAATACTAAATAATTCAGCATTCCACATGAGCACAATGGAGTTATCACATCCGAAGAATTGAACGTCTCTGATACATGTATACTTAATTACAGTCCATGTTTTTGTTTTTCTGAGAGAGAGGTTTTTGTTATAGGGCATTTGCACTTAGCAGAGAGGGGAGAGAGAGGCAGGCAGAAGGACAAATCACCCCCCGGGCCCATGGACACACTGCCATCCTTCTCCCTTCTCCTCTGGGGATTTTGGGCATGCACACATGACTGAGTTTTAAGCTGCCAGGTCCGGGACTGGAACCGCTGTCAACTATATGGGAGTCCAGCGATGTAACCATTATACCACCTGCAGGTCCCCTGTATGTTCTTAATTGCCCTTTAAATGTGTTTCCTCCTCATTCAGTCAAAAGCATGGGTTCCATTTACTGGTCATATTCCCCCCCCCAGGTTTTTGCTATAGGGTGCTGCGCTAGCCAGACAGAGGGAGACAAAGACAGAAATCGAGAAATCACCCCCCAGGGGGAATGGCCATGCCACAGTCCCTTCTCCTCTTGAGATCTTGGGCATTGGGCATGCATGCACATGCACCCGGCGTGAGTTTAAGCCAGGTCTTGAACCACAGTCGACTACTTGGGAGTCCAGCAACATAGCCATTACACTAACTGCTGGTCCCAACTGGTCATATTTCTTTAGTCTCTTTTAATGTACAACGGTTCTCCTCTTCTCTGTTTTTTCTTTGTCTTTTTTACATTTTTTTTTAAGAATTATTTTATTTAACTTTATTTATTTATTTTAACTTGACCAGAGGGGAACAGACAGAAAGTGAGAAAGCAAGCCACCAGGTGTGGGACTCGAACCATGCTCAGCCATGTGGGAGCCTGGTGCCATTAACCACTACACCACCTGCCGACCCTGACGCTGATGGTTTTCAAGAGTCCAGACCTGTTGTTTTGCACAATACTCCTTAAATTAAAGTTGTCTGGCTTTTTTTCCCCACATGACTAGATTCATGTTAAACATTTTGTCAGGAATATTACATACGTGGGATTGTGCCCTTTGATTGCTTTATACGCATCAGGAAGCATTTCGTGTTGAATTATTCCATTGTCAGAGAATTTGAGTTTGTCTACTGGCCCCAAAGTTTGATTACTTGGGCAAGATGGTGTCCACCAGCTCCTTAAAACTTTTCTTTTTCCTTTTAAGGTTTTTGCTATAGGGCGCATGTGCTGGCCAGAGACAGACAGTGAGAGGGAAGGTGAGAAATCACCCCTGGGGAGATGACCATGCCGGAGTTTCTTCTCCATTATCCTGGGATTTGGAGCATGCATGCACAAGTGCCCAGCTGCTCCTCAAGCTGCCAGATCCGGGACTCGAACCTCTGGTGGCCATATGAGAGTCCTGCTCCCTAACCACCGTGCCACCTGCTGGCCCCTTAAAACTTTTTTTATTGGGAATCAGCAGATGACGTAGTGGTTATGTTGGTAGACTCCCACATGGCTGACCGTGGTTCAAGCTCTCAACCCGGTGGCTTGGAACTCATACCAAGCATGTATGTGTGCGCGCGGCACGTGCATGCGTCTAAGGTCCCAGGGAGAGTATGGAGGAGAATGGATTATGGCGTGGCCATCCCCCTGGGGGTGATTTCTCGCTTTCCCTCTCACTGTCTCTCTAGTGAGTACACATGCTCTGTAGCAAAACCTCTTGATACCTTTTTTCTTGTATGATGAGATGCGTGTGTATACGTGTATGAAATGAAACAGCCCAGTGATCATAAAGGGAGCATCCTAGCAAGTTTGGAAGGCAGTGTTGCAAAATTACATTTTTTTTTTAATACTTATTCATTTAATTCCATTTGTTATTATTTTTTTTAATCTGAACAGAGAGAGAAAGGGAAAGTGAGGAAGCAGACTGCCAGGTTCAGGACTCGAACCGTGATCAGCCATGTGGGAGTCCAGCACCCTTAACCACCATGCCACTTGCTGGTCCTGCAAAATTACATTTGAAAGTGTCTTATGGAGCTTGAGAATTCCCAGAGAAACTGAGCACAGTGAGCTAGATTCACGCCTCCACCTGACCCCTGCTAATCCTGTAACCTTAGAGGGCTCCCTGTGGTGGGTCTGAAGACAGCAAACCTGATGCAGGTTTCATATTTCTCAAATTCCCTGCACGTGGTACAGAAATAGGCACCGAAACATTCCGAAATCTCGGCCCAGCCGCTGGGGTGGTGGTGAAGGCGGCCAGGTCCCATGCGGCCAGCTGCAGGGTTGCAATCTCAAACTGGAGCTTGCAGACATGCACAGAACCCGAGAGGAGGAGAAACTGTGGCGTGGCCATCCTCCCTCCCCGCGATGGGAGCAGTTTCTCACTGCGTGTGTGTGCGTGTGTGTGTGTGTGTGTGTGTGTGTATCCAGCGAGGGCAAATGCTGAGTTTCAAAGTCAATTTAAGGGAAACAGCGACCATATTTCTAAATTCAAATAGGAAACAGTCAAGACCATCATCACACACAGTAACGGCAGTACTTGGTGTGCGAAGCTTTCGTTCGCCACTGTGCGTTTGTATTGTCCTTCATGTTAGATTTGCGTGCATTTTAGTCAGGAAGTGTAAAAGACCCTTTAGAATTTAGGTGAGACGCTCTTTCTGCCATCCTGGAGCCTGTACAGGTCTGCTGGGAACAGGACTTCTAAACAGCAGCTATGTCTGCAAGGCTGTGGTCCAAGGCCATTTTTGCTGGCTATAAGCAGGGTCTCAGGAACTAAAGAGAGCACACAGCTCTTCTTAAAGTGGAAGGTGTTGGGACCAGCAGTTAGCATAATGGCTATGTCGCTGGACTCCCATGTAGTTGACCACGGTTCGAGTCCTGGACCCGGTGGCTTAAAACTCACGCCAGGCACGTGTGCGTGCATGCCCAAGATCCCGAGAGGAGAATGGAGGAGAAGGGATTGCGGCATGGCCATCCCCCCTGGGGGGTGATTTCTCGCTTTCTGTCTGTCTCTGTCTGGTGAGTGCACGCGCCATATAGCAAAAACCTCTCAAAAAAAAAAATTGAAGGTGTTTATGCACGAGATGGGATGGAATTCTATTTAGGCAAACAACGTAGTGGCTCCTGGTGGCAAACCAAATAAAACCAGAGTCATCTGGGGAAAGGTTACCCATGCCCATGGAAATAGTGGCATGGTTTGAGCCAAATTCCAAAGCAACCTTCCTGCTAAGGCCATCGAACACAGAATCCGTGTGATGCTGTATCCCTCAAGGATTTAACATAATGAAATGTAAATGAATAAACGTGGACTTATGTTGTAAAAAAATACATAAATAAAAAGAATTTAGGTAAGACATGTGATAATGGAAAAACAGATTTTAGGCTCTTCGATGGTAGTGGACCAGTCAAGGGGAGAGCAGCAAAGGGAAAGACAGAATGAGGAGAAACGGGAAGGGAAGGCTGGGGGTGTTAATCTGGGCCAGCGACCGGGGTGACGCTTGTGAAGGAGCTCACCCCGGAGGAAGAGTCGAGCTCGGAGCAGCGGGTTCCAGCACGACCCACCTGGCAGCCATTGTGTGCGCACGAGGCACGAGGCGTGCCGGGCCTTCCTGTCCGTGGGGAACTCAGCCGTAGACCAATGACCGAGTTGATGGCGACTGTCCCGTGGTTTCACACTTCTCCTTTAAAAGGTTTATTTCGTCCGCAGTGGCTTTGTGTGACGCCTTCAGACTCAGCTCTGAGACCTGCCTATTCCAACGTATTTTTCTAAGAATAGGCATCGAGGGTCTCTTGAGAGCAATTAGTTTTTATTTAACGTTCTTTTTAAAATAGCTGGAGCCCGCATTACATGTGCTGAAGGGCACAGACGATTGTAGTTAAGTTTCTGATCAAATGTTTTTTCTAATTATTTTTGTTTGCTTGCTTTTGTGTATTTATTTATTTTATTTATATTTTGGAGAGGTTTTTGCTACAGGGCGCGTGCACTCTCCAGAAAGACAGAGAGAGACAGAAAGCGAGAAATCACCCCTCAGGGGGGATGGCCACGCAGCAATCCCTTCTCCTCCATTCTCCTCTCGGATCTTGGGCACGCACGCACACGCGCCCGGCGTGAGTATAAGCCATCGGGTCCGGGACGTGAACCGCGGTCAACTGCATGGGAGTTCAGGGACATAGCCATTAGGCCACCTGCTGGTCCCATGTTCTTAGTGTTTGCTATAGGGTGTGTGTGCTCGTGGTAGAGTGGGAGGAGTGAGAAATCACCCCTTGGGAGATGGCCACACCACAATCCCTTCTCTCCCATTCTCTCAGGATCTGGGGCACGCACACATACGTGCCTGGCATCATTTTAAAGCTGCTAGGTTCGGGACTTGGACCACACAGTTGATTTTGTGGGATCCAGTGCCTTGAGCACCATGCTAACCTCTGATTATTTTTCACATGTCACCCGGCCTTTTCTGTTTACTTGGATACTTCTTGTGCTTTCCATGTCACAACCACAGGCCGTTTGGATTTGTCATGGAGCCTGTAAGTGAGATAGTTCATTGCTGCAGAGTGTTCATTTGACGATCTAAAAAACAAACGTCGTGAAGTTGGTGTAAGACCTTTTACGTAGGAGTACAGCTGCATCTGTCTAATCTTGACGACATCATTTGCAGGCATAGTTTAATACTTTCCTTTTTAAATGTAGCAATTCCTGATGACCAATAAGCTGGACACGGCGATGTGGCTCTCCCGCCTGTTCACGGTGTACTGCTCCGCTTTGTTCGTCCTACCTCTTCTCGGGTACGTACGGCCTGGCCTCCTACCTGTGACAGTCAGATATTCAGTCCGCTCTTAGGGAATGCCTGTGGGTGTCAGAATTGGAAAACCTTACACCGTTTAGGGACGAGGGCAACTCAAGTCCCATCCTTAAGGCACTAGAATAACCCAGTAGTATCTTCAGCGGGAGGACGATCGTTTATCTTGTGCTTTGTGAAACTACGGTCATAGTAAACATTTTAAGGAAAAAATTAATATGCGGGGCTGAGGAGTTCACGTTTGCATCTTGCCTTTAACTAGACAGGAAGGAAGCACTGCTTTGGCCAGTTCGGCTGGGCTTATACATAGGCAGTGAGGCTTCCAGGAAGAGACTGGCTTCAAGGGTTCATTTTTTTCCTATGGACACTTAAGTGATTTAGGTGTTGTGCAATTATGATGCAATTCACAAAGGAGGAAGAGACGAAGCAGTTGTTTATGTCTCAAGATAATCCGTCCTCTGGTAATTTGCAGGTTGCATGAAGCAGCGAGCTTCTACCAGCGGGCTTTGCTGGCGAACGCTCTTACCAGCGCTCTGAGGCTGCATCAGAGACTCCCACACTTCCAGCTGAGCAGAGCGTTCCTGGCCCAGGCCTTGCTAGAGGACAGCTGCCACTACCTGCTGTACTCACTCATCTTCGTCAACTCCTATCCCGTCACAAGTATCCTTTCCTGGTTTTCTTTACATTCCAGTCGCCAAGTAAGGCTGTAGGAAACCTCTGGATTCTTTTCTGCTGCAGGAACGACTCAGCAATGAGGGTTTTCCATAAAGCGTGGGTTGGTTCGTTGGCACTTCATTTGAATGGAGATATGTTTAGTGTAAGAATTTCTGACTCTGTAACGTGAGAGCTAAACTTTAAAGAGCTGAGTTGGGGAACTGGCAGGTGGCGTGGTGGCTAAGGCGCTGGACTCCCATGTGAGTGATTGCGGTTCAAGTCCCAAACCTGGTGGCTTGTTTGCCTACTTACCCTGCCCCTGTCTGTCTCTGGTCAAACTAAAAAATAATAATAATAAAATAAAATACAATAATTCTTTTTGTTTAAGATAGAGATTTTTGCTATAGGGCAGGTATGCTCACAGGAGACAGAGAAACAGAACGCAAGAAATCATCCTGGTGGAATGGCTACACCGCAATCCCCTCTCCTCTCAAGATTTTGGGCACGCATGTACATGTGCCCAGTGTGAGTTTTAGGGTCCGGGACTCAAACTGTGCTTCACTGCATGGGAGTCCAGTGATGTAACCATTACACCATGTGGTGGTCCCCAAATACAATAATTCTTGGGGAAAACGAAGAGCTGAGTTGGAAGTTTTAAGCTTTGTCTATCTTTGTTCTTGCCTCTTCTATGCTTCTGAATCAGCAACAGATGTTTTAAAATTTAGATTGAAGCATAGCCTCCAAGGACTTACTTTACTATTTAAATGTTTCTTTTATTTATTTTATTTTTTGGAGAGATTTTCACTGTAGGGCGCGTGCGCTCGCCAGACAGACAGAGAGAGACATAGAGACAGAAAGCGAGAAATCACCCCCCAGGGGGGATGGTCATGCCGCAATCCCTTCTCCTCCATTCTCCTCTCGGGATCTTGGGCACGCACGCACACGCGCCCGGCGTGAGTTTTAAGCCACCGGGTCCAGGACATGAACCGCGGTCGACTACGTGGGAGTCCAACGACATAGCCATTACGCTAACTGTTGGTTCCCAATGTTTCTTTTATTTTTTTAAGAGAGATTATTGCTATAGGATGTGTGCGCTCGCCGGAAAGACAGAGGCAAAGAGACAGCAAGAAATCAACCCCCAGGGAGATGGCCACACCACAGTCCCTTCTCCATCATTCTCCTCTCTGGATTTGGGGCCATCAGGTCCAGGACCCAAATCACGGTTGACTGTGTGGGAGTCCATCAGCATCACCATTATACCATCTGCCAGTCCTAAATTCTTTTATTTTTATTTAATTCACTTTTTTCTTTTTATTTTTGTCTTTTTCAAGGTTTTTGCCATAGGGTGGGCGCACATGCCAGAAAGAGACAGTGAGAGGGAAAGTGAAAAATCTGCCCCAGAGGGATGGCCATGTTGCAGTCCCTTTTCATCCATCCTTCTCCTGGGATTTGGGGCAGTGACGCACACATACCCAGCATGAGTTTTAAGCCGCCAGGTCCAGGATTTGAGCAGTGGTCGGCCATGTGAGTGTCCAGTGCCTGAACCACTATGCCACCTCCTGACCCAAGAGTATCTGTATTTTTAAAATTTAACTGTGTGTGTGTGTGTGTGTATGTGTAGATCATCTTTCAGGAAATTATTTTGTGCTTTAAGAGGTGCTGCTGTAAGAGCTTTTGAATATCTATTATTGCAGCCAGCAAATGGCATAACGGTTACTTTACTGGACTCCCACATCATCAACTGCAGTTTGAGTCCTGGACCTGGTGACTTGAAAAATCTCACCGGAAGTGTGTGCGTGCATGCCCAAGATCTTGGGGGGAGAATGGATTGCAGCTTGGCCATCCCACCTAGAGGATGATTTCTCACTTTCCCTTTCACTGTCTCTGCCTCTCTTTCTGGTGAGCACACACACCCTAAAAAGAAGAATGTATGTATATTTCTGACCCAACTGTACACGGTGGAAGGCACAATAAAATACTTATTTAAGACTAAGTATTATTACCTATTGATAATGCCTGTGTTTCTGAAGTATCAAATTTAAAATAACTTCCTGTAAGTCTGAAAGAAAATAGGAGGAAACTGACATTTCTTGAGGAACTTTCTTTGCCAGTATATAGGAATTTGACATATTCAATCATAGTACTCTGAAAAAAATCATCATTAATGCTACTCAGCGTCCAAATCCTTAGGACATACACACACACTGACTA
>NW_006159947.1:79226-91386 GCF_000334495.1 Tupaia belangeri chinensis
ATTTACCTAGTTTTCAGTTAATGGGTAACACTTAAACATTAAGTGGTGTATGTTTGTTTTTTAATTATTTTTTTTCTCTCTTTTTTTTTGGAGAGGTTTTTGTTATAGGGTGCGTGCGCACGCCAGACAGAGAGAGAGAGACATAGAGACAGAAAGCGAGAAATCACCCCCCAGGGGGGATGGTCACGCCGTAATCCTTTCTCCTCCATTCTCCTCTCGGGATCTTGGGCACGCACGCACACGCGCCCGGCGTGAGTTTTAGGCCACCGGGTCTGGGACGCGAACCGCGGTCGACTACGTGGGAGTCCAACGACATAGCCATTACACTAACTGCTGGTTCCCTGTTTTTTAATTATTTAAATTGAATTTTATTTACTGTTATTTTTTATGTTTCTAGATAGATACACAGAGAGAGAGAAGGAAAGTGAAAAAGCAAGCCTCCAGATTCAGGACTTGAACCATGGTCGCCCATGTGGGAGTCCAGTGCCCTTAACCACCACGCCGCCTGCCTGCCCCATTTAAAAATTTTTTTGAGAGGTTTTTGCTATAGGGCATGTGCACTCGCTAGAAAGAGAGACAGAGAGACAGAAAGCGAGAAATTACCCCTCCCCCCCAGAGGGATAGCCACGCTGCAATCCCTTTTCCTTCATTCTCCTCTCGGAATCTTGGGCTTGCATGCACACTTGCCTGGCGTGAGTTTAAGCCACCGGGTCCGGGACTCAAACTGCGGTCGACTACATGGGAGTCAAGCAACATAAAGATTACACAAACTGGTGGTCCCTGTTTTTTTGTTTTTTAATTTGACCAGAGAGAGAGAAAGTGAGAAAGCAAGTTACCAGGTCCAGGACTCAGAGTGTAGTCAGCCATCTGGGAGGTAGGGGTGGGAAAAAGGGATAGACACAGTGAGAGGAGAAGTGAAAAATCATCCTCAAGGGTGTTGGCCACACTGCAGTCCTTTCTCTATTCTCCTCCCAGGACCTTGGGCACACACACATGTGCCCAGTGTGAGTTTCAAGCCACCGGGTCTGGTACTCGAACCATGGTCAGCCATGTGAGAATCCAGCGACGTAACCTCCACACCATCTGCTGGTTCCGGTTTCTTTTGTTGTTGGTTTTGTCTTTTTTTTTCCCCTTAGTTTGCTATAGGGGTGCATCCATGAGAGAGAGAGAGATGACTGACCCAGTGAAGATGGCCACACCACTGTTTCTTCTCCATTCTCTGCTCAGGATTTTGGGCCCACATACTGGGCGTGATTATTCAGCCACCTTCACCACCATAGACGCATGCGACTCCAGCAGCAGAGTTTTAAGTGGCCTTAGAGGATTGTAGCTTTCACGAGCACCAAAGGGATGTATTAAAAAGTTAAAAATGTTGGGGCTAGCAGGTGGTGTGGTGGCTAAGGTGCCGGACTCTCACATGGCCGACTATGGTTCAAACCCTGGACCCAGTGGCTTGAAAATGACATGGGGCATATGTGCATGCATGTCCAAAATCCCAAGACGAAGACGGAGAAGAAAGGATTTGGGTGTGTTTTTTTTTTTTCAATTCTCCCTCCCTGTCTCTCCGGCGAGCATGTGTACTCTAGCAAAAATCTCTCTTTAAAAAAAAAAAAAATAACTTGTATGTTTATATATTCTCTCTGCTCAGGAAGTTGTCATTTTACTTAATCCTTGTGACTGGTGAGAAAGAATTGGTATATTATCTCGAATAACTGCTATAAGAGTGAGAGTTCTTCTCATATTGGGTACAGGTCAGTGTCTTGCTTGCCAGTTGGAAATTAGGAACCTTTTGGTTCTGAACGAATTCTGGTTATAATAGCTGTGGTCCTCGTATTATAGCAGGTAACCATTTCCCGTCATGCCAAGCCTTCAGTTTAGAAAAATATAACTGTTCATTTCTTAGAAACTGCTCATACTTTCAGTACTGGCATTTTTGCTATTCGTGATTAACAGCCTGTATCATTTCAGGGAAATACATGACAGGTTTTCTGTTGTTGAAAACCTGGCGGATACTGAGGTGGGGGTCTGTGAGCAATTTCTGTTGTTCAAAAAGTTGCATGAAAACTGCCAGGAAATTTTCAAGCTTCCAGGTCCAGGACTTGAACTGTATAGTCAGTCATGTGAGAGCCAGTCACCTTAATCACTGCTCACCGGAGAGACTGAAAGGGGGAGATCACCCCCAGCACAAGGATGGCCACGCTGCAGTCCCTTCTCCATTCTCAGGCAGGAGGAGGGCTGGCCATGGACCTTAACTGCAGCACCACTGGTGGCCCCTCTTTTTTATTTTTAAAGATAGGATTTTCTCGGCTTGCAAGTAGTGTGGTGGTTAAGGTGCTGGACTCCCACATGGCAGACCATGGTTCGAGTCACAGACCTGGCGGCTTGCTTTCTCACTTCCTCCCTGTCTCTCTCTCTGGCCAAGTTGACCAAATAATAATAAATAAATAAATAAAATGATTATTTTTTAAGATAAAAAAGGATTTTTTCCCCCCATTCACAATAGAGAGCATGTACATGCATGAGAGAAAGAGGAGCACACGCCACGGGTCTCAGCATGCCGTGGGAGCCCTCCAGCCTGGAATGCCACGGAGTTCACACCTGTGCCGGGCACGTGGCCAGCTGACTGAGTCAGGGGCCAGAGTCACTGCCGCCGTGTGGAATCCACCTGCTCTTGGGCCTCGAATTCGTGCCGCACTGCAGAACTGGTCCTCAGTATTTTGTTTTGAAGGAAAAATCAACAACATCTTGTTTTCAAAAAGGAAGTATTTACTCCTTCCATGCAAGAAAGAGACTAAAGGCACTCCTGACAAGGTCTTCATGCCGTAACCTACAGCCTCAGCCAGCCCGGATCCCAGGTGTGCGTCATGAGCCTGGCGTGTATAGACAGCAGCCTCGGGCCTTCCCGTGAGTCCAGCTTCCAAGAGTGATGCGGTATCACTGCGTTGTCACTTGACTGTGGATTTCAGCGTAATTTAGCAGATATTTACAATGTCTTATTAACCAGTAGAAGTAAAGGAGAAAGCTTTTCTCACTATTAACTTTCTTCATTAAGAGAATTGTGAGTTTTAGGAAATGACATAGTTCAAAGTCTATCAGTATAGTGAAAGCCATTTTCTGAACTTAGTCTAGCTGTTTGGACGTAGTACATAACCTGGCTTGCACAATACTGGATGACGTGTTTTCCTTAATTGTGTTCTCCAGTGAGTATCTTCCCGGTCTTGTTATTCTCTCTGCTTCACGCTGCAACGTACACGAAGAAGGTCCTCGACGTAAGTAAGGCTGTGTCGTTTCGTCCACTCCCGGATTGCAAAGAGTGGACGTGAATTTGAGTTTTAAGACATTGTGGCGTTTGTCACAAAAAGCCCCTCTATTTCTTACACATTCGTTGTAAATTATTTAGTGGTTTGCAAGTTTTGATAGTTAACTTTTCACAAACTAAAATACATCACGACTTCTCCGATGACCCCATGGTACATTTTATAGATAAAAGATTGTACTTATAATTACCCCAGCTTAAAAAAAAATAATAAAATTACCCCCTCCCCGAAGTGGGCTATATTAATAGATCTCTCTGTCTTTTTAAAAACTCATGTCTTAAAATCTGAGTCGTCAGAGAGCTCTTGTTCTGGCCGTGTTTGGTGACCAGATAAGTAGAACGTGCTGAGCCTCTTTTACACCGATGTTCACAACTGTTGCTTCACTACATTTTCTTACTGCTGGGGTAGGTAATAAGCCTGACTTTAGTGTGCCAGGCGGGTGACTGCATCTACCTGAAATCTGAATTGAAATGTGCACATGTATGTGCTCTGTTAGCCTTTTTCTTTATGCAATTCTTCCATCGGAGCAGGAGCTAGACTTTGTACTGTTAACTAAGAAGTAACATGTACTGTAACCGTATTACTGGGTGTCATATTTTGTTACAGTTTGAGAAAAACAACCACCATTTTTGGTGAAATAATGTGATCTTAGAAAAAGAAAACCTCTAAGAATAAAAAGTTCTTTTTGAAAATCTGGTTGTCGTCAAATATACAACAGTAAACTAGGAAAGTGTACCTTTGTAAACAGAAATTTACATTGTAAACTTCTGTGTCACCATTTTCCCATCATTGGCTTTGGTTTTATTACTTATTGGATATTCTGTTTCTCTAAAGGAAGAAAATAATTGAGTTAATGAATGTTTGTTTTCTTCTGTTTCAGGCAAGGGGTTCAAACAGTTTACCGCTCCTGAGATCTGTTCTAGATAAATTAAGTGCAAATCAACAAAATATTCTGAAGTTCATTGCTTGTAATGAAATTTTCTTGATGCCTGCTACAGTTTTTATGCTTTTTAGGTAAGAATAAAAATACATTTGTTCTGGAAGACTGATGACTTTTAAGTGAACAGTGTAAAGATACTAACTCAGATTTTACCCTGCCGAATCTGTCGAAGTAGGTATCACTAATCTAAACCATCTCACTTTATAGTAGAGAAAGTGGGGCATTGTAGTAAGCCTAGGAATTGTCTTATCATTCCTTATGATACAGTATTTAATATTTTGGAGGTTAATTTCAGAATTACTGCCTTTGAAAGAGTCTAGGGGAGCAGTGGGAGCAGCGGATGGTGCTGAACATGGTCGACCATGGTTCAGGCCCCCGACCTGGTGGCTTGAAAATCATGCTGGGCCTATGTGCATGCGTGCCTGCCCAAGATCCCGGGAAGAGAATGGAGAAGGGATTTCACATGGCCACTCTCCCTGAGTTGGGAATTCTTCCTTTCCCTCTCACCGTCTCTCCAGCGAGCGCATGCGCCCTAAGGCAAAAACCTCTTAAGAAAAAAGTCTTAAGACATCTAGTCTATTCTGCCGGAACTGAGATTTTTTCTTAGAGAAGAATCTTAAAAATGATGGCCTCTTATTAACATCTGGAGTTGCCTGCTATTGTCTGCTTATTCTGTTTGCGCATTAGCTGTAGAAGGAATACATGAATGATGAAAACCTTCCTTTCAAAAATGGCAACATTAAAGCTGGGTGCTGGGCCCCGTGCCTTTTATTCTAGAAGCTACTCCGAAGGCCGAGTCAGGAGGGTGGAGAATTTGAGGCCAGGCTGGGCAGACATAGCAAGGTTGTCTAAAAAAATGAGAACTGTAAAATACAGTAATATTGGCCTCTCAACTTGTGTTCTTGCATTGAAGTGTACATTTTTGCATTGCTTTTCCAATTTTGAGTTTTGCAAGTAACAGGACATTCTAGATAAAAGATGAAATACTGGGACCATCAGTTAGCGTAACGGCGCTGGACTCCCATGTAGCCAACCGCGGTTCAGGTCCCGGGCCCAGTGGCTTAAACTCACGCCAGGCACGTGTGCGTGCGTGCCCAAGATCCCGAGAGGAGAATGGAGGAGAAGGGATTGTGGTGTGGCCATCCTCCCTGGGGGGTGATTTCTCGCTTTCTATCTCTTTGTCTCTCTCTGTCTGTCTGGCGAGTGCATGCGCCCTATAGCAAAAACCTCTCCAAAAAACGAAAGAGAAAAAGATTAAATACCGACCGTGAAGTCTAGTTGCAAGTCCATTCTTTGTTTCCTAAAGTATTTGATATGTGTACAAGTATGTCGCCCTTTAAAAATATTAACTTATTTCTTTAGTTTCTATTTTACTTTTTTTTGGTAGTAAGGTTTTTGGCTATAGGGCACGTGTGGTTGCTAGAGAGACAGAAACAGAAAGCGAGAAATCACCTCCTGGGGAGTGACCGTGCTGCAGTCACTCCATTCTTCTCTCAGGATTTTGGGCATGCACGCACATGTGCCCGGTGTGAGTTTTAAGTCACTGGGTCTGGGACTTGAACTGCCGTTGACTGTGTGGGAGTCCAGCGACATAAATAGTACGCTGTCTGCTGGTCCCGGTTTTTATTTTACGTTCAGGGTATAATGTATCAGTTGCCTGCACCTTGTCTCTTTAAAAGCACTCATGGAATATAGATTTGTGGCCATTTATGTTGACTTGTATAGTTCTGCTTTGTTTTGTTTTAATGGCTTTGCAATGTCCCGGCATATTTGTTCACTACGTTTTATTACCTGTTCACCTGATGACGGACATTTGTTTCCAGATTTTTAACTTTTTCAGATATTTTCTGTAGTAAATATTTTTTTACTTGCTTATGCTTACATACCTGTTTTCTTTTTTTAAAAAAGAATTATTTATTTAGCGGCCGGCAGGTGGCGTGATGCTTAAGGGGACTGGATTCCCACATGGCTGACTGCAGATCAAGTCCCGGACCTGGCAACTTGCTTTCTAGCTTTCCTTTTCTCTCTGCCTCTGTCTGGTCAAATTAAATAGTAATAACCAGTGGAATGAAATAAATCAATAGCTCTTTTTTCTTAAAGAATTATTTATTCAATTTTATTTACAATTTTTGTTATTTATTTCATTGTTTTAGAGTTTTTGAGGCACATGCGCTTGCTGGAGAGACGCAGAGACAGTAAGAGGGAAAGTGAGAAATCCCCCCAGGGGATTGTGGTGTGGCTACCCGCAAATCCCTTCTCTTCCGGAAACTTGGGCACGCACACATGCATCTGGCATGATTTTCAAGCCACTGGGTCTGGGACTTGAACTGCTCTTGGCCATATGGGAGTCCAGTGACATAACCACTATGCCACCTGCTGGCCCCTTACTATTTTTAGTCTGCTGTAGGGCATGCACACTCATCAGAGAGGAAGTAGGGCAGGGGATGGCAAGAAAGCAAGCCACTGGGCCCAGGACTTAGACCTGTTGTCAGCCTGCGGGGGTCCAGGGCCTTGAGCACCAGGCCACCTGCCGGCCACTATACCCATTTTCTTTAACATAGACATCAAAATTATTTTGCTACGTATAAGCTAGGTGTATTGTGTTTAATAGACCATACCATTTGTCCTCTAAAATGTATTGCCTATTTTTCATAATCTTGTTAATTTCTTACAAACCATCATTATCAATTATAAAGTTGTATTTTTATCTGTTTTAATGTTCATCACCTTGCTTAACTTGTAGGAGTGTTTTATATTCCTGACAGTTAACTCCTCCTTTAGCACTAGTATTTTTTCAAATAAAGAATGGATTCTTAGAGTTCTTTATGAATGCATTTATTCTGTTCTTTTAGGTAACATTTTCCTACAAAAACTCAGAATTGCCATGCATTGCTTCAATTGTGGGATCCCAATTAGACTATATAATCTAAATGCAATTTTTAAATGATAACAGGGGAAGGACTTTTACTGGGTGTTAGGGACCTGGATTATAGTTGATTTATTTGACTTTTAGTCTTCTGAGAATTAATCTTTTTCATGTAGAAACCAGTATTGGCCAGCAGGTGGCATGGTGGTTAAGGTGTCAGGTTCCCACGTGGCTGACAGAGGTTCAAATCTCAGCAGCTTAAAAATCATGCCGGCTGCATGTGTGCATGTGCCCAAAATCTCAAGAAGAGAGTGGAGAGAAGGGATTATGGCATGGCCATCTCCTGGGGGAGGGTGATCTCTCACTTTCCCTCTCTCTCTCTCTCTCTCTCTCTCTCTCTCTTATAAGCACACATACCCTGTGGCAAAAACCTAAAAAAAAAAAAAAAAAAAAAACAGTGTAGGGTGTTCTCCATGTGTATTTTGGAGTATGTGCTTGTAAACACATCTGTGTTTCTTTCTGTCTCAGCTTTTTGGAAATGTTAATACTGCCTCCCTCCTTGAGTGGATTACAAAGTGAGCACTGTATTTATGTTTGTCATTGTACACATTTTTTTTTTGGAGAGGTTTTTATGGCGCGTGCGCTCACCAGAAAGGCAGAGACAGAAAGCGAGAAATCACCCCCGAGGGAGGATGGCCACGCCGCAATCCCTTCTCCATTCTCTTCTTGGGATCTTGGGCACGCACGCACATGCACCTGGTGTGAGTTTAAGCCACCAGGTCTGGGACTCGAACCACGGTCGACTACATGGGAGTCCAGTGCCATAGCCATTATGCTAACTGCTGGTCCCTATATACATTTTTATACATATTCTGGAAGAGTATATTGGAGCTATGACTTTGGGAAAGGCCTCAGTCATATGATGGTAAATTTTATTTCTAGTGAATATTTTCTATGCATAGTTTTTACTTTTTGTGTCAAAGTCAAAAATTAGTCAAGTTAGTGGAGAAAACATAAATCGTTAGTAATATGTTTATAATCATGTAAATTATTAAGAAAGTAATCACAATTTAGAATAAAGGACTCAAAAGTAAACCTTAAAAAATTACCCAACAGGGGCCAGCAGGTGGTGTGGTGGTTAAGGTGCTGGAATTCCCACATGGTTGACTGAAGTTTGAATCCCAGACCTGGCAGCTTGCTTTCTCATTCCCCAACCACCAGCACCCCGCCCCCCGTTTTTCTCTGGCAAAACTCATGTGAAAATAATAATAATAATAACAATAATAATAATAGTAAATCTTCTTTTTAAACACACACACACACACACCCAGAGGGGATGGCCACACTATGATGTCTTCTCCATTATCCTCTCAGGATTTGGGGTATGCATGCACATGCGCCTGGGCATGAGTTTGAAGCCTCTAGGTCCAGTATTCAAAAGGTGCTTGACTACTTGGGAGTCCCGCAGTGTAACCATTATGCCATCTGGTCCCCACATTAAGCACATTAGCATCTTGATGTATTTTTTCCAAAATAATTTTGAAAATGTATTTGTAACAATAAGTACAGTTTTATATTTCTACTGTTTTCAAAGTTACACATTTTTCATAATGAAGATTTTACGTAATTGTGTGCTGAATTCATTAAATAAACATACAGCTGACCCTATTACCTTACTTTCCACATTAGATTATTGCTGTTTTATTTTTAGTTATTTCTGCAAATATCTTAATTCAGAAATTTATTTTTACGAGGAAAGAATTTCAGACTTGGACTTTCATAAACACATAAATAACTTCTGGGATATTGCAATTGGGCGTATTAACCAAGAACAATAGTGTAGGCTATGTAGATTTACTGGTGAGCTGATGTAATTTTGAGCTTCATGTGGACTATACTGTGTGTTTATTGCCATTATATCTGTTTCTTTCAGTGGTCAAGGAAGTTTGCTCCAACCTTTTATATACTATAGATTCCTTACTCTTCGGTACTCCTCGCGAAGAAATCCGTACTGTCGGTAAGCTGGTACTCCGTTTAAATCTGTTTTGCTGAAAGTATTGTAAAAGTATAGTATTTATGGCTCTTAGCAGCTAATTGCTGATCTGTCACAATTTAGAAGTGGGTGTCGTTTTTGTAAATTGGCGTTGGGCCTTAGACCTAAGTGGGATTGGTGAGGAGGTGCTTGCATTTCTCTTCAGAAACTGAGACCCGGGGTAAAACCTAGAGAATCTGTGTTTAAGACATAAGTCTCACTGTCATGGAACTTCCGTAGTTGAAGATACAAAAGCACGTGTCAAATAATGAAAGAAACACACAGAAGTCCGGGGTAGTAACAGATGCATTGTAGGTTGGTTTGTGCCGGTACTGTAGACCGTGGTAGGGAGGGTGGCTGGGCCAGGAGGTAGACGCTCCCAGGAAGAGGTCACAAATAGAAACACAGGGGCCAGCAGGTGGCAGGGCGTTAAGGCGCTGGGCTCCCACAGGCCGACCGCTGTTCAGAAGTAAGTTTTAAAAGTCCTTAGATTCGTAGGTTACTTGACAGCCTGATTCTCCTTTCAGGGCTTTTTGTCCTCTTATAGACAATATCTCTTTTATAATATTTCTGAAATAGAACTTATGATTTTAGTTTTTTGTTGGTTTTTTAGACTTTTGTCATAGGGTGTATGTGCAGCCACCAGAGAGAGATAGTGAGAGGGAAAGTGAGAAATCATCTCCTGGAGGGGTGGGATTTGGGTTACATACGCATGCGTGCGTGCACACGTGCCTGATGTGAATTTCAAGCTACCGGGTCTGGGCTTAGAACTGCAGTTGGTCATGTGGGAGTCCAACACTTTAACCACCATACCAGCTGCTGGCCCTAAGGCAGTTTTTAGTGAGCCTTTAGTAGCTAATAAACCTTTATTTTTACCTGATTCCATGAGGTTTTTTTGCCTGTTTTTCTTCTGACCCATGTATTCATTTCAGTTATCTTCTTTAAAGGACATTTCTTTTTTTTAAAGTTTCTGCATTCTGGGGCCAGCAGGTGACTTGGTGGCTAAGGTGCCGGGCTCCCACATGGCCAACCATGGTTCAGGTGCCAGACTTCTCTTGCTTTCTTCCTTCATCTCTCTGTCTCTCTCTGGTCAAATTAGAAAGATAATAATAAATAAAATTAAAAAGAACAGAGAGGACAAACATAGAAAGGTAGAACAGAAATTGCACAGCTTGGGACCAGCAGTTGGTATAATGGCTATGTCGCTGGACTCGCATGTAGTTGCCTGCAGTTCGAGTCCTGGACCCAGTGGCTTAAACCCAAGCTGGGCGCGTATGCGTGCATGACCAAGACCCCGAGAGGAGAATGGAGGAGAAGGGATTGCAGCGTGGCCATCCCCCCTGGGGGGTGACTTCTCGCTTTCTGTCTGTCTCTGTCTGTCTGGCGAGCGCATATGCCCTATAGCAAAACCTCTTTAAAAAAAAAAAAGAGAAATTGGCGCGTTTTATTTTTTCTCTTTTAGTTGCCAGAGGACACATACATTTCCCTGTTAGGGCAGGGAAGAGTAGAAAGCACCCCTAAGCGAGTGTGGTCACCTACAATCCCTTCTCCATTTCTCCATCGTAATAGGATTCCGGGCCCCCACGTGTGCCTGGTGTGTTTTTGTTTCTGTTTTTGTTTCATATCTTCAGAGGGTGCATACACTCTGGAGAGAGAGGGAGAGGAAGAAAGCATGGGTTGTAATCACACAGCCCTTCTCCAGTTCTCCGTCCCATTGAGATTTGGGCTTGCACGTGTGCCCGGCATGTTTTTCAAGCTCCAGGGATGGGGTATTGAGCTGCAGACAGCCCTGTGGTGTCCGGCTGCCTGACCCACTAGGCTGGGGCCCGCCCAGGGGTTGTATTTTTATGCAGGAAGAGCCAGCAGGTGAGGCGAGCATTGTGAACAGTGGTCAGAGTTGTCCTTCGTGGTCCTTGGGTTAGTCGTAATCGGTGGTACTAGGTACACGATTTCGTGTGCATTTGCTTGTACAATGTGAGTGTGTTCACGGGACACAGTTGAGCTTACTTAGGGCAAGGCAAAGCCCACTTACTATCCGAACATAGACATGGAACCCAGCTGGGTCTTAGGTGCTAGGTGGCAGGGAACTCATGTGCCTGTCTTGGAAGTTGGGCTTAAGTTGAAGGCAGCACAGGCCACTTTGATCCCCAAGATGACCCAGCTGGGGAACCACATCTGTGTCATTTAAGCTTCTGCAGCTCAGGAAAGTCTGTTCCTGTCCTATAGGTAAGGGAATTTCCGACTGTTCATTCGGGGAAACACTGTGTAGAATTTCCCATACAATATCATTTTTCTTGCTCTCTTTTCAGGAACTGGTTGAATTTGCCTAAATTAAATATGAAAATGATGCGACTCTATTGTAAAAAATAATTTTTTTTTCTTTTCTTTTTTTTTTTTTTGGAGAGGTTTTTGCTATAGGGCGCATGTGCTCACCAGACAGAGAGAGACAGAGAAACAGAAAGCAAGAAATCACCCCCCAGAGGGGATGGCCACGCCGCAATCCCCTCTCCTCCATTCTCCTCTTGGGATCTTGGGCACGCATGCACACACGCCCGGCGTGAGTTTAAGCCACCGGGTCCAGGATGCGAACCGCGGTAGACTACGTGGGAGTCCAGCGACATAGCCATTAAGCTAACTACTGGTCCCGTAAAAAATAAATATTAATCACCCTAGCCTCAGTTCTCAGGGATAGCCATATATAAAATTCTTCTGTTACATGGGGTTTTTTTTCAGAGTTTTTTTTGCTATAGGGTGCGTATATTCACCAGAGAGACAGAGAGACAGAAAGCAAGAAATCACCCCCCAGAGGGGATGGCCACGCCGCAATCCCCTCTCCTCCATTCTCCTCTTGGGATCTTGGGCACGCATGCACACACGCCCGGCGTGAGTTTAAGCCACCAGATCTGGGACTCAAACTGTGGTCAACGTCATGGTAGTCCAATGACATAGCCATTATGCCAACTCAACTGCTGGTCCCTCCTTTTTTTTTTTTTTTTTTGAGGTTT
>NW_006159947.1:91543-99055 GCF_000334495.1 Tupaia belangeri chinensis
TAAGCCACCGGGACGCGAACCGCGGTCGACTACGTGGGAATCCAGCGACATAGCCATTTCGCTAACTGCTGGTTCCCTTTTTTTTTTTTTTAAAGAATGATTTTATTGAACTTTATTTATTTATTTATATTTTAATTTGACCAGAGAGGGACATGGTAAGAGAGGGAGGAGCGGAAAGTGAGAAAGCAAGTCTCCAGGTTCAGGACTCAAACCAAGGTCAGCCATGTGGGAGTCCATCGCCCTCAGTCACCGCGCCATCTACCGGCCCCGTGTCACATGATCTTTTCCACCCAAAAAAGACCTGTGTTGTTTTTGGCAACCTCATTGTACTTTGTGTACTCCCTGCAGTACAGGCTGGTTACTTCTCCAGATTCATTAAAGGCTGGTGTGAATTTCTTACCAGCTTTGCTTCGCATCACGTTGCTTTTCCCCTGTGTTTCTGAAAGAACACGTTTATCTTGCAGGACCTTGTTCAATGAACTGAGGATCGTCGTTGAGCATATAATAATGAAACCTGCCTGCCCACTGTTCGTGCGAAGACTGTGTCTGCAGAGCATCGCCTTTATAAGCAGACTGGCCCCGACGGTCGCGTAGTCGGACGCCTTGTCAAGCCGTGTATATAGCCTGAACGTCATTCGCGGCTGGTACTTCTGCTCGGGTTGAGAATTCCCGGTGTTAACACTGACCTCGATCCCATTACGTCATTTACATCCATGCATCTCAGTGGGAAAATAACCCGTTTTCCTGGCATGTTAAATCAAGCCTTTTAAAAAGTTTCTAAGAAAATTACACCTCTGTTGCTATTGGTTAAAGAGGTTTATTATCTAGTGGTAAATGTCCTAGGTTTTTTTTAGATGCTGTCCTGCATAAATCATGAAATACATTTATTTCTCTTGGGAAAAAAAATAGCATTAACATTTATTTCAACCTAACTAATAGCTTAAGTTTCTCTCTGGCACGAATTCATTATGGTAATACTAACATACCTGAATTCAGCATATTTTGAGACAGTATTCTTTTGCCATTCAGTAATTTTTATTGATGATTTGAACAGAAACACTTCCCACTCTATTTAATTTCAAATTGTTATTGGGTTGGTTTTGTGCTACTTTGTTAGGGCGGATTTATTTATTTTGTAAAATGAATTCTATATGTATTTTATGCTATGACTGTCTAAAGTCGTATTTCCATAGGTACTTCTTTGTCTTTGAATATTTAAAAAAGGACTCAGCCTTAAGCCTGGCAGCCCATTGGGTAAATATCTGGGGTCACCTAGTCCTCTTACTCAGAAAATGATAGTGACAGAGCTTTCCTTCCAGAGCCCCACTGAGCCCACTTCTCCAGTGAGAACCCCTCTTTTACAAACGTGGACACTTAGACTGTTAGTAGTGTTACAAATCGGGAATCACCTAGTTCCGATTCTGGACCGCCAGTTTTCAGCCAGTTTTCTGGTTGCTTAGGCTTGACTTTTCCTAGACAGTTGCCAGTTCAGATGCCTTTGGAAAAGAATATGACCGAAGATTGAGCACATGACTCTGTCCTGAAATAATAATGAGGAGTGTCCTGTAGCTGGCATGCTTACCCAGCAGCTCCGACTCACAGGTAGAAAGGTGTACAGGTCCAGGACTAACTGGGAGTGGGGCCGGGGAGGAGCTGGGGAGGGGGAGCATCCAGTCCCGTCATGCACAGATGAGTTGGGGGAGTCAGGTGTGTTATGTATGTCGCCATGATTGGGGTCGTATCATATGTTAAATCCTGTTCATTGAGTGCCCGTCGACCACTTTATACAATTCCTTCTGATCCTTCCTACTGTTGCATGATTGGACATGTCGAAGCATTGCACAGTTGTAGAACAGAGTAATGTAATGGTTTTGTTAACCAGTTTTCTTCTGTCTGCATGTAATTTGGATTTCTCAAATACATTCATTAGTAACTTATTAGTCACATCAGTTTTCTTTTTGTCCAACTTCCTGTTCTTACAGAGCAATGATATTTTTAGGCTAGAGTGCAAGAAAAATTCTACTTGATAGCTTGACGAGCTATTTTTGTATTTTTGTAATATTTATCCGCTGAACTGGAGAAGCAGTCTCATACAGTTGATTTTGTGTGTGTGTGTGTGTGTGTGTGTGTGTGTGTATGTTTGTGTATGTGTGTGTCCATCCTCATTGTCACTATATATGTAAACTAATGGTTTTAAAAAACTAAACTTTCTAGAGCAATAAAACAACTATAATGTTAAGTAAAACTGATTTCCAATGCTGTTTTAAAAAATCAAGTCTTGAATTATATCAAGGAATTTTGACAGACAAAAGCAAATTTATTTTTAAGTTACTAGGTTGTATTTTCTTCTACATTTTTTAAAATTTGAGATAGTCATAGATTTATGCAAGTTTAAAAAAAAAATATGGAGAGTTCCTGTCTCTCACTCAGCCTCTTAAATGAACATTTTAAACAACTATAAGACCTTTATCCAAAGTAAGAAATGAACTCTGGAATAATACGATTAACTGAATTATCAAACTGAATTAGATTTTATCAGTTTTCTCATTTTGACTTTTTAAAATGTGTTCTCAATTTTTGCCATGATTGTCTTTTAAAGATCTGTTCGTGTGTCTCTGTTTTGAGTTTTGGCTCTTTATTTCAGAAATTACCATTTGTTAAAAATATTTCCCTAAAGAAAATAATTCACATTGGCTTTAACAAACATAAGTTGAACATTAAAACGACGGTCATTTCAAACAGTCTGTGCTTTAAACCGAGGCTTTTTTTTAAATCATGTAGCAGAATTACAATATTTCTGACATGTTCATGTTCGAATAGAAGTTATCGATTTGTTCCTTAAGGGAAGGCTTAGTTTATAAATAAAAGACTCCGAAACTCATGAAAAAGTAAATTTTACAGTGTGACAAATAATAAATGTTTAGTTTGCATGAACTTATAGGTAGGAAATCTGCTATTTGAATGTATACAGCCGACTGATGTGACATCGGAGATTATAGTGTTACATGTGTACATGTAAATTCAAGTTAGGGAAATAAATAGCAATATCGAGTACATGTAGCAGGAAAAATGAACTTCTACTGCATAGCTGAGCTTATTTCTCCTTATATGTTTCAAAGAAGTGGATTGAACACCCAGAATCTCTTCATTCTTCAGGAGGTAGTGTATTATGATTGCTCTTCTAGCACTTTTAAATATTAAACCCTCTCAGTAGGTGGTAGCCTCATATAAAACCTACTTTATTCTAGCAGGGATTCTCTCTCTCGTATATATTTTATTCCTCATTAATTTAAACTCTATTTCACATTAGTCCAAAGAGAAATGTCTTAAATCGAACTAGTGTCTAAATTTTCTTGGAATAAAATTCACTTGCTCCCGGAAGAAAGCAAGAAGGAAAGTGAATTTTAAAAATAAAGTCAATCGGATATTTAAGAATATCTCTTAAGAGAAAAATCAAGGCAAGCTAATAAGAAACCAGAGTTCTGAAGGATTAGTGAGTTCTGTTATGTTACTAAGAATTGCGAAGTTGTTAATGCTTCCTTTCTTTCTAAATAATCAGGATAAAAATTCAGATTAGGGGTCAGTAGGTGGTATGGAGGTTAAAGTGCTGGATCCCACATGGCTAGTGGTGTGATTTGAGTCCCAGACCTACCATTTTGAAAATCGTGCTGGGCACATATGCATGTGTCCCCAAAATCCCAAGAGGAGACTATAAGAGAAGGGATTGCAGAGTGGCCATCCTCCCTCGGGGGTGATTTCTTAACTTTTCCTTTCTCTCTCTCTGGCAAGTGTACATACGTACACTATAGCAAAAACTAGAATAACTAAAAATAAATTTTAAGAATTCAGGTTACATTTATAAATTTAGGACACAAATGTTATTTATCCTGGTTAAAAAAATTAGTTTATGTATAATAATATAATTAGAACTAGTAGATAACAGTTTTTAGAAAGGTTTCAGAGCAAAATGAGTGAAATTACTTTTGAGGGATTAGGGTAAAGACTCTTAGGTAGAGGCAAGGAATTTATTTAGATTAATAATAGTATTATTTTTTTTGAGAGGTTTTTGCTATAGGGCACGTGTGCTCGCCAGAAAGACAGAAAGCTAGAAATCACCCCCCAGGGGTATGGCCACGCCCTAATCCCTTCTCCATTCTCCTCTCAGGATCTTGGGCATGCACGCACGCACGCACATGCCCAGCGTGAGTTTAAACCACCTGGTCCGAGACCTGAACCACGGTTGGCTACATGGGAGTCCAGTGACATAGCCATTACACCAACTGGTGGTCCCTAGACTAATATTAATACTCAAATGAGAATCCCAAGGAGTGAGTAGCTGCAGAGGTTCGTTTATAATCACTGACTGGCATTCTTTCCTCAGGGAGTCCCCCGTTTTCACTTGCTGTGCTGGAAGGTTAAGTGCCACTCAAATGCTGAGTCCTAAGACCAAGGATCTGCAGTCCATGACTTTCAAAGGTGAACTTCAATAGTGAACAGATACTTAGTAAGCATTTACTATGACTACATTGTTTTAAATGTTGATATGTTCAAAATACTGGTCATCAGGAAAGCCATGTCACGTCATTACACAGAGAAACAGCAAAATATGTCATGTCTTTCCCAACGACCTAATAGTCCTCTGTCAATTAATGCTTTATAGGAAAACAGAAAAGTGGGCTGCAGTTGGGATCATTTAGATCATGGTCTCTGGCTTTCGTTTTTGTTTTGTTTTCCATTCTGAAGTGCCTCCATCGCATGAGATTGGCCTTCGTCCTTCGGTTTCAGATGTCTACAGAAATGGCGCTTCAAGTGTCTTCACTTTAAAAGGGCCATTTTAACCTCTCTTAAAACTGAGATGTTTCACAGTGATATTAAAGTATATTGAAATATTTTGGATAGTAAATCAGGGATGGCTCCTCGATTAGAAAAATCACGTTGGAGTCATAGACGACCAGTCTAATATCTTATTGGCATTTTCTACAAGTAGGAAAATTCCGCATTGTAATATAATACAGCTTGACAGGTAGTATACCAAAGGCATTATTCATCCAGGAGTTATTTCCAGAGATTGTTTTCATGGGCAGCCCTCTGATGTGTAGATAGAAAGTTCTTGGGGGTGACATAAAGGATAAGAAAAGAGCTGTCAAGAGTGGCAGGGGCACTGACTGGGAGCTGGGAGAGTTAAACCCGTATCATTCACAGTAGGAAACCCGTAGATGGTGTCCAGAGAGTGGAGGGCTACCTGGTAGTAAGTTATTCTAGGCAACGCTTATGCTCTTAGGTGTTCAGGTGCGTGCTTAAAAGAACGTTTCCTGGGCGAGGGTTTCTCTTGTGTACAGTGCGTGTAAGCAGACAGACCTGCAGTGACTCTGAGTTGCTGTGATAAGAGATAACTAAGTACAGTATTTTTTTTTTAATATAAAACATTCAGTTTCTTAGAAAACAATAGGAAGAAATTCTAGGTGGATGTCTTTGCTGGAATGTAGCAGCTCATATTCTAGGAGAAAGAAGGGCTTGAGAATCATTTTACTTTTTCCTTCATGGCTTCCTGAAGCTACTTTTTTATATGTTCATTCCTTTGAACTAACCTTTTCTCTTGGTTCTTGACAGTTGAATTCCGAACGGTAACTCTTTTCCTTTGTAGCTTTAAGACAGAACAATTCCTTTGGACGTTCATTTTTGCCTCCATATATATTTGTAAGATGAGACCAAGTGGGCGAAGTCTTGGGCAGGTAACATCACAATGTATATATACTGGACCAAACGGAAAAGGGTCGCAAAGATTAGCAACGGAGTCAGAATAAACGGCTTGATTTATAAATGCATTACCTTCCGGTGCTCCGTATCATGGGATATATTGAACTCAAAACTTTGTATATGTAGTATGTCAGCATTTCTTAGTAACTTCTCTCGCATCCATTTTTAATATCTAATATTGTCGAGGTTGGGGAGTTCTCTTCAGACCAGTACTGCTCTGACTGTATAAGTTTATAAAATAAATGGAAAAATTCATCATTCCCCTGCATTCAAGACCAGAGCACATAAATGCTAATGTAGGACTCAGAGGGGAAGTGGAGTTCTCCTGCATATTTGAAAAAACGCGAAGTCCTTTCAAGTAAATCTAATCACCGTAATCATCAGCGCCCGCTGATGCTAAGGAAAAAGGACCTCGTTCACGCTTTCCTTTATGCAGTGGTTTATCGGTCCCTGTTGATTTCCAAATCGGATCACTGCAGTACATTACCCGTGCTGCTACCTGTGGGAGTAAGCCCTGGGATTCATATATGTTTTGTGTTCTGCTTAAATCAGCAAGGATGATAAATTCGATGGTGTGAAATTGGAAATATCAAGGGCTTGCTTCGGCGATGGAGCAAAATAACGTCTCCGCTGGTGATGTGCCGCGACCCTTTTCCACTTGATGTGCTTTGTATGTCTGATATTTATTTCGATACAAATTAAGTCGTTGTCCCTTCAGCTGTATTGTTCTATCGAAGGTTTTATTGATGTAAAATGAAATTGTGTAATAAAAACCTCTCTGGATTTAAGCAGATTTCAATCGGTATGTTGCCAGAGCACACTGACAGCACTCCGCTTTCCTTTGAGCCTAACTGCCTCATTGTTAGAACAAGGTGCATTTGGACACACTTCTGATGTCTCCAGCCCATGACAAATCATGGAAATGCTGATGTTGAGGTCTAATGTGAAGCTGGGGAAAATGTGGTCTAAGGAGAAGCTGGAGACGGGGACAGATAACACTGGCTGATCTCAGCTGTTGGCGTCTGTACTTTCTGTTGTCCAGGGAGAGTTTTTAGCCTCGCCGCTATGCCATGCGTAACCCTAAAATGACTCAACCTGCAGTATGTCCACAGTCATTGATCAACACAAGATAACACGGGAACATACTGCCCTTCTAGGTGTTTCCGGCCTGAAGATATCTTCTGGGACCACTTAGCAAAGGGACTAAGTAACGTCTGAGCAAGTCGAACAAATCTTTGTCCACTGAATATTATATTCCAAGAGACATGGGAATCAGTTGTATAAAGGCAATTCTGATAGGTGAATAAATACCAAATTAGGAACTGAGTTGTTACACAGGGTGGAAGTATTTGATCACCCAGGAAATAGAGTACAGTCATGTGTTGATTGAGGTGGGACTGTCAGACGTGTCAAGCGGTTCTGTCGCTGTGAGTGGCATGGAGCATGCTGACACAGACCTAGACGGTGTAGGTTCAAGTGCAGCCGGTGGGTCTCGGCGCAGCCTGCCCCGTGCATGACTGTCCTCGACACTTCAGACAGTTGTAGCACAACATACGTGTGTATTAAAACATACCTAAACAGAAGAGGTAGAGTGAAAAGGCATATGTACAGGGCACTTCCCATGAATGGGGCTGCAGGACAGGAGTTTATCTGGGCCAGGCACTGAGTGGTGAGTGAATGCGAAGGCCTAGACATTACTGGAGACACATTGGGCATTTAGGCCACACTATAATTTTGGGGGGGGGAAGAGGGTTT
>NW_006159947.1:100324-102724 GCF_000334495.1 Tupaia belangeri chinensis
GCAAGCTAGTGCCTCCTGCATATTTTCTTCTTTTTTCTTTTGGTAAGAGAGAGTGTTTTATTTTATTTAATTATTTATTTATTTATTTTTTTTTGAGAGGTTTCTGCTATAGGGCATGTGCACTCACCAGACAGACAGAGAAAGACAGAGAGACAGAAAGCGAGAAATCACCCCCCAAAGAGGATGGCCATGCCTCAATCTCTTGTCCTCCATTCTCCTCTTGGGATCTTGGGCACACACGCACATGCGCCTGGCATGAGTTTTAAGCCACCGGGTCCAGTACACGAACCGTGGTCGACTACATGGGAATCCAGCGACATAGCCATTATGCTAACTGCTGGTCTTGAGAGAATGTTTCTTTGCTATAGGGCATGTGCTCTTGCCAGAGAGACAGAGACAGAAAGTGAGAAATCCCTCTCCAGGAGGGATGACCACACCGCAATCCTTTCTCTATTCTCCTCTTGGGATCTTGGGCACGCACGCACATGTGCCCGGCGTGAGTTTAAGCCACCAGGTCCGGAACTTGAACCGCGGTTGACTACATGGGAGGCCAGCTACATAGCCATTACAACAACTGCTGGTCCCAATTATTATTTTTTTTATTAAAAAAATTTTTAGGTGTCTCTATGTCTCTCTGTCTGTCTGGTGAGCGCACATGCCCTATAGCGAAAACCTCTCCAAAAAAAAAAAAAAATCTTAGGAAGTTTTTGCCATAGGACAAAGTGAGAAATCATCCCCACCCCTCAAGGGGGAGGGCCACGTCTCAATCCCTTCTCCATTCTCCTGGGATCTTGGACATGTGCACACACACACACACACAGCATGATTTTCAAGTTGCGAAGTCTAGGACTCAGACCACAGTCAGCCATGTGGGAGTCCAGTACAACCACTACACCACATGCTTGCCCCAACCACACTGAATTTATTTTTAAAAATTAATATTAAGGGAAAGGTTATGTGGTGGGAAGTCACCCCCAGGGGCATGGCCACGCTGCAACCAGGCTGCATTCTCTTCTCTTGCGATTTAGGCACACACAGCCACATGCCTGGCATGGGTTTCAGGCTGCCGGGCTCAGGACTTGAACTGTGGCTGGCCAGTGGGAGTCCACTGCCCTAACCACCACACCACCAACTGGCTCAGCTTTTCCATTAAAAAAAAAAGTTTAACTTTTGGATGTTTTTGGAGAACGCTAAGATACATACACAGCATAGGCCTGCGCGGGCTCGAGGCACCGCCGCGTCCTCCACATGCTGAGCTGCTGCTGGCAGAGTCGGTGGACAGAGCAACCTGAGGATCAGTCGGGGAGCGAACAGAGGCCAATGGGAGGGTGTGGGGGTGCTGCCGACGTGTTGAGGCACGCGCTTCACAGTCAGCTCTTAAGTTTGTGATGGGAGTGTGTGTGTGCGAGGGAGGGGCGTGCTCTTAAATGTGCCGAGACCCCTTCACCAGCCCTCCAGCGACCCCAGGATCCTGGGTGTGTGCACCCAGCAAGCGTCAGGTCAGCGGGGCAGGGAGTCCACGTGGCCTTCAGCACTGCAGTCCTTTTTTCTTCTGGGGGAGAGGGCACACATGCTCACCAGACAGGTGGAGGGGAGACAGGGAAGCAGCCCCGGAGGTGTGTGGTCAGACTCCAGTCCCTTCCTAGCTGTCGTGTCAGGATTGGGAGCGTGTAAGCACGTGCCCGGCGTGTATTTCACACTGCTGGGGCCGGGGTTCAGACTGGTGTGCCATGAGGGCTCTGTCCGAACCAAACTTCCATCCTCACTCAAGGGTGCATGTGCTTGCCTGGGAGAGGGGGAGAGCATCCCTCGATGGGGGCATAGTCACCTGCAGTCCCTTCTCCATTCCTCCATCCTGGCAGCATTTCAGACACACACACACACACACACACACACACACACACACACACGGGCACACTGACATTCAGTGTGTTTCTCAAGCCCACAGGGCCAGGATTTGAACTACGAGGTCAGCCGTGTGGGATCTGGCTCCACCAAGCACCAGGATGTGGAGCAGCTCTAGGCTTTCGAAGTAGGAGCGCACTCAGCCAGTCGTTGCAGTAAGGCTGGCAGCACAGTAGGGGTGTCTATGCTGCGATGTTAGGTCGGGCCAGCAGGTGGCATGGTGGCACTGGATTCCCAAATGACTGGCTGGAGTTCAAGTCCTGGATCCAGCTGCTTGAAAATCACAGCAAGCGCTTGTGTACATGTGCCCAAAGTCCTGGGAGGAGAACAGAGCATGGCCCTCACCCCTGGGAGAGGATGTCTTCCTGTCTCTCTTTAGCAAAAGCATGTGCCCTATGGCAAAAAAAAGAGGCTGTGATGTGATGTCACTAGGTGAGAGGTTTTCAGCTCTGTTCTAATCTAATTCTCACGTATGTGATCCTCTGTATGCGAAGC
>NW_006159947.1:102755-108637 GCF_000334495.1 Tupaia belangeri chinensis
CCTGAATATTTTATGGTGTAGGGCCTTCGGGACATAGGACATACAGTGTTCATTCATAACGCTCTTTATTATTTTTCTCCACATTTTTGCTCTTGGGCAGCTCACCAGAGACAGAGAAAGAGAAAAAATGAGAAAGCACCCCTGAGGGGGGATGGCCACGCTGCAGCCGTTTCTACTCCATGTCTCCCTCCTTTCGGGCATGTGTGTGCGTGCCCAGCATGTTTGGCAAGAAAATATTATTTAAAAAATAAAAATAAAATCATTCTTTACCCATTTTCTATACACTAATATTTATCCGATTCCCCAATTTTTTTTTTTTTGAGAGGTTCTTGCTATAGGGCGTGTGCACGCACCAGAAAGACACAGAGACACAGAGACAGAAAGTGAGAAATCACCCCCCAGGGGGGATGGCCACGCCACAATCACTTCTCCTCCATTCTCCTCTCGGGATCTTGGGCACGCACGCACACGTGCCCAGCATGAGTATAAGCCACCGGGTCCGGGATTCAAACCGCAGTCAACTACATGGAAGTCCAGCGATATAGCCATTAAGCCAACTGTTGGTCCCATCGTTTTAAATTTTCTAGTAACCACATTAAAACAGTTAAAGGGACCGGCAAATGGTGTAATGGCTACACCTCCGGACTCTCATGTAGAGGACCATGGTTTGAGTCCCAGACCTGGTGGCTTAAACTCATGCTGGGCACGTGTGCATGTGTGCCCAGTATCCTGAGAGGAGAATGGAGGAGAAGGGATTGCAACATGGCCATGCCCCCTGGGGGCTGATTTCTTGCTTTCTGTCTCTCTGTCTCTTTCTTGGTGAGTGCGTGTGCCCCGTAGCAAAAAGCTCTAAAAAAATAAAAAAAAAAAAAAAAATAATTCTTTAATAGAAAGGTGACCAGTCGATTGAATTGGAGTGCCATTGTGACCTTATTTAACCTTAATGGCCTCCTTCAAGGCTGGTTTCCAAATACAGTTGTACTGAGGGTTAGGGCTTCAGCATGTGAACTTTGGGGGGACACAGGTCAGTCCACAGTGTATGGGCTTAGTATTCAAGATACGCAGGTAGAAAGTATTTTATTACTAAGAAATAAAAGTGAAGGCCAGCTAGTGTGGTGGTTAAGGCAGCTAAATTCCACATGGCCGACTGCACAGTTCAAGTCCTGGACCCAGCGTCCTGAAAAACTAGAAATGTGTGCACACATGCCCCAAATCCAGAGAAGAGTGGAAAAGGGATTGTGGCATGGCCATCCCCCAGGGAGGGGGCAATTGTTCACTTTCCCCCTCTCTCTCTTGTGTCTCTCCCTAGTGAGTGCACACGCCCTATAGGAAAACTGGAAGAAAGGAAGGAAGGAAGGAAGGAAGGAAGGAAGGAGAAAAGAAAAAGAAAGAAAGGGAAAGGAAGGAAGGAAGAAAGGAAGGAAGGAAGGAAGGAAGGAAGGAAGGAAGGAAGGAAGGAAGGAAGGAAGGAAGGAGAAAGAAAAAGGAAGAAAGCAAGGAAGAGAGAGAGAGGAGAGAGAAAGAAAGGAAATAAAGAAAGAAACAAAGAGAAAGAAAGAAAAGAGAAAAGTAAAGAAAGTAAAAAGAAAAAAAGGAAGGAAGGAAGGAAAGAAAAGTGACACTTCGAAGCTGGTGGGATGCTGCTTTATAGTGTAGCTGTGAACCAGCGCTTTGACCTGCAAGTTTAAGGGCTGCGTGGCCGTGGCCGAGGCTGGTCCTTCCACTTAGTAATAAGAGCCCTCAGGCAAGTCACCTATTGTTCTGGGTCTCACTGTCCTTATCTACAGGAGAGGGAACACCTAGCTCTTAAGGTGATTGTGAGTTAAATAATGAATATGAAAGTGCTTTTTAAGCTCCAGTGCTATTTAAAATGTTTGGTGATACTACCAGATTATCATGGCTAGCACATATTAAGCTCAAAAATAAGTATTTAAAAGAGTATGCTAGTTTGGCATAGCAAAGACAATATATTTTATTACATGCATCAGATAGTGTTAGCTCTAGAGCTCTACACCAGCAAAACAGTAAGGCAGGAGATGGGAATATTAAACATACAGGCAGGACAGAGACCCAGTACAGAGTCACAGCGGCTGTGTTCACACCGCATTAGGACTCAACGGCGATAGCTAAGGGCCACCATTTCTACTTGCTGCCTACATTCCAACACGAAGCACAGATCCCGCTAGTCTGTGACCCCACACTGAATGGAGTAAACATCACTCAGACTACATGTAACCATTTTCTGAAGCCCACTTCCTCATCAAAAAGCCAGCCCCCTATTTTAGACTGTAAGATACAACGGGGGGGGGGGGGGGCAGCAGGTGGTGTGGGTTAGGTGCTGGGCTCCCACAAGGCGGGCCAAGGTTTGCGTTCTAGACCTGGCAGCTTGCTTCCTTACTTTCTGTCTTTCTCTGTCACTCTCTGTAGCAAATTTTAAAATAATAATAGGGGCCAGGAGGTTGTGTGGGTGTTAAGACACTGGACTCCCACATGGCCGACCATGGTTCAAGTCCTAGATCTGGTGGCTTGCTTTCTCACTCTCCCTCTTTCTCTCGCTCTGTCTCTCTGGTCAAACTGAATAATAATAAACAAATAAAATAAAATAAACAATCCTTTTAGAAAATAGTAACAATAACAAATAAAATAAATATATATATATATATTAAGCCAGCAAGGTGGCATGGTAGTTAAGAGTTAAGGGCACTGGGCTTCCACATGGCTGACCATGGTTCAAGTCCTGGACCTGGCAGCTTACTTTCTTTCTCACTCTTGCTCTGTCCCTTTCTGGTCAAATTAAAAATAAATATATGAAATTAAATAAAAAATAATTATTTAAAAAAATGTAAATCCCAGTGTAAGGCCGCTCACTGGCAGCCCGCTCTGGGACCCTTCCCCTCTCTTTGGGAGCTTTCCATTCTGTACTTGAATAAACTCTGCTTTGCTGCTCTTCTGTGTGTCCTTGTCTGATTCTTCGAGAGCATGAGCCAAGAACCCAGTCATCTTGTGGTCCTGATGAAGCAGGGGAGACTCCATCTTGGAGGAACGCCTCCATTATAAATTGTTAGATTCCTCTGACTAGAAACTTGCCTTCTCTTTTGCCTAAAAGTAAATGGAGTGATTAACATTTCCTATTGTCTTTAAATCCCACTCCTCTTAGTTCCCTTAAGATACAATCTCCAGTCACAGGACCTTGCCCAGAGCCATGGAGACCATTGTACTGCCATTGTGTTTAGGCAGGGACAGAACAGACCCTTGGGAATGATTAACCTGCTGGTTCTGCTTCAGTAATGCGTAATGTGCTTTTCTTGCTTTCGCTTTTATTTACAGGTGTAAGATCTACTCCTGCCTTTGTGTGTGTGTGTGTGGGGGGGGAATTGTGATCTTTGCCTTTATAAGGGCCCTTCTCCTTTCACTTGGGGCTGTAGGATTTTGAGAGACATGAGTCTCCCCCTCCATGCCAATGGCTTAATCAATAAACTCCAGTGAATTTGGCCTGGATGTCCTCTTACTTCTCGCTGATTAGACTGTAACCCCGAATCCAACATTAGGCTGGATCATCCCGATATTGCACATCACAAGTTCCGGGGAGTGGAAGTCACAGCAGGTGGTTTTACAGAGGTGACAGGTGCTTGCTGTGTGACTTCCAGAATCATCACAGCCACTGCACTGGGGACAGAAATGGGGAGCAGAGGCAGGCACAAGAGCAAAGCAGGAAGCTACTGTAATTATGTGAGTGATAAAGCCGGTGTGGCCTATGGTGGTCACTGAGGTGAGTGAACAGAGTCTGATTCTGGATACATTTTTCCCTTATTTTAGAAAGATTTTTGCTATAGGGCATGAGTGCTTACTGGAGACACAGAGGGAGACAGAGAGAAAGTGAGAAATCATCCTGGGGCGGTGGTGGGGGATGGCCACGCCACGGTCCCTTCTCCTCCATTCTTCTCTTAGGATTTTGGGCATGCATACACATGTGCCTGGTGTGTTTCAAACTACAGTCAGCCTTGTGGGAGTCCAGCGCCTTACCTACACCACCTACTCTCCCCCCCCCTATATTTTAAAAGCATAAAATGACAGTTTGTTGATGAATTGGTTTGGGGACAGTCAGGTGACTTAGTGCTTGTGACAGCTAGGATTATGTATACGATTTAACGTGTTTTCTAAGAATCAGAAGGCAGAAATATTTGCTCAACATTATCAGGATTGTATAAGCCCTATTGATACGTGATATTGGGGTGATCAGGCCCAACACTAATGTCCGAATTCAGGACCGCAAAATGACTGGGTTTTTGCTTCATGCTCTTGAAGGATCAGACACATGGACACACAGAGGAACAGCAACGCAGGAGTTTATTAAAATAAGAAAATGAAACTTCCATGTGGGTGGGAAGGGGCCCCAGAGAGGGTTGCCGGCAAGGGACCTTAGGCTGGGGTTTTTATCTTGCAGTCTCAGTAGGGGGCTGGCTTTTTGACAAGGAAGTGGGCTTCGGACAATGGGTACATGGTCGTACAAGTGATTTATTACCCCATTCTCTGTGGGGTCAGCAGACCCTAGGGATCTGTGCTTTTTGTTAGAACGTAGTCAGCAAATAACAAACTGTGGCCCGTAGCTATAGCTATGTCGGGTCCTAAAGCAGCCAGCTCTTTGGGGACACTTAACCATCCTGACTCCATCTTGGGCCTTTGCCTTGTCTGTGTGTGACGCCTCATCTCTCTTCCTGGCAGTGGCCTCCAAGCTCCTCTTGATCACACTTTCCTCGGTCCTCGTCTTCTACCACTTTCCCCTGTTCGCTCTTCAGCCACAGTGGCTTTTTTGCTCTGCATCAAGCGTGCCCAGTGTCCTGCTCCAAGCATATGAGTGTTCCTTGAACCTAGAATGTTGTCGTAAACGTCCTTTGACCCATTCTTTTATCTTCATCAGATCACTCTCCCTCTTTTACTTTTTTTGATTAATTTTTGCCATACAGCATGTGCGCTCACTGGAGAGACACAGGAAGATGAGTGAGAGGAAAAGTGAGAAATCACTCCCCGGGGGGATGGCCACACAGCAATCCCTTCTCCTGGGATTTTGGATAAGGGCCGGTGTGACTCTCAAACCAGTAGGTCTGGGACTTCAACAGTGTTCGGCCCTATAGGAATCCAGTGCTTTAACCACTACACAAGCTGCTGGGCCTAGATTTTTTTTTTTTTTTTTTAATTGCTAGAGGGAGCACGTGCTTACTAGAGAGAGGGAGAAAGCACCCTCCAATGGGGTGTGGTCATGCCACAATCCTTTTTTCTCCATTGCTCCATCACATCAGAATTTTGCACATTTTTGGGACTGGCAGGTGGTGTGGTGGCTAAGGGCACTGGACTCGCACATGGCTGACTGCGGTTCGAGTCTCGGACCTGGTGGCTTTCTTACTTTCCATCTCTCTCTCTCTTGCTCTGTCCTTCTCTGGTCAAATCTAATAAATAAATAAGGTTAAATAAAAGAATTATTTAAAAAAATTATTTTGCACATGTTCCTGGAATGTTTTTCAAGCTGCAGGGGCTGGAATTCAAGTGATCATCAGCCACGTGGGAACCGGCTACATGTGCACAGGGCTTAACTGCAGGCCAGCCCTCCTCAGGTCTGGATTGTTGAGCTCTTTGGTGACATACTTCTTGATCATCCTATTTAAGTATACTGCACTGCACCTCTACCGGGCATTCCTCCCACCTTGCTGTGTTTCTCTCTGTAGTACGGGTCCTTGCCTGGGAGTGCTCCTTGTTAGCTCACAGCATTACTCACATATTTTGTTTTTGCATCTGTTTCCCCACCAGAGTGTAAGCTTCATCAGGGGCAAGACTTGTTTCTGCTTTGCCCATTGCTAAAAGCCAGTTCTTGAGATCTAGTTCTGTGG
>NW_006159947.1:108668-109774 GCF_000334495.1 Tupaia belangeri chinensis
CAGGAATGCACTCGGTGCTCAAGAAAAGCTGGATCCCACATGGTGACCACAGTTTGAATCCTTCACCCAGGTAGTCTGAAGCCTACCAGGCATGTACACGAGCGCCCAGGACCTGACGGGCTGGAGGGCTGGAGGGATGGGATCCTCGTGTGATCGGACTCTGGGAGGTGCTTATCTCTCACTCTCTTTCTTACTTTCACATGTGTGTGCACATGCTCTATCATGGGGAAAAAAAAGCCAGTTCTGGAAAACTTATATCTGATGATCGCTAGAGAAGAATGAAGAATGGATTGTGGCATAGCTGTTCCCCAGGGGGTGATTTCTCACTTTCCCTCTCACTGTCTCTGTTTCTCTTTCTCTAAAGAGCACACGTGCTGTAAGGCAGAAAGCTCTAAATAAATAAATAAAATTGGGGCCAGCAGGTGGTGTGGTGGTTGGGGGGGCTGGACTCCCACATAGCTGACCATGTTTCGAGTCCCAGACCTGGTGGCTTGCTTTCTCACTTTTCTCTCTCTTGCTCTCTCACTCTGTCCCTCTCTGGTCAAATTAAATAAATAATAACTAAAGCTAAATAAAAGAATAAATAAAATTATTAAAAATACATAAAATTAAAAAATAAATGGTGGTGGTGTTAGGAAATGTAGTAAAATTGGAGGGAACGAAGAGCTGTAATGAAGTGGAGCCACTCTGCGGGAATATGTGGAAGATGGCTTTGCAAGGAATGGAGTAAGACTCCAGCCCTGTTTAACTTTCTACCCTCTGTCCTCAGTCGTGCAGATATCGGAGATAAGAAAATATTGTCCCCTGCTCCTCTTTTCCTGATTCTCAGCAGTGATGCTGAAGTGAGGAAGTGGCTGCAGACATAGAGCTAATGGATGGCAAAAAATTTTCAGTAGTAAGATGCATGTGTGGGGGCCAGCAGATGGCGTGGCTATGTTGTTGGACTCCCACATGGCCAACCGTGGTTTGAGTCCTGGACCCAGTGGTTTGAAAATCACACCAGGCATGTGTGCATGTATGCCCAAGATCCCAGGAGAACGGAGAAGTGATTGCAGCATAGTCATCCTTCTTGGGGAGGGTGATTTCTCGTTCCCTCTCACTTTCTT
>NW_006159947.1:109805-114700 GCF_000334495.1 Tupaia belangeri chinensis
GGAAGGGAAAATGCCCTAAAAAAAAACTCCCCTTTAAAAAAAAAAAAAAAGATGCTGTGGGGGGGTCAGCAGGTTGCATGGTGGTTAAGTTGCTGGACTCCCTCCCACATGGCTGACTGTCATTCAAGTCCTGGACCTGGACCCGGCAGCTTGAAAATCATACCAGGCACATGCTTATGCATGCCAAAAATCCCAGGAGGAGAAAGGAGAAGTGGTTATTACCCCTGGTGAGTGACTTCTCACTTTCCCTCTTTCTATGTCTCTCTTCAGCAAGTACAGATGCCCTGTGGCAAAGGCCACCAAAAAAAAAGGAATTAAATACATATATACACATATACACACGTGCATTTTGTGGAAACATTGCCTTAAAAATGATCATTATTTCTGATTTACGTATCTTCATTTCACATGTCTGTAAGGTTCAGTATGGTGTTTTACAGCGTGTAAAATAATGTGCAATAATCACACAAAGAGAGAAGGGTAACCCTCCCTGGCAGTCAACACCACACTATGTTGGCCACAACTGAAAATTGCTTTACTGGTCCCCCCCCCCCTTTTTTTTTCCTCTTCTTTTTTTCTCCTGCCATAAGGCATGTGTGCTCACTGGAGAAGAGAGGGAAAGTGAGAAATCACTCCCAGGGGGATGGCCACACCACAATCTCTTCTCTGTTAGTCTCTCAGGATTTTGGGCATGCACACACATGCGCCTGGCATGATTTTCAAGCTGCTAGTTCTAAGACTGGAACCCATTCAGTCACATGGGAGTCCAGCACTTTAACCACAGTACCAGACTGGCCCCTATGGGTATTTCTGAAGTATACTTTGTCACTGATGTTCATTACTCTAGTGTGGTATGCAATAAAGCTATTCTTATTTATAGGCACTCTTGTTTTTAACCAGTATTTTCCCATTCCTCCCTCCAACACACCCAGGATCTAATATCTACCGTTACTCTCTACTTCTGTGCTGTTGAGTCCTTCAGCTTCCTCTTAGTGAGGAGACTTGGTATTTGTTAAGTGGGGACATACAGTATTCATCTCTATAGCCTGACTTACTTAACTTAGCATTGTATCTTCTAGGTTCATCTATTTTGTCTCAAGTGCCAGGAATTCATTATTTATGACTGAACCATATTCCACTGTGTATAGATGCCACATTTTCTTTGTCTAGTCATTCGTTTTTGGCCACTTAGGCTGATTCTATGTCCTAGCTATTGTGAATAGTGCTGTCGAACATGGAGGGGCAAATCTCTCTTGGTCAAATTGATTTCATATCCTTTGGGTATATTTTTTTAAATAATTACTTATTTAATTCCATTTGTTGTCATTTTTTAAATTTGACCAGAGTAAGAGACAGAGAGAAACAGAGAGAGACAGGGTGAGTGAGGGGGCAGGGGGAAAGAGAAAGCAAGCCGCCAGGTCTGGGACTTGAACTGTGGTCAGCCATGTGGGAATCCAGTGGCTTTAACCACAGCACTTGCTGAGTCCCCCTTTGGGTATATTTCCAATAGTGGGATTACTTGTTTAATACATTAAGTTCACATTTAATCCAAGACCACACTACCCTCTGGGGAAGACTAGATCTGGGGTTCCAACTTCCTCTAAACACCTTTCTTTCTCACATTATTTTCTCTTCTCATGGTGAGATCAGGAGGTTCAGGAAGGAAAATCTTAAGTGACGTAGTCAGGTCGTGGTCCCCATTCATAGGTCCTTGTGTGTGATGTTCAATAGCTCACTGCTGGTAAGGATATGTGTGAATGCCAATCACTGAGGAGAAACCCAATCACCAATAGCTCCTGTGCTTTGGTAGCTCCTTGCAAAACTTGTCATACCCTTGATTCCCAGCTGTCAGTGGTGACCCACATTCTTGTGATACATACATGTCATATTCCCATGTCATGTCCCATAGCAAGTCTATAGGCCTCAATCTCATTTACTCTGGGACCCCAACGATGAGGTCTGGATGATCAGACAGGATCCGTAGTCCATGTACCACAAGAATTCGGTGTTTCCTGTACCATCTCGCCCTAGTGTTCAAAAATTCCTCTAAATTCATGGCAAGGGGACAGGCCAGTCAGCAAGCTTAATGGGTAAGCAAATATCCAAACAGGGATGGAAACATCAGTCTCTCTTCCTGAAATGTGTCTGTGCAGGACTGCTTCGCTTTCAACCATGGCTGTACAGCAGAGCACACACCTGCAGGCGTGGCCAGGTGACTCTTTATCCACTGTCGTTTTCGTTTTTTTTAAAAAATGTTCAGGTAGACAAACTCTTCCTCCTCCAGACCTGCAGGCGTAAACCATGTGATGCCAACAAATACACCTGTGTTCAAAATGAAATGAGTATTCCTGGGAAGCTGCATGATGAAGCCCCTCATTCTATTTTATAATAGATTCTCTAAGGCTGTTTTCCAGAGAAGCAGCCAAGTTTGTCTCATGATCGGAATCATTGTCCCAAAGGTAAAGACTGGATGAAACCCAAAATAGTTCAGCTACAGAAGCCAATGTCTGAAAGATGTCGGAACTTCTTCCACCAGTGGGAAACCGTGCAGGAATTAGTAATGTGTGGGAATAATCAAATAACACGGCACGCCTTCCCTGTTCTAGCTCCACCTCTCAGTCACTAGTTCCTTATGTCTAGGTGTCTATAGAATATCCTCATAAAACCCAGACTACTTAACTTTGTGATACAAAGAACTTAAATTACGTGGGAGTCCACTGATGTAAAGATTACGCCATCTGTTGGTCCCTGATCAGTCTTGATTAAAATGGCAGTCGAATCCAGGGCACTTTATAAATCCAAATCATCATTGGGTTAGGTTTTTTTTTTTTCCCAGAATTATTGATCTAATTTTTAATTTATTTTTTGTGGGAGAGGTATTCGCTATAGGGTGCGTGCGCTCGCCAGACAGACAGAAAGCGAGAAATCACCCCCCCAGGGGGGATGGCCATGCCGCAATCCCTTCTCCTCCATTCTCCTCTCAGGATCTTGGGCACGCATGCACACGCGCCTGGCATGAGTTTTAAGCCACCTGGTCCTGGGCGTGAAATGTGGTCGACTACATGGGAGTCCAGCGACATAGCCATTACGCTAACTGCTGGTCCCTCTAATTTTTATTTATTATTATTTAATTTGCTATAGGGCACAGACACTCATAAGGGAGATTACGAGACAGAGAGAGAGAGAGAGAGAGAGAGAGAGAGCGAGAGAGCGAGCAAACTGTCAGATCCAGGACCTGAACTGCGGACGGCTAAGTGTGAGTTCAGCGCTTTAACCACCACACCACTCACTGGCGCAATTGGGTTGGCTTTATTCAAAAGAATTATCCACAAAGTTTAACAGATATGTATATATGGTTATCACAAAATTAGTTAAGCCTTTTTTATTTTTTGGAGAGGTTTTCGCTATAGGGCGCGTGCGCTCGCCAGACAGACAGAGACATAGAGACAGAAAGCGAGAAATCACCCCCCTGGGGGGGGGGAGGGTCACGCCGCAATCCCTTCTCCTCCATTCTCCTCTCGGGATCTTGGGCACGCACGCACACGCACCCGGCGTGAGATTTAAGCCACCGGGTCTGGGACGCGAACCGCGGTCGACAACGTGGGAGTCCAGCGACATAGCCATTCCGCTAACTGCTGGTTCCCATCCCCTGAATGTTTTAAATTCTGTCATAGGAAGTTACTTTTGCTTACCATTCTTGTGCTAACTTATCCACTTCATCTAGTTCTTATCTCAATCAGTACAATAAGAATTCTCTAAAAATCAGGAACATACCAATTTCCCCTTGAAATAGTTACTTTGTAGTAACAGAGTTAAAGGGCTCAGATTAATTTTAAAACAAATCACCAAGCATCCACTGAATTTATTTATGCCAGGCACTGTTTCAGTCACTTTCATACATCAGCAACGAATAAAACAGACGGGGACCAGCAGATGGCCTAACGGTTACGTTACTGGACTCCAGCGTAGTCCAAAGTGGTTTGAGTCCAGACCAGTGACTTAAAAACTCACCCCAGGAGCGTGTGCGTGCATGCCCAAAATCCCAAGAAGAGTGCGGAGAAGGGACTGCAGCGTGACCATCCCTCCTGTGAGGTTGATTTCTGGCTTTCTGTCTGTCTCTGCAGCGAGCTCACGTGCCTTATAGCAAAAATCTCTATCTAAAAAAAAAAAAAGCAAAAGCAAAACCTGACAGATCTCGGCATTGTGATGCTCCTCTCGTACTCTAGTAAGTAAACAAATAAATCCAAAGACACTTCCCAGTAGAAATTAAGCCTTTTGAAGGAAAGTATCCCCGGCCACGGGGTCCAGGAACGCCACCTGGAGTCTGGGCCCAGACGTGAAGGAGCCGTCGGAAACAGCGCGGCGGTGACTCCCGCTCCGGTCATTTCTCCCCGGGACCGCAGCGGCGGTTTCGAAGTCTCCGTACCTCCGTCCACCCCGCCGAGTCGTGAATCTATGAAGCCGCGTCTTCTGTTACATCACAGAGGAGCGTCTGCGGTTCGGGGATCAGTGGGCCAAGGCGCCGAAGCCCAAGGGAGGCCTTGGCTCTCCGCGCTGGCCACGCCGCGGGGTTGCACGGAGGGGAAGGAGGACGCCGGGACGCGAGCCCGCGGGGGCTGACCCTGGACGGCTCCTTCCTTCCCACTCCCACCCCACGGCCAGGAAGAAGCAGGCAGAGTCCCCAGAGGCCGTCGCCTCTCCCAGGGCGTCCCCGGCTGCCGCCCCGCACACGAGCGCCCAGGCGCCCAGGGCCGACAGCACCTAGCGGGCCAGAAGCGAAGACGCGCGACTGGCGCGCGGCGCTGACGTCACCTCCAGCGCCTCCCCCGGTGGGCGCAGCCAGATGACGTCCCGGCTTCCGGGTCGCTGAGGGCGCCTGCGGCGGCGCGGGGCTC
>NW_006159947.1:114806-158698 GCF_000334495.1 Tupaia belangeri chinensis
CCAGGCCAGGGTGAGTGCCCCGCGCCGGGCCGGCTCCGACCGGGTCGAACCGAACTGGAGGGCCGGGTCCAGCTCGTCCGCTCGCCCATCCCCAGAACCCGCCTTTCGGGCTGCTCCTATAATTCAACCCGCCCAGCCGCGGGGTGCTGACGGCGACCCCGGCCTCGGCCCCGGTTCCGATCTCGGTCTCGCCTGCGGCCCTCGCGGGCGCCCTGAAGCCGAACGCTTGACCGGACCGGACCTGGGTGCACCTGCGGGCGTCGGCCGGGACCCGTCCGAGCCGGCCTCGCGCTCGGCTGGGTTAGCGCTTCCCTGCTCCGCGCGAGTTCTCAACACTTTTGTTTGCTGGCATTTTTCTAAAACGAAGAGGGCCGCTAGTTAACATCTCGGATCTGTCCTCAGAATAAGGAGGATATTTAACAGTCACTGAGGGCCTCGTGGGGGCTGCGAAACAGAACTCTCCCATTCCAGTGTCTGCTGGAGCTGTAATCCCGGGGAGAACCCGATTGGCGAGAATTTTCATCTCGCTCCTTCAATACTATTTTCTGACTCACATTTACATGGTCGTGAGCGTTTCCAAAGTAATAATGGCTTCTATTTCTAAATTTAATCCGTCAGTCTTATTGTCTTTGTTATTGACATGCCATAGCTTGACTTTCCGACTGATCAGAACGCGAAGGGAGAAGGCAGAATTAAATCCACCCCTAATCGAATTCCCCAGATTCGCGGGGCGCAGAGGATATTTACAGAAACGTCTCTCAAAATTCATGTTTGAGAAAACGTGTGGCTTGTGACTTCCCAATACAAGCCTGAAGTCGCAGTCATTCAAGCGTTAAGTAGTATGAGCTAGCGTTTGCGACTAGTTCTAGCCTGCGCTAATAAATTAGAATGCACTTGTGTTTTACTTGCAAAATGTAAAAACTGGCTCTTCAGATTGCAGTGGATTAATTTTAGCAGCAGTGTTCTCGAAAAGTTGTAACTTTTTTTTTAGATAGATTTTTGCTTTAGGGCATGTGCACTCACTGGAGAGACAGAGAAACAGAAAGTCAGAAATCACCCCCTAGGGAGAGAGAATGGCCATGCTGCATCCCTTCTCCATTCTTCTCTTGGAATTTTGGCCACAGTACACAGGCACCCATGTGAGTTTTAATCCACTGGGTCCGGGACTCGAACCCAGTTGACTACATGGGAGTCCAGTGACATAACCATTATCCCATCTGCTGGTCCCCCCACAAGTTTTAACTTTTGATTGATTGGTTGGTATGATTGATAGAAAAGTGCATTTTGAGTTTTCCTGTATTGGCAGTGTACCTGGTTCTTTTATGAGCAGAATGAATCATCCCCTTAATTCCAGAGCACAGTTTGTGTTGTATTATAGTTGTGTTTATTGGCCAAACAACTTGAGCATTTTATAGGAAAATTATATGTAGTGGTTGTTAAAGTTCGTCTAAATTGCCCTTTAAGTGTTGGCAGGAATGAGTTGGAGTAGTGTAATGTGTAAACCCTATTATCTGTAGCTGTCATGGTATCAGAGTTAAATTCTTTTTGTCTCATTCGTCCGTGAAACTCAGATATTCATCTCTCTCACCAGTCAGAGTGACATTGCCAAGTTCTTTGGAATGTTTATTACTACAAAAAATTAAAATGTGTTTGCATACTGAAGGGCACTTTGGAGTAATGGTTATGTCACTGGACTCCCATGTAGTCGTCTATGGTTCGAGTCTCGAAGCTGACAGCTTAAAACACACTCCAGGCGCGAGTGCATGTGTGCCCAAGATCTCGAGAGGAGAATGAAGGAAAAGGGACTGTGGCTTGGCCGTCCCTCCAACCCAGAGATGATTTCTTGCTTTCTCTCTCTGTCTCTCCAGTGAGCGCATGCACTCTATAGCAAAAATCTCTCAAAAAAGAGAAAACATGAAAACAAATTTAAATGGCCAAGGGGTTTGTGTATTTACCAGAGAGAGGGACAAAGCACACCTCAGTGGGATGTACTCATGTTGCAATCCCTTGTCCATTTTCCCATCTTGTCAGGCTTTAGGGAACCCTCACATGCCTGAAGGGGTTTTTAAACTGCCGGGCCAGTATGATTAGAACCACAGTCAGCCACGTGGGATCTGGCTTCCTAAACCACCAGGCTGCAGAGCTGACCTTGAAATTAATTTTTTAAAAAGAATTATGTACTTTATTATTATTTTTTAAATTGGACCAGAGAGAGACAGAGAGAGAAAGGGAAAGTGAGAAAGCAAGCCACCAGGTCCAAGACTTGAACCGTGGTCAGCCATGTGGGAGTCCAGTGCCTTGGACTAGACTGAGTGGTCCCACATGGCCACTCCACCTGCTGGCCCCCAACTTAATTTTAATAATGTATTTTACCCAGTGTATTGAAAATACTTCAGCATCTAATCAATAAAATTATTGAGATATTTTAGTCTTTGTTGTACTAAATCTTAAAAATCCAGCATATATGTGTTACACTTAAGCTAACCATCTCAGTTCAGACCAACCACGTTTCTTTTTTTTTAATAATTATTTATTTTATTTCATTCATTCATTTATTTTAGTTTGACTAGCGAGAGAGGGAAAGTGAGAAAGCAAGCCGCCAAGTCTGGGACCCAAACCCGTGGTGGGCCATGTGGGAGTGCCCAAGCACCTTAAGTACCATGCCACCTGCTGGTCCCTGGGACCAACCACGTTTCAAGGGCTCGGTGTTAACAATGTAATTAATCTAGAGCCTTGAGTAGTTATATAATAACCTTATTTTATAAAGAATCTACTAACCAGTGTATATCCTCTCGGAAAAAACAGGCAAGGAGAGTGAATGGGGATTTCATAAAGAAGTTCAAGTGAACAATGAAAATGCCAGAAGGGTCCCGTAGTCATGAAAAGGTTAGGCAGCCACAGACCGCGAAGGGTTTCCTCCCCGCCTAGCTCACATCGGCTCTGTTTCCCATCATGCTCTCCTCCCTTGAGAGCACGGGACATCAGTGACCTCCTGCGGATCGGGGCCATCGTTCACCAGTGTTTCAGCAGGTCCCTTATCTTTGTATTTTCTTTTCTTATTTTTTTTACATTTAATCACTGTATGTCTCCACAACATGCAAAATGAATCTTCCCACTGTGAACACACTGCATGTCAGTCCAGTCAAAGACATTACCACACACAGATAATTTTCTGTTTTTGTATCCGTTAAGTGTTTTGCTTTCCCTCCCTTGTTTCCCTCCCTCCTGCCCCCTTTATTCCTTGTATTAAAAGAACTTAAAAGGATTTACGCCCTCTGACCTATCAGCTCCACTTAAACCTTTGAATATTATTCCTGTCTCTAATCTGCCAGTATTTATTACCACAGGGAACACAGGCCGAGAATTGTGTGTGTCACCCCAGTTGTGGTTCCTCCCCAAAAGCTTCTTTAGGTAACTAAGAGCATTGCTGGCTCCATGGCCTGGTGTGTAAGGCCGGATCCCACATGGTCAGCCATGCGTGTCAAACCCTGGCCTTGGGGGACCAGCAGTTAGCGTAATGGCTATGTCACTGGACTCCCACGTAGTTGACCACGGTTCGTGTCCTGGACCCGGTGACTTAAAACTCATTCTGGGCATGTGTGCGTGCGTGCCCAAGATCCCGAGAGGAGAATGGAGGAGAAAGGATTGCGGCGTGACCATCCCCCCGGGGGGTGATTTCTCACTTTTTGTCTCTCTGTCTCTTTCTGGCGAGCGCACATGCCCTATGGCAAAAAAAAACTCTCCAAAAAAATAAATAAATAAATAAATAAAGTCCTGGCCCAGGCAGGTGAAAAAACACAGTAGGTGCACGTGCATGCGTGTGCAGAGTCCTGATAGGATGGGGACTGGAAGAGGGGAATGCAGAGACCATGCCCTGTGGGGTAGTCTTTCTTCCTCTCCTCCTCTCTCTTTTTGTCTGTCTCTGGTGAGAGCATGCACCCTTTAGTAAATTTAGAACAGTAACACTTTGACAGACTTACAGCAAGATTCTGTGTAGATTTAACAGTAGGGCTTTCTTGTGCTTAACTGAAATTAAGCTCACCATACCACATGCCTCTCGGGGTTTTTGTGAGTGAGGGCCCTTCAGCAAGGAGGTGCCGGGCGTTGCAGTTGTTGAAAGTGCAGTGCTGAACAAGACAGTTTCCACTGCTATTAGGCCGACGCCAGAAAGAAAAGGAAGAAGCAGATTGATGCTGTAAAAGAATAAGCAGGGAGTCAGGCTGGAAGTTGTCAGGTTCTGCGTCAGGTGTGCCGGCGTGGGGCTCCCGCTTCCATGGGAGGTGATGCTGAGCCACAGCCAGAAGGTGACAGTAAGGAGGTCATGTGTGTATCTGGAGGAAAGGGCAGTCTGGAACCGGAAACACCCGACAGGGAGTACAACCTGCTGTGGCTGTGGGAAGGCAGGTGGCAGGAAGTGAGAGTGTTTCCTTTAGATCAGAAAACTTTTTTAAACAATATTTTAAAAATACCTCTTTGACTACTCCATGGGGAATGGATTGGAAAGGGGAGAGTGAATATGAATTTAGAGATCATGGTGGGGGGGGCTTCTTCTTAATCTAGGCACGCCATGGAGTTAGCAATAGATGGGAAGGAAATGACGGATTCGAGAGCTATCCTGGAGTGTAAAATGTGATGGTATTGGTGGAGCATCCAGCACACTGTCTGGCACTTGGCCACGTTTCAGTATGTTAGATATAGTTGTTTTTACTGTCTCTAAGCAATATCAAAAAGAATCAGGCAGGGCGTTAGGTTCGTAGGCTAAGGGGCACTGCCGGGAGCTCCCGCCACCTCTTACTGATTCCATACCGAGAGTTCTCTGTTCCTTACTCTGTTCTGGAGACAGTCTTGTCCGGAGTCCTCTGGCTGAGCTGCTCTGTCTAGGGCACTCTCTTGCTTATTAGATTATTAGGCACAAAAGGCATTTTTCAGAAAGGATACAGATAATTTAGAGATGGTCAGTGTGTTCATATTAGACTTACAGTTGGTAACAGTGCTGCTAAGACCTTGACAAACTCAGGTAATGTAACAGTTGATGTATTTTAGTTAAAACAGGAAGGTATAAAGTAGACTATTATGCATGGTCATGAATTTCGCCTGCCATATTTTTAACTGTTGAAATCACACAGTTTTAGTTTTCTGTCTTTTTTCAAACAACATTATATGTACTGTTATTAAAGTTTCTTAATGTTTCTAAATATTAAAGTACATAATGGAAATATAGGGACCTGCTGTAACTTGTTCATTCTGCTGTCAGAGAACACTTAACTGGTTTCTGGTTTTCTCTGTGGTGAATAGTACTATGAAGAACAGTCCTTGTACTGTGTATACTTGGTGTTATATTTTAAATTCCCACTTAGTAGCCTCTTTAAGTTATTTGGTTTTCATATGTCAGTGCTTTAGAAATTTGGGGGGACAGGACCAGCAGTTGGCATAATGGCTATGTCCCTGGACTCCCATGTAGTTGACCGCAGTTCAAGTCCCAGACCCGGTGGCTTAGGTGTGCGTATGTGCCCAGGATTCCAAGAGGAGAATGGGGGAGAAGGGATTGGGGCATGGCCATCCCCCCAGGGGGTGATTTCTTGCTTTTGGTCTCTCTCTGTCTCTCTCTGGTGAGTGTGTGCACCCTTATAGAAAAAAAAAAAGAAAAAAATTTTTGGGGAAAAAAATTTCTGAAATATTATTATATTTTGAGACCTTTTGACTATAGGGCATGTGCGCTTGCTAGAGAGACAGAAAGTAACAGGACAGGGGGGTTGGCCATGCTGCAATCCCACCTCCTCCATTTGACTCTCGGGATTTTGGGAATGCACACATATGCACCCAGTGTGAGTTTTTTAAGCCTCTGGGTCTGGGACTCGAACCTCTGTCGACCTGCAACATAACCATTACACCATCCGCTGGTCCTGAAATAGTCTCTTAAGTAAGGAGACTGAACATCTGGAGGCTTAGGCTACAAGCTCACCTTTGATACTAAAATGAGCAAGAAATAAACTCAAAATATAAGAAATCTTTTGTTCGTTTTTAGTTATTGCAGAAGCAACATATGTAGTAGACTGAATTATCAGTTTGCATAGGAGAAAAGGAGTTTTCTTTTTATCATTTTCATAGTCTAAAAAAGGCCAGATTTTCTCCAGGAAGCCAGCGTAAATGTCAGATAGAAGATCGAAGACATGGCTGTATGGCTGTCCTCCTGCCTCAGCGGCCTGAGTAGCTGAGACTGCGGACGAGTTTCCCCATTCCCCGTTTTACAGTGGGCTGCAAGGTGACCCTTGGACTCCACTCGTGTGGCCTCAGCGTAGAGCAGTGTGCATATTTTTGTATTGAATCAAGTAAAGTTCTATGTCGTGTTTTTTTTTTTTTTTTTGAGAGATTTTCACTGTAGGGTGCGTGCGCTCGCCAGACAGACAGAGAGAGACATAGAGACAGAAAGCGAGAAATCACCCCCCAGGGGGAATGGTCACGCCGCAATCCCTTCTCCTGCATTCTCCTCTCGGGATCTTGGGCACGCATGCACACGCGCCCGGCGTGAGTTTTAAGCCCCCGGGTCCGGGACACGAACCGCAGTCGACTACGTGGGAGTCCAGCGACATAGCCATTACGCTAACTGCTGGTTCCCTATGTCGTTTTTAAAATGTAAAATACTAATGGTGGTAGAGGGGCCAGCAGATGCCATAATGGTTATGTCGCTGGACTTTGATATGGCTGACTCCGGTTCAAGTCCTGAACCTGTGGCTTGAAACTCATGCTGAGCGCTTGTGTATGTGAGCCCAAAATCCCTACAGGAGAATGGAGAAGGGATTGAGGTGTGGCCATCACCCTGGGGCGTGATTTCTGGCTTTGTCTCTGTTTCTGGTGAGCTCATGTGCCCTATAGTGAAAATCTCTCTCTAAAAAGAAAAGAAAAAAGAAAAAAACCAAGGTCATGATCAGCAGGTGGTGTAGTAGTTAAGGCTCCGGACTCCCACATGGCTAATCATGGTTCAAGTCTTGGACCTGGCAGCTGGAAACTCACGTTGGGTGTGAGAGCCCAAAATTCCAAGAGGAGAATGGAGGAGAAGGGATTGTGGCATGGCCATCCCCCGGGGGGTGATTTCTCACTCTTTTTTCTGTCTCTTTGTGTCTCTGATGAGGGCACACGCTCTATAGCAAAAATCTCTTTTAAAAAAAGGACTCAAAAAATCTAGCACCAAGTCATGGAAGCAAATCATCTTCTGAGGAAGGATTTTTATGACTTATTTCCCTTAAGAGACAGGAGAGAGGGTCAAGACAGGGAAAGGGAGACAGAGATGGGTATTTTCGACAGGGTCCGCCATGTCAGAATTCTCACGCCTCAGCTTCTCAGCTAGGGTTATAGGCGTGCACACCACTGGTGTGTGAGAAGGATGTAGACTGGGGTCATCTGTCTTTAAACATGGTGTTAGGTGCTCCAGGGAGACAAAGGCATGTAAGAGGGGATTTGTTGGGGGAATCAGTGCATGCGATTATAGCGGTGGGAAGTCCTGCAAAGGCCGTCTGCAAACTGGAGATCCTGGGACGCTGGGACGTGACTCCGTCCAAAATCAAGGGTCTTGCTGGCAGTGAAGCCAGGATACAACACTCCCAGCCCGAGCTCAAGGCCTGAGAACTGAGGGGACCACCCCAGTGATCCTGGAGTCGGAAGACAGGCCAGCCTTGAGTCCTGATGGCCACGGCGGCAGGAGAAACCTGTTGTCCTCGTTGGCTAGGGACCCATATATTGGCTCTCTCTTGGATAAGTTCCAAGCCTGAAACTTGAGTGAATACTTATGTTGCCTTTTGTCCCGCATGCTTTTCAAATTATCTTCAACATTCATGGTAACTTACGTTGCTGATGAATTTTGTGAGCTGTTAAGAAAAGTTTTGTCGGGACCAGCAGGTGGTTTCGTGGTTAAGGCACTGAGTTCCCATGTGTCCGACTGCCGTTCGAGTTCTGGACCCAGAGGCTTCAAACTCAAGTGTGGGCGTGTGAGTGTGCACACTCAGGGTCCCGGGAGGAGGATGGAGGAGAGGGAATTGTGTGTGGCCATCCCCTTGGGGGGTGATTTCTCACTCTGCTTCTTACTGTCTGTCTCTGTCTCCATGGAGTGCATGTGTTGTATAGCAAAACCCTTAAAAAAAAAAAAAAGGAAGAAAAGTGTTAAATTTCAGAAGGCATATATCTGTACATGCACATATATGAATTAACATTCTTGGAAGATCATATTAAGGTAGTTAGGAAAGTTTCAACTCCTAAATGCTTAACCTTTTGCTCTTGGAAAAACTTGACTCTGTCATGTTACACGTTTTTATTATTTCATGTAGAGTTTTAGAATTTATACGAGTTACATCTAGACAGGGTTTTCCGGTTCTTTTAGAAAGGGGACTACCAGCACTTAAAAAGTAAAAGAGAAGAGGAGAGGTGACATTACCACTCTACCCCTTCAATGCAGTTGTGGGATACATGTATTTCCTTCTGTGTGTCAGCCCTGGGTAGCTCACAGGCAGCCCAGATGCGGCAGCTGGAAGTACTCTGTAATTAGTCTTCTATTCTTCCCTCAATTAAAATCCCCATGTACCGAGGCATCTCACCGCATGTTGATCTAATTATCTGATTAATAAAAAGTCAGTGACAGTGTGAATGACTGATTAGTATAATTCATTTATTGATGTGAAATGACAGAGGAATACATCTCCAGCTAGTGGAAGAGTGGCAAGGGGGTAATTTTGAGTAGGAAGCCCTCTTTTTTTGGGGGGAGAGGGTTTTGCTATAGGGCGCGTGCGCTCGCCAGACAGACAGAGAGAGAGACAGAGAGACAGATAACGAGAAATCACCCCCCAGGGGTGAAGGCCACGCCACAATCCCTTCTCCTCCATTCTCCTCTCGGGATCTTGGGCAAGCACACACACGCGCCCATGAGTTTAAGCCACCGGGTCCGGGACTCAAGCCGTGGTCGACTACGTGGGAGTCCAGCGACATAGCCATTACGCTAACTGCTGGTCCCCCTAGTACTCTATTCTTTTTTTTTTTTTTTGAGAAGTTTTTGCTATAGGGCGCGTGCGCTCGCCAGACAGACAGAGAGAGAGACAGAGAGACAGATAACGAGAAATCACCCCCCAGGGGTGAAGGCCACGCCACAATCCCTTCTCCTCCATTCTCCTCTCGGGATCTTGGGCAAGCACACACACGCGCCCATGAGTTTAAGCCACCGGGTCCGGGACTCAAGCCGTGGTCGACTACGTGGGAGTCCAGCGACATAGCCATTACGCTAACTGCTGGTCCCCCTAGTACTCTATTCTGAAAACAAAATTAGGTTAACTTTTTATTTTTAGTATGTAGCCAACTTAGAAAATGAAGAGTATCTGTTATGTGCCAGACACCTTTCAGAATAGCTGAGCAGTGTGACTCCCTGGTCTGATTTTATATTTTTTAAGTTTCCATGTAAATACATTTACAAATTACAGAAAATTGGAATGCTGTCCTTATTTTTTTCCTACAAACTGTAGTCTGTATACCCAGGGGTCAGTGGAACACTTCGGTGGAGGAGGTAGCATGGCAGTTGTGATCTAAGAGTTGGTTTGAAATTAAATTTACTTTTTTTTTCCTTTTAGAATGGCAGAATTCACTGACATTCGGAAGCTTTTCAAACGTTCCTTACAGTCGCCCCTGCGCTTGTGCACTGAGTCAAGTAAAGTTGTACTCCACAAATGTTCAGAAAGAAGGACAGGGGTCACAGACTCTGGGAGTGGAGAAAGTACCATCATTTGATGAAGCAGGTATGTATAAATTTTTAAAAATAATTGGAATAGTTTGTGTAACTTGTTTCTTGAATGTTTTATAAAGCTTGTAAAACCATCTATGCTTGTGTTTTCTTTGTGGGAGCCATTGAACTGTTGATTATTTCTTTATTTTTGAGAGTTTTTTTTTGCTATGGAGTGTGTACACTTGCTGGAGAGACAGAGAGACAAAGAGACACAGAAAGGAAGGCATCACCCCCTGCGGGGATGTCCACACCAAGATCCCTTTTCCTCCATTCTCCTCTTGGGACTTTGGGCATCTATGTACACACGGCTGGTGTGTTTCCAGCCTTGGGTCCAAGACCCAAATCACGATCGACTATCAGCGATGTACCCGTTATTCCATCTGCTGGTCCCTGAACTACTGATTTTTAATTTCTTTAATTTGTCTATTTCTTTTTCACTGAGTTTTAGTAAATTCTGTTTTCTTCTGTGAGTTTATCCACTTAAACCAAATTTTTGGTATATTGGCATTAGGGGCTAGGAGGTGGCATGGTGGTTAAGGCTCTGAACTCCACATGGCCAACCGTGGTTTGAGTACCGTACCCGGTGGCTTGCTTTCCCACTTTCTCTCCTCCTCTTTCTGGTGAGCTGTAGCAAATTAAAAAATAAAAAAAGATAAATAAAATGAATATTTTACAATATTGACATCAAATTTATAATAGTCTCTTGAATTATAAACAGCATGTAGTTGTGTTCTTTTTCAAAAATTCCTGATCGTTTTTGTTTTATTTTCTTGGTTAATCTTGTTAGAACTTTGTCCTTTATTTTTCCAGGTACTGTTTTACTTTAAGTCATATTTTGTGTTTGTTTCCGAGTTCGTCAATATCTACGCCTTCCGCCCCCACCCTCCCCAATGCCGGTGAGTTGCAGTTGCCAGGGAACGATGGAGGGAGCAGAGGGAGCAAGCACCCTCTGGGATGTGGTCATGGCACGGTGCGTCCTCCCTGATTCATCCTGTCTGGATCTGGGACGTGCTTGCACACGTTCCCTTTGCGTTTCCCAAGCTTCCAGGTCCTGCACTCAAGCTGTATAGGTGGCCATGTGGGATCCAGGAATTGGGTGGCCAGACCTCTACCCTTTAGTTATACTCTCCTTCCCGCCTCCTTTGCGCTTACCCTGTCATTCTTTTATAACTGTCAGTTGCATTCTTTGCTCATCTTTTGAGCCTTCTTTGCTGAAGTGGGCATTTAAACCATGATAACATATCCTGTAAGGTTTTTTGTTTTGTTTTTTTCAAGAGGGATTTTTGCTATAGTGCGCATGCTCTTGCCAGAGAGACGAAATGAAAAATCACCCCCTGGGAGGATGGCCATGCCACAGTCTCTCCTCTTCCATTCCCCTCTTGGGATCTTGGGCACGTACGCCCATGTACCCGGCATGAGTTTCTAGTCACTGAGTCCAGGACTCGAACCGTGGTTGACTACAGGGGAATCCAGTGATGTCACCATTACGCCATCTGCTGGTCCCTGTAAGTTTTTTGATATGTAGTATTTTTAGTGTTTGTAGTTCTAAATATATTTTTATTTTAATTCCTCTTTATCCTTTGTGGGTAAAACACGATTTTAAAATTTCCATGTAGATGGAATTTTTCTCGTTTCCTTTTTGTATTTAGCTTGTCTTGTTAGTATGGTCTGCACGATTCGATCTTGAAATGTGTTGAGCCTGATTTTTTTTTCAGTTTTTGCCAGAGTGAGACAGGGAGAAGGAGAATGTACTCCTCAGTGGATGTGGTCATGCCGTAGTCTCTTCTCTTCTCCATCCTCTTGGGATGTGGGGCACACATGCACACGCGTCTGGTGTGTTTCTCAAGCTCCTGCGGCTGATTTGCACCACAGTTGGCCATGTGGGATCCAGCCCCCTTAACCTCCTCATACCGTCTGCTGGCCCCATGCCTTCTCTATTTGCCTGCCGCTTTTTGTTATTGTTGTAATTTTTTTAAAGAATTATTGATTTAATTAATTAATTATTATTATTTTTCAATTTGACCAGAGAGAGACAAAGGGAAAGTGAGAAAACAAGCCTCTAGGTCCGGGACTTGAACCGTAGTTGGTCCTGTGGGAGTTCAGTACTTGAACCACCGTGCCACCTGGTAGCCCCTGTTGTCCAAAGTTTTATTCTTTGGTGTAAGTAACAGTTTTAATAAGGGTGATGGGTATGTATTTATAGCCTCCTTAAATTGATTAAACTTCCTGGATCTGAGAGTAGTTTTTTTGTTTTTTTTCTTTTCTTATTTTAAGCAGTTCTGGAATTCTACAGTTTTCTGTCATTATTCCTTCTGATTCTATTTCTCTATTCTCTCTTCTCTCCTCCTGGCGCTTCACTTAGAAATATACTAGACTATCTTACTTTGTTTTCCTGGCCTCTCAACCTGTCTGTCATATTTTTTATTTCCTTATCTCTGTGGCCTGCGTTCTGGATTGTTTCCTCAGGTCTACCTAGAGCACTGGTTTCCAGTTTGTTGTCTCTAATCTGCAGGTTGGTTACAGATGTTGGAGTTTTAATTTTTTTTGATAATTTTTTTAATTTAATTTTTTATTCACTTATTTTAATTTGACCAGAGAGAGAGACAGAGAGAGACGGAAAGTGAGAAAGCAAGAGAGAGAGAGACAGAGAGACAGAAAGCGAGAAATCGCCCCCCAGGGAGGATGGCCATGGCGCAATCCCTTCTCCTCCATTCTCCTCTCGGGATCTTGGGCACACACGCACACGCGCCCGGCGTGAGTTTTAAACTACCGGGTCTGGGACTCAAATCGCGGTCGACTACATGGGAGTCCAGTGACATAGCCATTATGCTGACTGCTTGTCCCTCTTGTTTATATTGTCTAACTTCTCTTTTATTACTTTAGACACATTGAACAGACCTCTTACACTTGGTGTCTGAAAATTCTGGGTGGAATCTTTTTGGTTCTCACGATTATCTTCTCCTTCCTCTCTTGCTCTCATTTAGTATGGTGTATTTTCATTTTATAATTGTGAGTTCTTTATTTTTCATGCAGCTTTTATAACTTGAAACCATTTATTTTTATCTAGATTGAAGGTATGTACATTCCTGCCTAAGGGGCTGACTTTGGCTTCTGTTCACTGCCGGGGGTGCAAATCTAGACTACATTAAATTAAATGGTCTGTTTTCGGTTTTTTAGACGAGATTGTCGGTATTGTGAATTCCGACTGCATGCTGTGTGAGGGTCGACCAGGGTTTTTAGGGGAGCTTTTTCTTGTCCAGGACTTAGCACCGGAGTCGAGACGGGCACGTTTTCTTCCTGTTCCTCTCGTGTGTTTGTTTCTCGTTCACAGCTATGCTGTGTGTGCAGCTTTTTATCTGGTAGCTCCTGTTGGACTCTCTTTCCTTTATTCATGACAGCCGTGCATGCCTATGTGAGGGGGGGGGCGGAGGAAGACGGCACCACCCACAGGCCTGCTCACGCTGCGGTCCCCGGTCCCCAGCCCGTCCCTGGTTTGTGGCCCTGTGTGTTTCAGGCTGACTAGGTTGGGACTTTGAATCCTGGTCGCCATCCGTAGGACTGGCTTCTCGAGCACAGCACCGCAGACCTGGCTGGACTCTCCGTCTTGAGCAGGACCTATTCTCTGATCGCCCATGTCCCTTGCAGCTGGAGATGTAGAAATTCAAAGATACAAGTTTTAACAGAAATCATCAGGAGAGACGCTGGCTTTGGTGTGCTCATTTATTCTGTGAAAATCTTTGTGGCACTTCAATTTGGCCTTCTTTGGATCATTATTTGCTAGGCATTTGAAAAGATTTTGTTTAAGATATCTAGTCTGCCATGTAGTATTGAAGACTCTTGAGACCTGCAGTTGGCGTAATGGCTATGTCGCTGGACTCTCATGTAGTTGGCTGCGGTTTGAGTCCCAGATGGGGGATGGCCGCACTGCAGTCTTTTTTCCTTCATTTTCCTCTCCGGATTTTGGGCATGCATGCACAGGCACTCAGCATGAGTTTTGAGACTCGAATCCCATTGACTATGTGGGAATCCAGCGACGTAACCATTACGCCATCTGCTGGTCCCTGTCGAGCACTTACATGGCTGCAAATGAGATCGACTTTGAGTTTATGTTCTTTTTATTATTAACGTGGAAAATGAAACAAATATTATAGGTATTTTTTTAAGGAGGTTTTTTTTGTCTGGGGCATGTGCACTCGCCAGGGGAAGAGAGAGAGAGAGAGAGAGAGAGAGAAGGTGAGAAATTACCCCTTGGGGAGATGGCCATGCTGCAGAGAGATGGGGCTTGTGGGGGTGGGAGGGTAGTGAGAAAACGTCTGCCGGGGAGATGACCACACTACAGTCCCTTCTCCATTCTTCTCTAGGGATTTTAGGTACTCATGCAAATATTCCTGGAATGCTTTTCAAGCCGCCTGGTCTGGGACTTGAACCGTGTAGTTGGCCATTTGGGATCCAGCTGCCTTAACCACCATGCCACCTAGTTGGCCCAGTATGTATTGTTATAGGGGAAATTTAGTGTGCTGCAGAAACCCATGGGACAGAATCTGAGTTTCAAGTGGTTAGGAAGGATTTCTGTAAGAAAATGACATCCACTTAGGCATATGAAAGAAAAGTAGGTGTTGGTGTGGTGAGTGGTGAAGGAGGTAAGATTGCCTGGGCTGTAGAGGACATGGGGGTGGGGTGGGTAGTGTTGACAGTCCAGGAGGACTCAGGTAAACAGTTGTCAAGGTAGGCTGCTCTTTAGGTGTTTGGACCTTATAGGCAGTGAGAAGCTACTGAAATACTTTTTAAAGTAATTATTTACTTTTATTTATTGATTCATTTACTTTAATTTGACCAGAGAGAGACACAGAGAGAGGGAGGGAAAGTGAGAAAGCAAGCCACCAGGTCCGGGACTTGAACCATGGTCACCCATGTGGGAGTGTCCAGCGCCTTAACCACCAAACCACCTGCTGGACCCCTGAAATACTTTTTTTTTTTTTTTTTTGAGAGATTTTTTTACTGTGGGGACCCTGTGCTCACTGGAAAAACATAAACAGAAAGCAAGAAGTCATTCCCCATGGAGGATGGCCATGCTGTAGTCTTTTTTCCATTATCCTCTTGGGATTTTGGGCATGCATACGTGCCTGGAGTGAGGTGGTTTTTTTGTTTTTTTTTTAAACATTGAGCCATATTCTCAGATTATTATTATTTTTTAAATCAATGTATTTATTTATTTATAATTTGACCAGAAAGGGATAGAGTGAGAGAGAGAGAAACGGCGGGAAAGCAAGCGACCAGGTCTGGGACTCGAGCCGCAATTAGCCATGTGGGAATCCGTTGCCCTTAACCACCACACCACCTGCTGGCCCCATGGAATGGGTTTTAAGCCACCGGGTCTGGGACTCAAACCACGGTTGGCCACATGGGAGTCTAGTGCCTTAACCACTATTCCTCTCTACTGGAGCGTTTTCAGTAGGACAGGTGCGTGATCAGCGTTAAGGTTTTAGAATGATGACTGGTTGCACAGTGGCAAACACTGCAGAGGGGAGACTGAAAGCAGTCAGAGGAACGAGGGTCTAGACTAGGCTAAAGGCAGTGTTCATTAAAGCAGTAGGTGAACTTGCGACACTTAGGAGCTGAATTATTAGGGCGTGGTGATTGGATTTGGATGGGTGAAGGCCAGTGCTTGGTCACTGGACTGGGCAGTTGTGTCAGTGCTTTTACTGATTTCTGAAGCTAAGAATGGCAAAGCTAGAACATTTGACTGAGGTGATGGTGATGTAGTTTTGGACATCTGAATTGTAAGCGTCTCTCGGACATCTTATCAGGTGAGGCGGTAACTAGCAGGCATTTGGGTATACAGAGAATCTCCTAGTCTGTTAATGCCCCAGAGACATTTTTTAAAATTTACTCATTCTAACGATGAGTAAATCTATTTTTTTTTTTTTTGAGACTTTTTTTGCTATAGGGCGCATGCACTCGCCAGAAAGACAGAGACAGGCAGACAGAAAGCGAGAAATCACCCTCAGGGGGATGGCCATGCCGCAGTCCCTTTTCCCCCATTCTCCTCTCGGGATCTTGGGCATGCATGCACATGTGCCCGGCGTGAGTTTAAGTCGCCGTGTCTAGGACTCGAACCGCAGTCAACTACATGGGAGGCCAGTGGCATAGCCATTATGCCAACTGCTGTTCCCACGGTGAGTAAATCTTAAGACATCGCGCACGGTGGGGCCAGCAGGTGGTGTTCTGTTGCCGGTGGAAGCAATAAGCAGATAAGCTGAAGACACTAAGCTCGTTATTGTCTCAGCTTTGGTAGTCGGTGTCACTTTCCAAGGTGTCCTTCACATGACAGACTCTGCTAGTCGTTCACGTCTTAGTTGAATGAAAGCATCCCCGCTCCATTGGGGCATGGCCGTGCTGTAATCCCTTTTCCTCTATTTCTCCCTTCTGTCAGGATTTTGGGCATGCACGCACACATGCCTGGTGTGTATTTCTAGCACAAGATTTGGGACTCAGGAGGGTGTGGTTGGTCTTGTGGGATCCAGCCTCCTTAACCACTAGGGCACAGGCTGGACCCAAAGACATTTTTTTAAAAAATTATTTAATTTTATTTATTATTATTATTAGTAGTAGTATTCCATTTTACCAGAGAGAGAAGGGGAGTGATAATGAGAAAGCAAGCCTCCAGGTCTGGGATTTGAACCGTGGGGGCCAGCCACGTGGGAGTCCAGCGCCCTTAACCACCACACCACCTGTAGTCCTGCCAAAGGCATTTTTAAAATTCATTCATTCTAAAGTAGCTAGCTAGTTAGTGTCATCTTATCCTAATTTAATTCTGTGCATAGGTAGCACTCTTTCTTGATTGATACTTTCAGTATTTTATTTGTCTATTTCTCGCTGTTTGCCTCACTGTTAGGGCAGGCACCTCAGTGCCTAGAGCAGTGATTTACAAATAGTATGGATTTAATAAACACAAGAGATCTTCAAAAAAGAGTTAATGGAAAATGCAGAAACAGGAGGTGGAATAATAAAATTAAGGATAAAATACAATGTTCTTTGGAGCTGAGCATAGATTCAGACAAAAAAATTGTCGGCTCCACTCTATAGGATCTTTGCAGTTGAAATCCATGACTAGGTTTCTTTTTCCTCTGTAGACTGAAATGAAAATGTTGCTTTATTTCCTTATTTTAGAAATGCATTGTTTATTGGGACCAGCAGGTGGCGTACTGGCTATGTCGCTGGACTCCCATATAGTTGACCGCAGTTTGAGTCCCAGAGTCGGTGGCTTAAACTCACGCTGGGCACATGTACGTGCGTGCCCAAGATCCTGAGAGGAGAATGGAGGAGAAGGGATTGTGGTGTGGTCATCCCCCCAGGGGGTGATTTCTCGCTTTCTGTCTCTCTGTCTCTCCTCTCTGTCTTTCTTTCTGGCAAGCGCACATGCCCTATAGTGAAAAACTTCTCAAAAAAAAAAGAAAAAGAAAAAGAAAAGAAAGAAAGAAAAGAAAAAGAAATGCATTGTTTATTGACAGTTTTATTTTGGGCTCAATTTCCAAAATTTACTTAGGCCAAATTAGACCTTGTTAGCCATTAGATAGACAGCAAGTAATTGCTTGATTGAAAGATAATTTGTATATTTAAGGATTTGAGATCCTCTTTTGAATAATTCACATCACATGATAAAAGTCAGGAACAGCTCATTAAGGAGCAGAGACTTGCTAAGGAATCCTTAAGTTTTTAAGGAGCATTCAGATGTTTAAATTTTAGTAAAATTAGTTTTAATTTTGCTAATGACAGCAGATGTGTGGCAAACAGCCAGCGTTTGAGCTTAAGACAACTGTCTGGAGATATTCATGGATAGAACGTCTGATAACTTACTGCAATCATGAAAACCCTACTCTAGTCATGCACCGTGAGTTTATTAAGATGGCGGTGTGCAAAATAAGTGTTCCTTTGCGGGTTTTTTTTTTTTTGAGAGGTTTTTGCTATATGGCATGTTCCTTCGCCAGAAAGACAGAGAGAGACAGGGAAACAGAAAGCAAGAAATCTACCCCCTGGGGGGGATGGCCACGCCGCAATCCCTCCTCCTCCATTCTCCTCTCAGGATCTTGGGCACGCACGCACACGTGCCTGGCGCGAGTTTAAGCCACTGGGTCCGGGACGTGAACCGCGGTCGACTACATGGGAGTCCAGCGACATCGCCATTATGCTGACTGCTGGCCCCATTCCTGCATGGGTTTGAACCATTTACTGTCATTCTTGTTTGTGCTTTACACTGTACATTTAGTAACACCTGGGCAGTTTGTAGTGAGGGGAATACCCAGAAATACCTGTGTTCGAGTAAGGCATTTTATGTCTTCTGACGGAGTGACTTTGACCATTGTGGAAAAGGAGGGCTGTTTCTGAAATTTTCCATAGTAGATATCATCTGTTCCGACAATAGGTCTGGGTTATTCAAACCTGATCATCTCTGCCCGGCTCTCTCTCCTTCAGCAACACTTTAAGAGGTCAATGTATAGGTTCTGTGAAGTGCTTTAGAATTTTCTTGCTGTTTATGTTTTGGTAGACAAAAATAAAATCCTAATAATCATCTAACTCTTCAGTGTTAATCTGTAATTAATTACATAGTATTGTAGTTAAGTCTGGGACTGGCGGGTGGCATGTTGTTTAGGCACTAGACTCCCACATGCCTGGACACGGTTCAAGTCCCAGACCTGGTGGCTTGGTTTCTCACTTTCCCTCTCTCTTTCTCTCTGGTGAGCACACATGCCCTATAGTAAATTAAAGAACAATAATAATAATAAATTTTAAAATAAGTTAAATTATTATTAAAAAGTTGTTATTAAGTCTGTTTCCAGTTTAGCAGTATGTTATCATAATGACTTAGGATTTGGCGAATAGTTCAAATAAAGTCTGTAGATTTTCTGTATATGCATTAGGTATCAAAACATTCTGTCTTTAGTCACTCTCCCAGTGGTTTTCACTGGAAAATAATGATCAAGAAATATGCTAAAAAGTACATGAAAAAATTTCTGACAAGCACACGTGCCCTTTGGCAAAAACCTAAAAACAATCTTTTTTTTTTTTTTTTTTTTTTCTTTTATTTCAAGGTGAAGTTTTGCTTTTGTGAAATTATTTCAAGGAGAGTTTTGCCTTTGTTAATACTTAATACTTTGTGGGCAATAATTCTCTCATACAAGCCTTGAAAGAATGTAACTCAGTGGGTCAGCAGGACTTTTGATCGCGGTAACATACTTAATATATGCTTTGAGCGCCCCCTTCCTGCTCTGCGCCACTCCCTGGAGTGACAGATAAAATAGAAAACTGGCCCAGCTGCAGTGGCCCGGTGGGAAGACAGCATGCGCCATCCTGGAGCTGCGCAGCAGTCCTGCTGTGACCTGAGCACACTGTGCAGGCGGGCCAAGCTCCAGGATCCTGGCTAGCTGGAAGGCTGGGGGTGACCAGGTCCTGTCGGGGATCCCTGTCTCTGTCTTTTTCTCTCTCTGTGTATCTTTCTGTCTCACACATGAAAGAAATGAACTTTTTAAAGAGAAAATTGAATTAGACAAGATATGCTATAGCCAAGAAATGGAGCAGACACTTCCAAGCTCTGAGTCTCAGGCAGCGGCAGCCAGAAGCGGGGCTTGTCTGGGGGGCCAGGTCAGCAAGTGTGACATGACTAGCTAGGTCCTGGCCGGACTCACGATTTAAACTGCCTCCCTCCCCGTAAAGGAGGCTGGAAATGGCCGATTCTAGTTGCTGCCTGATGCTGTGTCTCAGCCTCCTGGTGGGCGGCGAGAAGAAGATGGAGAAGTGAAGTTTGCCACGTGCTGGCTTAGAGACCAGATCGAGGGGTAGGGACTTCAAAGCGGCATTGCGAAATGAGATTCTGGAACGAAGATTCTCATTAAGCTCAGAGCATGAGCATGAATAGGAGAGTCCTGTCCTGTTCAGAGTAAGATGGCAGATTCTTAAACTTAAAAATACATGAATCGGACCAGCACATGGCATAGTGGTTACGTTGCCGGACTCCCACATGGTCAACTGTGGTTCAAGTCCTGAACCCAACGATATAAAACTCACGCCGGGTGCGTGTGTGTGCCCAAAACGCCAAGAGGAGAATGGAAGAGAAGGGACTGTGGCGTGGCCATCCCCTCTAGGGGATGATTTCTCGCTCACTCTCTGTCCTATCGGTTCAGTGAGTGCATGCACCCTACAGCAAAAATCTCTCTTAAAAAAAAAAATACATGAGTAGGGACTAGTCGATGGCATAATGGTTATGTCACTGGTCTCCCATGTTGACAACTGTAGTTTGAGTCCTGGACCTGGTGGCTTAAAACTTAAACTGGGTCATGTGCATGCCTGTCCAGAATCCCTAGAGGAGAATGGAGGAGAAGGGATTGCGGTATGGCCATCCCCCCGGGGGGTGATTTCTCACTTTCTGTCTCTCTGTCTCTCTCTGTCTGTCTGGTGAGCGCATGCGCCCTATAGCAAAAACCTCTCAAAAAAACCAAAAAAAAAACAAAAACCTGGAGGCAGCATAGGAAGGCGGCTGAGAGTGTAAACTAATTGGAATGACGGGTTCCCACCCTAACTGCATCCATGTTCAAAATTACTAGCTGTGTGACTCTGGGGGAAGTTGTAATCTTCCTTGCCTCAGATTTCTCATAACATAAAGAGAATAGTACTTAGAGTGCTTTCTGAGGATTAAATGAAATACACATTAAACATACAGGACAATTCATAGCACGTGGTAAATGCTTAGTAGTTTATAAAGTCGGAAACATTGTATTCTTGAATGAGGATATGAATGTAGTGCAGGGAAATGTTTTAAACGCGGATTGTATTTATTTGTTTCAGGTTTCTGCCATAGGGCACATACGCTTGCCAGAGAGAGAGAGAGAGAGAGAGAGAGAGAGAGAGAGAGAGAGAGAAGGAAAGCAAGAAGTCACCCCAGAAGGAGTGGTCATGTTGTATTCCCTTCTCTGTTCTCCTCTTGGGGTTTGGAGCATGCATGTAGAGGCACCTGCTGGGTCTGAGATTCCAGCTGTGTTCAACCACGTGGGAAACCAGCACCTTAACCAGGCCACCTGCTGGCCCAAGGGTGAAATTTTTATGACAATATTTGATACATATATATTTAAGGAATGTTTATGTATGTGTAAGTTAGGAAACATAATACAATCAATACCTTGGAATTTACCAGTTTATTTGATGTATGTTTCTGGTTCATTAATTTTTATGGAAACGATTATAGCACATCTTGTTAAGGATCGTTGAAAGAACTGAACTGTTACATGTACAGTATCGTAGCACACAGTAAGGGCTCAGTAAAAGCCGTTGTTGGGCCAGTAGGTGGCATAGAGGTTAAGGCGCAGGATCCTACATAGCCGATTGTGAGGTTCGAGTCCTGGTCCTGGTGTCTTGAAAGTCACATTGGGCATGTGTGCATGCATGCTCACAATCCTGAGAGGAGACTAGGAGAAAGGATTGTGGTGTGGCCAACCCCCAGGGGGTAATTTCTCACCCTCTCTCTTTCTCTCTACTGAGTGCACATGCCCTAGAGCAAAATATAAAAAAATTAATTTAGCCATTGTTATGTTTATTAGCCATTGTTGTGTGAAGCATATGACTATACAATGCTTGTATATCTGTTCTCTTGCTGGTAAATATCTCAGTTGTTTCCTGTTCGTAATAATCGAGGAGAGCGCTGCTCTGGACACTCGTGTTTCTCTCTCCTTGTGCCCTTGTGCCAGGGTTTCTTGGAGCCAGATGTACTGACCTAGAAGAATGGCTGGGTCACAGGTTATGCTTGTGTGCACCTGTGTTAGAAGGTGCCAGCTTGCTTACCACAGTGGTTGGACCCATTTATGAGAAATACACTGGCGATGTGGTGTGTGCATTCACATTACTCCTTGCCCTGCCGGCATCAGGTGGTGACATACTTCCATTTCTCCGCAATTGGGATGGTTGTAAAATGGCGTGTTGTAGTTTCATTTGGTTCTGTTAATAATGAGGCAGGCATCTTTTCATATGCTTATTGGTCATTTATATTCCCTTTTCTGTGTAAGTTATCTCTTTTTTTGTTTTTCCTAACGGTTTATCTTTTTCTTACTGATCTGGAAAGGAATTCTTTAAATATTCTAAATAATTGTTTTTTATTCTGTTTATTGCAAATATCTTCTCCCAGTTTAGAGCTTTTCTTTTCTTTTCTTTTTTTTGAGAGGATTTTCCGATAGGGCCTGTGCGCTCGCCAGAAAGACAGAGAGACAGAAAGCGAGAAATCACCCCCCAGGGGGAATGGCCATGTCGCAATCCCTTCTCCTCCATTCTCCTCTCGGGATCTTGAGCATGCACGCACATACGTGAGTTTAAGCCACCGAGTCTAAGACTTGAACCATGGGAGTCCAGTGACATAGCCATTAACGCCAACTACTGGTCCCTCTCTTTTCTTTCTTTAAGGTTAGCCATTACGCCAACTACTGGTCCCTCTTTTTTCTTTCTTTAAGGGTTGCTTGTATGAGCAGATGTTGTGAATTTTAATTTAGCAGAATTTATCCATTTTTCTTTGTGTTTCTGTCCTGTTTAAGAAATGTTTCTCTACCATACAAACATTACATATTGTCTGTTATGAGGCATGTAAATTAATGCCTTAGCATTTAAGTAATTAATCAACATGGAATTGTTTTTTATGTATGGTAGGAGGTAAATTCCAATTGGACTTTTTTTTTTTTTAAGTTTTGTTATAGGGCACATGTGCTCACCAGAGAGAGAGAGAGAAAGTGAGAAAGCAGGCCACCAAGTATGGAAATTGAACCAGGGTTGGCTATGTGGGAGTCTAGCACCTTAACCACCATACCACATGCTGTTCCTTCCTGCTGTGTTTTCAAGCCACCGGGTCTAAGCTTCAAACCACACGGCTAGCCTTGGGGAGATCCAGCCGCATTAAGATCCACACCACATGCTGGCCCCTAAATGCTATTTCTTTAACTCCTGAAATTATTATGTAGTTTTTCTCTGTAAACAGTGGAGAGAATTAAATAGTTTTTGTAATATTTAACTACTCTTGCATTTTTAGGAGAAACCCAACATTGTTTGTTACATATTTTTTTCTACATTGCTAAAGTTGGCTGATGTTAAATTAGTTTATAGTTTGTATGAAAGCTGCTAAATGTTAACCTGTCTTCAATAAACTTTACAGCAGAAAATATCGGTGCAGAACTCAAAGCTCCACTTAAGCAAGATCCTCTCCAAGTAAGAGGTGAGTATATTTTATTCTGTTTTATTACAGTGATATTTTGAATTAAATATAAAACTTAGTTTATATGGACCTCTAGTTTTCTTTTAAAGAATTATTTTATTTAACTTTATTTATGTATTTATTTAATTTTTTGACCAGAGCAGAGAAGGACAGAATGAGAGTGAGAGAGAGAGGAAGAAAATGAGAAAGCAAGCTGCAGGGTCCGGGACTCGAACCGCAGTCAGCCATGTGGGAGTCCAGCATCCTTAACCACCACACTACCTGCCGGCCCCCATTTTTAGTTTTATTTGAATAGATAGACCATAGGGTTTATTTTCCTGTTTGCAAGCTAATTTTCCACGGAAATTTATTTTGCATTTTGGTCACACATTTTTTTTTTTCTCGAAAATTTAAAGGAGTAATGGTGAATAAAAATGATCAATTGCTTTATTGTTGTTTTGAAAAGTAATGTGATTCAGGAATAAGGGGCAGCACCTTGAGGCTGCAGCTCACTCAAGTCCAGGTAGGAACCGGCCCTTGTTGTCTGACCCCTTCCCCAGGAGGATGAGCCCTGCAGGGATGTCCATCTGCCGCTGCTTTGTGGAACAGGCAGCGATCCCATCTCCAGAGCAGCCGTCCACTGCAGTAACTCCGTCAAAACTGGGTTCAGTTTGTGGGTCCGGACCTCGGGCTGTTTATTTGATTTCTCTGAGATTTAGTTTTCTACTCTGTAATATAGGGCTGAAAATGAGACCCCTGTTGTTTTGTTTTTTAAGCTTTTTTTCGTTCATTCATTTATTTATTTTTACCATAGGGCACTTGTGCTTGCCAGAGAATGACAGACAACAGGAAAAATGAAAAATCACTCCCCCGGTGAGATGGTTATGCCACAATCCCTTTTCCTCCATTCTCCGCCTGGGATTTTGAGCATGCACTCATATGCACCTGGTGTGATTTTCAAGCTACCAGGTCCAAGACTCGAGCCATGGTCGGCCATGTAGGAGTCCAGTGTCTTAACCACCACACCACCTGCCGGTGCACTAAAAACAGTTTTTTAAAAGAGAGATGTGGTGCTCTTCTCTGTTCTTGAGGAACTTATATTGATTTTGAGTTTTAGGGTTATTGGAGTAAGGTAGTTTGGAGACCCTAAATTCATACAAAAATAAAAATCAGATTGAACTTTTTTTTTTGGAGAGGTTTTTTGCTATGGGACGCGTGTACTCGCCAGAGAGACAGAAAGCGAGAAATCACCCCCTAGGGGGCTTGGCCATGCCGCAATCCCTTCTCCTCCATTCTCCTCTCGGGATCTTGGGCACGCACGCACACACACCCAGCATGAGTTTAAGCCACCGGGTCTGGGACGTGAACCGCAGTCGGCTACATGGGAGTCCAGCGACATAGCCATTACACTAACTGCTGGTCCCCGAGATTGAACTTTCTTATATACTCCTTTCAGATAAGGTTTTGATTTTTATATTGAACTTTAGTTTTGAAGTATTTTTATTAAGTAACATTTGTGCACCCAATTTTAGTAGTTAGTGTGTTATTTTAGGAGGTTTCATGTACTAGAATAGTCCCACTGTAGTGATAGATAATTTTAGGCTTCAACTTGGAAGTAAACAGAAAACGAATTAGTGTGTATGGGGGGAAGGAGTAGAGCGATGTTAGTTAATAGACGACAAGTTCCAGATAGATAAGCAGAGTGAGTTCTGTTAGTAGCAGCAGTGTAGGATAACTATAATGAGCAGTAATGAAGTATTTCAGGAGAGCTACAAGAGAAATTTGAATGTTCGTAGCATAAAGTACTGATAAATGTTGGAGATGATGGATATGCTGATACCCTGATTTGATCATTACACATCATATTCCTGCAGTGAAGAACTACAGTGTACCCATAAATACATAGTTTATATATTTCTATTATAAATGTATTTATAATTATGTGTCAATTAAAATTTAAAAAGAGGAATATTAGAACAGAATGTAAAGAGAATAGGTGACAGTTTGAAACAGGAGACTTTGGTTTCTCTTATTTTGCTCTTACTTTTCAGATATTTATTTATCTCTAGCATGTGGCCAGAAGTCTCACTTTGTAATAATTGATTAACCTAGAACAATGTTGTGTAATTTTTAACTCACAAATGTAGTTGATACCTAACCGATATTTTATTGTTGCTGTCTCTGACCGTTTTTTTAAAGAATTATTTAATTTTATTTATTATTATTATTATTATTACTGTTATTAATTTGGCCAGAGAGAGAGTAGGGGAAAGTGAGAAAGCGAGTCTCCAGTTTTGGGACTCAGACTGTAGTCATCCATGTGGGAGGCCAGAGCCTTAATCATCATGCCACCTGCCAGCCCCCAGTGTCTCTGGCCTTTTAATGAGCACTTTGATACTTGAGAATAAGAAAATAATTTAGTAGAAGGCATATCTTAATTATAATCAACCTTTTATATACATATATATACATATTTTTGAGTGATTTTTGCTATAGGGCACATGTGCTCACTAGAGAGACAGAGAGAGACAGAAAGCGAGAAATCATCCCCCAAGGAGGATGGCCACACCGTAATTCCTTCTCCTCCAGTCTCCTCTTGAGATTTTGGGTACATGGGTATGTGACCAGAGTGACTTAAAGCCACCGGGTCCTGGACTCAAACCAAGGTCTACTACATGGCAATCCAGCAACATAGCCATTACACAGTCTGCTGGTCCCATCTTCCTATAATTCTTTTTAATATATATATTTTTATTTTATTCATTCATTCATTTTTAATTTGACAGAGAGAGACATAGAGAGAGAGAGAGAAAGTGAGAAAGCAAGCCACCGGGTCTGGGACTCGAACTGTGGTCAGTCACGGAGTTTCCAGCACCTTAACCACCATGCCACCTGCTGGTCCCTCTTCCTATAATTTTTAACTGATAAAATTATTTCTTAGTTTACTTTCAGTTTTACATGAAATAGTACAGTGGCTTTAAACTCTTTAACTTTCAACCCATGTATAAAATACTACTTAACATCATTTTATACTATTTAATACTATTATAGCTATTATACATATTGATTATTTTATATATATATTAAAGAAAAGTTTTCACAGAAAGCGCTTTTCTTATATGCAGTACTCTTTCTTTCTATTGAATCGTCGGAAAAGTCATGACACCTTTTTGCATAGAAAAACATAGAAAGATACATCATGACCTTTCTGATGACCCAGTATTTTCACTTTTTACTTATTTATTTTTTGCACCTGTGCTCACTGGAGAGACGAGAGAGAACGTGAGGAATCATGCCCCTCAAGAGGAATGGCCATGCTGCGGTCCCTTCTCTATTGTATGCTCCCACGTGCACATGCCTGACGTGAGTTTCAGGTCACCAGATCTGGGACTCGAACCGCAGTAAGCCATGTGGGAGTTGGTGCCTTAACTACTACACCACCTGCTGGCTCCTGTTTTTACATTTTACACAGTGCTGGTTTTACCCTGAGGTTTGAAAACCACTGAACTAGCCTGTAATATTTCATTGACACTTTGGTTGATTTTTCAGTTTGACCATAAGGAATTTAAATTGTATTAATATGACTTAGACCAGTAAAACCTATACAGGGTGTCCACTGGACAAAGGATTGGCATTTGGGAATCAGTTATTGATGAGCTATGGAGATAAAAGTTACGTGGCCACAAATGCGAATACATCCTATTCCATACGTAGAGAATTTTCTTTTTCTGATGCCGGTCAGTGCATCAGAAAAAAAGATCAGTTTTCTATGGAATTTATTAGTGAGCCCATTTAAAGATCAACTAAGGGGCCAGTATGTGGCGTGGTGGTTAAGGGCACTGGACTCCCACATGGTCTACCACAGGTCAAGTCCTGGACCTGGTGGCTTGCTTTCTCACTTTCCCTCATTCTCTCACTGTGTCCCTCTCTGGTCAAACAAAAATACATACATACATACATACATAAGTAAATAAGTTAGATAAAGTAATTCTTTAAAAATACACGTGTCAACTAGAATGTGACTGTTAGTGTGCATATTTATTACGTTTTCCTGTGTTTCTGCTTTAGTCAAAGCCGTCCTTAAGAAACGAGACTATGGGTCAAAGTACACTCAGAACAATTTCATCACTGGAGTCAGAGCGATAAATGAGTTCTGTCTTAAATCCAGGTACAGTCATTTTTAAAACTTGTCTAAATAACTGTCTAAATAACTGTTTCTTAAAATAAATAACCTGCTTAAAAAAAAATAGATACCTGCTACTGTCCATATGTGGAAAATTTCCTACTGGCTTCTTAAATTGAAGAAACTTTTTGTTCTTTAGATTTTTGCCATAGAGTATGTGCGCTCAGCTAGAAACAGAGAAGACAGTAAGAGGGAATGTGGGAAATGACCCCTTTGGGGGCATGGCCATGCCACGATCCTTTCTTCTCCATCCTTCTGGGATTTTGGGCGTGCACATCCGTCACGGTTTTTAAGCCGCCAGGTCCAGGATTCACACCACAGTCAGCCACGTGGGGGTCCAGCGCTGTATCACCATGGTACCCGCTCATCCCGAAGAGATATTTTTATTCAGTCAACAGCATTAAAACTGGCCAGCTACGGTGATGCAGTGGTAATACGACACTCTTGAAAGATGCCGAAGCCTGGGCCAGCCTGTGGTGTGATTAAGGTGACTGGATCCCTTGTGTCCAGCTCTGCAGTTCGAGTCTGGACCCTGTGGCCTGAAACCATGCTAGGCTCATGTGTGTGCTCATGCCTAAATTCCCGAAAGGAGAAAGGCAAAGGAGAAGGAACCGTGCTGTGGCCATTCTAATGGGAGGCACTCCCCACTCGCCTGCTGCACTGTGGCAAGCACACGTGCCTGTCGGAAGATGAGTTAATAGAGAAAGGAGGTGCTGAAGCCCTGCAGAAAGGTTCTGGGTGCACATCTTATGTCGGCTCTGTTTGGTACTCTTTGTATTTCTTGGATTTGGTTGTCTGTATGTTTTCCTGGATTTGGAGAGCTTTTAGGTAATATTTCATAAAGAAGAGTTTCACGCCTTTACCCGTCTCTTCACCGTCTGGAAAACACAGTATGTGGCTACCCAGCCACTTAATGATGTCTAGGATTTCCCACATATTGTCCTCATTGTTAATTGTGATTTCTCCTTTGTTTGGTGACTTACACTAGATCAGAGGTTTTGTCTTCAAGGTTGGAGATTCTTTCTTCTGTATAGTCTAATACACTATTGATATTTTTTGAGGGAGTTTTTTTTTTTTTTTTTTAAATAATTGTATTTAGTTTTATTTATTTATTTATTTTAAATTTTACCAGAGAAGGACAGAGAAAGAGAGATAGAGAGAGAAAGTGAGAAAGCAAGCTTCCAGGTCTGGGACTTGATCGACCATGTGGGAGTCCAGCACGCTTAACCACCATGCCTTCTGCCAGCTCCTGAGGGAGGTTTTGATTCCCTCTACTTATGTTCTTCATCTACAGGAATTCTGTGTGATTCTTTTTGGGGGTTTCTATCTCCTTATGTAGTCGTTACTTCAAGTTATGGATCTTTTTTTTTTTGGAGAGGTTTTTGCTTTTGGACGCGTGTGCTCGCCAGACAGACAGAGAGAGACAGAGAGACAGAAAGCGAGAAATCACCCCCCAGGGGCGTGGCCATGCCGCAATCCCTTCTCCTCCTTTCTCCTCTCGGAATCTTGGGCATGCACACACACGCGCCCAGCATGAGTTTTAAGCCACCGGGTCCGGGACTTGAACCGCGGTCAACTACGTGGGAATTCAGCGACATAGCCATTATGCTAACTGCTGGTCCCAAGCTGTGGATTTTCTCATCCCTTGGAATTGGTTAACCCTTTTCTTTGCATCTCACTCAGTTTTGTTACCATGAATATTTTCAATTCTGTTTCTGACATTTCTGTGATTTCTTGTTATTCCCATTGTTGGTGGGGAGTTACTGTGTTCTTTGAGGAAGCTATGCTGCCTGGTTTTCTCATACTCCTGGAAGCTTTGCTTTGGTTTTTAGACTCTGGGTGGAGTACTTACTTGTTTATGATTTTGTGGATAGCATTCTGCTACTGTATACTCCGGGGCTTCCCTATGGTGTTTGCTAACTCTGAGTTAGTTTCCCTGTCCTGAGGCGGGAGTGCTGGAATCCATGGTAGGAGTTTTGAAGTTGGAAATTTTAGATGAGTTTTTCCTTTTTCTACTAGAAGAGGAAGTGAGGGAGAATTCCTTCAGAGACACAGTATCTTTAGGTAATTTATTCCTTTCTCAAACCCTTTGGCCTCGATGAGACTGTGGGCTGAGCTGGGAAAGCAAAACGTGAGGTCGCAGCACACGACGTGAGCTGTGTGTGGCTGCAGTCCTGGTTGCAGACAGTATAGACAGCTCCTACCTTGCTCTGGCGAGTCAGAGGGTGGGGAGTGTGAGGCCTGTGACGTAAACGGCTGGATGGAAAGTCTCCTCTTTTCCATCTCTGATGAGACTGGCGTGAGGTGGGGCAGTGAGTGAAGCCTTGCTGCTTTTTATTTGGCTAGCAAAGTGGAGTACATGGGGACCAGCGGGTGGCATGGTAGTAAAGGCACTGAATCTCACATGGCTGGATCTGTGGTTCAAGTCTCAGACCCGGTGTCTAGAGAAACATCTGAGCACGTGTACATGTGTGCTCAGCATCCCAGGAGGAGGATGGAGAAGGGATTGTGGCATGGCCATCCCCATTAGGGAGTGATTTCTCGTATTCCCTCTCTCACTGTCTCTCTCTCTCCATAGAGTGCACAATCTTGAAAAAAAAACCTGAATACTTAATTTAGAGTGAGTTATGTGTATGTTCTAACTCTAGCTATTGCTTGGTTTCTGTTAAGCATAATTTTTAAAAATTTCATTATGGTTGGTATATTTTTCATAGTCATGGAGGTTTATCGAAATGATATTTATCACAAATTGAAACTGCTACCTTCTTTGTGGGACATTTAGAGAAATCGGGTGACCTAGCCTTTTTTTTTCCTTCCCTCACATACATATTCTCTGTGGTACAGCATCAAGCAGTATAAAGTCATTTCTTAAAGTTTGTGGGAAAAAAATCAGAAATTATGAGTTTAGGTACATACACTTTTTTTTCTTTTTTTTTAATCATTTATTTATTTATGTTTACATTTTCCCACATTTACTTTACATATCAAAAAATTTTTGCTCATACTCCATAGTTCTTTTTTTGGAGAGATTTTCACTGTAGGACGCGTGCGCTCGCCAGACAGACAGAGAGAGACATAGAGACAGAAAGCGAGAAATCACCCCCCAGGGGGGATGGTCACGCCGCAATCCCTTCTCCTCCATTCTCCTCTCGGGATCTTGGGCACGCACGCACATGCGCCCAGCGTGAGTTTTAAGCCACCGGGTCCGGGACACGAACTGCGGTCGACTACGTGGGAGTCCAGCGACATAGCCATTACGCTAACTGCTGGTTCCCATACTCCATAGTTCTTGACAGTTACTAAACAACTTTCAAAATTCAAAAACTGAATTTTAAAGATAATGTTCAAAATATTTTTTATAATTTTGTTTGTGACTCTATAACAACAGAGGCAGTATGGTTTTGAATATTTTTGAGAAAATATTTATATGTCGACTACTCAAACTGTTGAAAAGCAAACGCTCAGCACACAAGTCACACATGAACCTTCTCAATTCAGCCCTGCCGACCGGGTATTCTGAGATATACTGTCTGCTAGCAAAGATCTGTCTCTTTTTCTTCCTTCGAAGTCTTCCTCCGGATAATCCTCTGGTTGTGGTTGCTCTTTTGGAAACTCTACTGATAACAATGCTGGGCTGGAAAGGTCCAGGTTATTTTATGGAACCAATTCTTTCATATGGCTTCTCTAATCCTCTCTGCCAGGCAGAGCTGTTTATGGTGCCAGGCCATCTTTCCAAGAGCTTCTGTTGGCTTTCTTGAGATCCACCTTAGTTTTCTGATTCATCGTCATGTATGACATTCTAGTCAAAGCCCTATCCAATAATGAGTATTTCCAATTTTTGATTCAATGCAATAGGTATTATTGAACTTATGCAAATACCTCTTTTGGATCAAAATAAGAATACTCCCAAATATTTTCCAATTCCAGAGGGGTCAGGAAGGAAGAAAAATTAATTTTTTCATTTAAAGAAACAAATAAGAAAAATATTTTAATTGTTGAACCTATCAACAGCTCAAGAGAAAGCAAAATCCTTAAATTAAGAAAACGAAGCATAGTTAAAAAAAAAATCAATAATGTTTTACTCAAAAGTCAATAAATTCCATTTCACCAGTTCAGTTTATGTTCAATCTCTCTTCTGTTGAACTTGCTGTGTTACCGTGGTCCAATCTTTCCATTTAAATCCTGGAAGTTGACATTCAGTGTTACTGTTGATATTTCTTGTCCCTAGCATTAAGTTGGCCATTTTCTTGGTTGCTTTTTGTTCTCTTATTTCTGTATGTGTGTCTTCAGTCTGGTCTTGGCAGATTCTTTCAGGTCTTGTTTATCTGAGAGTGTTTTTATGCATTCTTTCCATATGAACGATAATCTTGCTAGGTATAGTATTCTTGGTTGAAACTGTTTCTTAACACTTTCAATACATTTTCCCATTCTTTCCTTGCTTGCATTGTATCTGATGAGAGGTCTGAGGTTAACCTGATGGGATAACCTTTATAAGTAACCTGATATTTCTCTCTTGCCAATTTTTTAGTATCTTGTCTCTGTGCTTTTGGCAATCTGGCTATGGTGTGCCTTGGAGAAGATCTTTTTGGGTTGTTTCTTTGTGGGGTCCTTTGCATTTTTTGGATCTGGATAGTTTAATGCCTCTAGATTTGTAAAATTTTCTTCCAGGATTTCATGGAATAGATTATCGATACCCTCACTAGTTTCCTCACCTTCTGGGATACCGATTATCTGGGTGTTTGGGTGCTTAATGGTGTCTAGTATTTCTCATATAGTATTCTCATTTTTAGGGTTATTTCTTTATTTATTTTTGGTTATTTTTTTTCTAGATCAAAGGTTTTGCCTTCCACATCTGAGATTGAATATTCTGCATGCACTAGTCTGCTCTTAACCCTTTCGAAGGAGGTTTTGATTTCGTGAATTGCATCCTTCATCTCTAATAGCTCCATTTGATTATTTTTTATGGTGTGTATTTCCTCTTTCTGATCATGCAAGAACTTCCTCACCGCCTGGAACTCATGGTCTCTCTTCTCCTGAATCTTCTGGAATTCATTGTCTCTCAGCTCTTGCATTTCACTTAGGTTTTTCATTTATGTATTTATTTATTTATTTGAGAGGTTTTTGCTATAGGACGTGTACGCCCACCAGACAGACAGAGACAGAGAGACAGAAAGCAAGAAATCACCCCCCAGGGGGGGATGGCCACGCCGCAATCCCTTTTCCTCCATTCTCCTCTTGGGATCTTGGGCACGCACGCACATGCACCCGGCGTGAGTTTAAGCTACCAGGTCTGGGACTCGAACCATTGTCGACTACGTGGGAGTCCAATGACATAGCCATTACACTAACTGCTGGTCCCTATTTTTTTTTTTAGAGATTATTGCTATAGGTCTTTTTCATTGCTCTTACAAAATTTATTTACACAGACTGTGATTAAATACAGAATTACTATTTATTTAGCAATGACTTGATGAATATGTATACACTTTACAGAATTTAGGAGAAAGAAAAATAAGTAAATAACTATGTAATTGATACATATTCTTTGACCTGATACCTTTGGATGGATATTACCTTTTAGTATTAATCTAGATGTAAACAAATAGGACTTTAAAGTTCTAATTTAAGCGTGTAAATAAAAGGTGATACTTTTTTCTCATGCCAGGTATATGTGCATGTTTGCCCAAAACACCAAGAGAGTGGAAGAGGAGGGATTGCTGCATGGCCATCTCCCCTGGGGGTTGATTTCATGCTTTCCGTTTTTCTTTCTCTCTCTCCAGCAAGCGTACACACCCGATGGCAAAAATCTCTTTTAAAAAAAAGATAGTTTTTAAAAGACTTACTCATTTATTTAATTTTATTTGTTATTATTATTTTTAAAATTTAACCAGAGAGAGAGAAAGAAACGAAAAGTGAGAAAGCAAGCTGCCACGTCTGGGACTTGAACCACACTTAGCCATGTGGGACTCCAGCGCCTTAACCACCATGCCACCTGCTGGCCTCATAGATGATACTCTTACATGTGCTTTCCACTTTTTGCTTTTTTTGGTCATACCTTAAAGATGGCAGTGAGTGTCCATAGTAGAGAAAGTAAAAGCATCACTAAGATAATCGAATCTCTAAGCATTATGTTATATTATGAATCTCTAAGTATTATACTATGAGCATCAAGAATAATTCCTTTTCACTGTCTAGACCATTTTTTAATATAAAAAAAGCTATTGAGATCTGTCTTTTTTGAGAATTGATGCAGTTGCTTTAACTCGATGTGATTAATCCTTTTGAAGTACATCAAGTGTATGCGCCGTGTCTGAATAAATTCAGCGTGTTTCTTTGTCCAGTGATTTAGAACAGCTTCGAAAAATCAGACGACGGAGTCCTCACGAAGACACCGAGTCCTTCACTGTCTACCTGCGGTCCGACGTGGAGGCAAAGTAAGGACCCTGCTCTTAGAGAGGGAGAGCAGACCCCAGTGGGGATTCATAGAGCAACACATTTTAGACGGACTCAGAATGGTTTAAATTGTACATTTGGAAACCAGTAATTTGGTATTGATGAATTTGCTTATCTGAGAGTTACTGGTATATACTGGTTAACTAAATATATTTCAGAATTTAGAAAAATTTTTCTATTGAATTTTCTCTTGTAGTTTAGATTTAACTTAGAGGTGCTCCTTGGGTGCTTTACATGATTATTTTCTGAGGGAATCTATGTTTCACTGTAAGGGGTGTGTGTGTGTGTGTGTGTGTGTGTGTATAATATATGTATTTCGTTTAGGTTTAAATATGACTACAATAAAGTTAGTAAAAATTGTTCATTGGTGATGATCATGTATGTATGCACAGATCCTTAGAAGTTTGGGGGAGTCCTGAAGCTCTTGCCAGAGAGAAAAAACTGCGTAAGGAAGCAGAAATAGAATATAGAGAACGTAAGTATATTCAACTTACAGCTGAATTAATTGAAAAGTAAATTGTAAAAAAAGAAAGAAAGGGACCAGCAGTTAGCGTAATGTCTACATTGCTGGACTCCCATTCGTCGACCACAGTTTGAGTCCTGGACCTGGTGGCTTAAACTCACGCCGGGCGCGTGTGCGTGCCCAAGATCCTGAGAGGAGAATGGAGGAGAAGGGATTGCTGCGTGACCATACTCCCTGGGGTGTGATTTCTTGCTTTCTGTTTCTCTGTCTTTCTGGCGAGCGCACGTGCCCTATAGCAAAAACCTCTCGAAAAGGAAAAAGAAAGAAAAGTAAATTGTAGATACTGGAATGGGGGTTGGATCCCTATTGGAAATACTTGTCTTTATTGAGGGTACCTGTCTTTTTTTAAAAAAAAAATTGTTTTTTTTTTTTAACTTTATTTGTTTATCTTAATTTGGCCAGAGAGGGACAGAGTGAGAGAAAGAGAGGGAAAGTGAGAAAGCAAGCCGCCAGGTCTGAGACTTGAACCGTGGTCAGCCATGTGGGAGTCCAGCACCCTTAACTACCATGCCACTTGCTGGCCCTGGTACCTGTCCCTCTTAGGAAAGAGAAGTGCGCTGTCATTCAGAAAGACCATGTGTAATAGGGTGGCAGCTGTGCACACTCTAGTGCTTGCACACTTGGTGGCTTTGGCACTGTTCTGTTCCCAGCAGTGCACAAGGATTCCAGTGCCCATCCTTGCCAGTGCTTGTTAGTTGTGGACTTTGCTTTGCTTTATTTTTATAATAGCCACTCTAATGGGAATGAGATGATTTTCATAGTGTTTTGTTTCTGTTTCTCCTGCGATTAGTGATATTGAGCATCTTTTCAATGCTTGTGCCAACAAGCATTGAAAAGATTTGTGGGGAATGTCTCTTGAAGCTTTTTGCCTATCTTGAAATTTGGCTGCAAATCCAGATCTCTTACAGTAACTTGGTATTTTTGCTGGTTGTTAGTATTTAACATAGTCTTAAAGAGAATAACTGTATTAGTCTACACTGTACTGGTCGGAATAAATTTATTTTGTAATTCTTACAGGGCTATTTAGGAACCAAAAAATACTAAGAGAGTATAGAGACTTCTTGGGGAACACCAAGGTAAGGATTCTTCTGCTCATGTGTGTGTCTGTGTTGCAGGGCAAAAATCCTAACATTAGTCCATTGAGAAATCTTAGTGTGTCTGATCTCATTTCAAGATTCTCTGTGTGCATTGTGCTTTACCGAATTTTACAGTCTGTTTCTATTTGTTTCCATCTTATTTTCTTGAAAGTTTTAAAATTGGGGCATAGGTTTTATTTGCGTTCTCTCATGTTATGAACCTTGTAAGCATGTACAATAGATATAGATTGGGGAGAAGACTTTATTTTCTTAACTTTTGGCAAGATTTATATTTCATAAACACCATTAATTTCCTTTATTCTCTCTCCCACTCCTAACTCTGGTGAATGTTCAGACTGCCAGCTATTTGCTTATACCTAAGAAGCTCCCCTGGCAGAGAAAATGATATCATTTTGTAAAATTGTTTTTTCTTTATTACACTTTTCTCGATGGTCTTGTCTTTACCATACGACTGTGCAAACCAGTGGGTGCTCAGTATTATCTAAGAAGTCTTACTGAACTCCCGTAGCAGGTTCACTCGCTAGTCTGCAAAATCGCTGTCTCATGCCTTTTCCACTTTGCAGATGCCCCGTAACCACTCTTTTCTTTAGCTGCTAACCTTGCTTCATGCGTCATTGAAAAAGCAGATGTAATCTGATAAAAGTAACTCTTATTGTTGTCACCAGATTCACTAACTTTTATTTATTTATTTATTCATTTATTTTAAGGTTTTAGCCACAGGGTACATGTGCTCACTGGAGAATCATAGAGAGGGAAAGTGAGAAATCATTCCCCAGGGGGCTGACCATGTCTCAGTCTCCTCATTCTCCTCCTGGGGTCTTGGCATGCACGCATGTGAGCCCAGTGTGTTTCTTTCTTTTCTTTTTTGTAACGGTCATAGAGAGAGGGCACATGCGCTCACCAGAAGGACAGAGAGACAGAAAGCGAGAAATCACCCCCCAAGGGGGATGGCCACGCTGCAATCCCTTCTCATCCATACTCCTCTTGGGATCTTGGGCATGTACGCACACGCGTAGGGCATGAATTTGAGCCACTGGGTCCAGGACTCGAACCGCGGTTGGCTACATGAGAGTTCAGGGACATAGCCATTACGCCAACTGCTGGTTCCCTTGAGCCCAGTGTATTTCAAACTGTCAGATCTGGAACTCGAACCACGGTCGGCCATGTGTGAGTCCAGTGCCTTAACCACTACGTCACCTGCCGGCTCCCATATTTACTAACTCATTTGTGCATGTGTGAAAATACTGTTTTCCTTCCTACTAGAAGGGGATTAGTATTGGGACCAGAATAGAAAATTCACCTTTAATGTCCCAGTTCTTATTCTTTTTTTCTTTTCTATTGTTTTTTCTTCAGTTTTGCTATAGCACATGTGTACTTGCCAGAGAGAAAGAAAGACAGAGAAAGTGAGAGATTACCTCTGGGGAGATGGCTATGCTACAGCCCCTTCTCCTTCATTCTCCTCTTGTAACTTTGGGCATGCATGCATGATTCCAGAGTAATTTTTCAAGACCGTCGGGTCTGGGACTTGAACTGCTCAGTCGGCCTCGTGGGATCCAGCCTTCTTAACCTTCATGCTACCTGCTAGCCCACACCTCTTATGCTGTCCCAGACCCAGTTCAGTTGGGCTTTGATCCCCACCATCCTTCTGATGAGGCTCTTACCAAAATGCCAAGCAGTCTAATATCCAGAATTCACTTTCCATTTTTAAAAAAAGAATAAACTGGGCCAGCAGGTGGCATGGTGGTTAAAGGTACCGGATTCTCACGTGGCTGACCGCAGTTCTAATCCTGGACCTGGCGGCTTGCTTTCTCACTTTCTCTCTCTCTCTCCCCCTGCTTTGTCACTGTCTGGTCAAATTGAAATAAACAAATGAGTAAATAAATAAGGTTAATAAAATCATTCTAAAAAGGAAATAAAAACATAAATTGGAGAGTGGGAGGGAGGGGCTTGGAGAAAGAAAACCATTTAACAGACATAAGAATGGAAAACCAGCTCTTGAGGATGATACGTGTGGTAATCTCTTTGATTTAATTCATATACAATGCATGCATGCTTTGAAAAACCCCATTGTATGCTGTGCAAATGTACAGTGATTAAACGTCATAAAATGTACAGTGATTGAATGTAAATTTAAAAAATATATAGACTCTGTCAAGTCTCTGCTCAAAACCATTCAGAGGCTACTTTTGGCCTTTGGAATAAGACTAAATTCCTTTCTCTAGTGTACAGGGTCCTGTGGACTGTGGCCCTGGCCCTGGCCCTGGCCTTGGCTCTTACCTTAGCACCTTCCATTTTCCTTGCCTTTTACGCTCTGCCACACCAGCCTAACTTCCACCTTTCGTTCACATTCACATCAAGGTTGTGTCTGTTCCAGCATCTTTGACCTTGATGCACGTGCGGCCCGAGATACCCTCTTTACGTAATTCCCTCTTCCTCATCGTTTGGTCTTTCCCTCTGCCTGTCCGAGCGAACGTAGCCCCCTCCGTCCCGTCTCCGCGTCTCTTTCTCAGTGCCCTCTCTGGTTTCCCTGTCGCGTTCATCACTGTGATGTGTGTGTGTTCCCCGGCCTTCTCTGCCCTCCTGTGCGGACCGAGGTGTAAGGTGGCAGGAGCTCGCCTCGTATGCTCTCGTGCCCCAGCATCAGAACTGTGCCGACATACAGTGGTCGCACAGCATGACCAAGACGAATTACACACAGCAGGAAATACAGGACTTTTAATAGAGATGTGAAGCGTCATCAGAAATTAGTGGGAGTGAGTGCTTTTGTGTGTGGTCAGGGATGGCTTTATGTTTAGAAAGGTACCACTTAGCTCGACATGACAGAGATGGGTAAAACTTACAGGTGGTAGTGGGTGATAACATTCCAGAAGAGTAACAAAGATTAAAAAAAAAAGACATGGAAGTATATATTTTAAGAAACAGCAAAAGAAAATTTAGCTCAAAAATAATTTCCCCAAATACGCTTCTCTACTTGTTTTGTTCCCCTTTGTTTTAGTCTCTCTTGAAATTAACACACCATTTTTACTTGAGGTCTTTCATCCCGAGAGTAGTCAGGACTTAAATTAGAGCAACAGACTTGCTGGCTTTGGCTGTTCCTTTTTTAAAAGTTAAAGTTGCTTCAGTGACAGAAGACTTTGTATAGATTTCAGTTTAATGCTTTTTTTTTTTTAAGGTTTTTGCTGTAGGGTGTGTGCACTCACTAGAGAGAGACAGTGAGAGGGAAAGTGCGACATCTTCCTCCTGGGGAATGTTGATGCTGCAATCCCTTCTCCATTTTCCTCTCGGGGGTTTGCGTGTGCATGCACACATGTGTACCCAGCGTGATTTTCAGGTCCCCAGGCGATTTCAGTTTAATGCTTTTTTTTTTTTAAGGTTTTTGCTGTAGGGTGTGTGCACTCACTAGAGAGAGACAGTGAGAGGGAAAGTGCGACATCTTCCTCCTGGGGAATGTTGATGCTGCAATCCCTTCTCCATTTTCCTCTCGGGGGTTTGCGTGTGCATGCACACATGTGTACCCAGAGTGATTTTCAGGTCCCCAGGCCCAGGACTTGAACCGCAGTCAGCCATGTGGGAGTCCAACGCCTTAATCACCTTGCCACCTGCTCGCCCCAGTTTAATACATTTTAATCACTTTATTACTAGTTTCTGTGTAGCCATCTCAGCTTATTAAAGTAAACAGGACATAACTAATAAGGAAAGAAAATAAACAAATAAGATTCTGGAAAAAGACCTAGAAGCACTTTTAATTTCTAGCTTTTTTTCTTTTTAAAGAGAAGATTCTGGAGAAAAAGAATTAAATTAGTAGTCCTAGTTATTCAGCGTTTTTGATAGAGGAGAAATTTTCTGGTGTGTCAGAACCACCAGCTGTAGTGCCCAAAGCACAGTGAAATATTGTGAGGTTTTCATTTTTGCTTTTTGCAGCCACGCTCCAGGACAGCATCCGTGTTCTTTAAGGGACCAGGAAAAGTGGTGATGGTTGCCATTTGCATGTAAGTACTGACAAATACGGCATTTTATATAGAAATATATTCCTCTTAAGTGTGCGTGCGTGCGCGCGTGTGCGTATGTCTGTGTGTATTACTTGGTAGCTAGCTACAGAATTAGAGGTTTATATTGTTTATGGAACAAATACCAAGTAAGTCTTTATTATCCTCAGTTAGGTGGTGCAGGAAGACTGAGTCCCGATAGCTGCCCATGCTCTGTTAGCGCTCACGCGTGTGGGACTCTGAACAGCCAGCTGAGATCGAGCCGTGCGTTCTTTAGCGTCCGGTCATCTAGGACGACCCTGAGACTGGTCTGGCTTTGTCCTCACATCCGGCATCTGCCCACTTAAGCAGCAGACCTTCATTGAAGTTTTGCTTTTGTCACTGACCTAATCGACCCCTATCTAGGGGAGATCCTCTTTCACCTACCTAAAACACAGTTGCCCTTTTAATCTCATCTTGTCCAAATATAGAACACTCTCTGTCCTCCTCCAAATGCGTGTAAGTAATTAGCTCACACACAGCATGCCTCTCCTTTTGAGTACTCAGTGGTATCAGAATCTCTATTTTTCACATTTGTACTCTTGTTCCCTAAATAGTAATGCATTCTTTCAGACTAGGAATCCTTTTTCATTTACGTTGAACAGAATCTAGAAGTATGCGAAGTCAATTGAAGAAGCTTTCCGTGGAAACTGTGATCTGAACCTGTACTGCATTGTTCTCTTTCTCCCCTAGCAATGGATTAAACTGCTTCTTTAAGTTTCTTGCCTGGATTTATACGGGCTCAGCAAGTATGTTCTCAGAAGCCATACATTCGTTATCTGACACGTGTAATCAGGTGAGGATGAAAACTTCTATAGTAATCATCTTAAAGTAGTTTCTTAGACAGTAGTCTAAAAATTGATCTGTTTAAAAACTGAGTGACTCCTCTAGTTTGCTCATGAAGAAAATGAAAGTTCTTTTACTTTAGAGCAAAGCACATAGATTTGATAGTATTTTAAAACAGGTTGTTTCCTTTAAGAACTTCCTAGAGGGAACCAGCAGTTAGTGTAATGGCTATGTCGCTGGACTCCCACATAGTCGACCGTGGTTCGTGTCCCGGACCTGGTGGCTTAAAACTCACGCCGGGCGTGTGTGCGTGCGTGCCCAAGATCCCGAGAGGAGAATGGAGGAGAAGGGATTGCGGCGTGCCCATCCCCTGGGGGTGATTTCTCGCTTTCTGTCTCTCTGTCTCTTTCTGTCTGTCTGGCGAGCACAGGTTTTCGCCCTATAGCGAAAAACCTCTCCAAAAAAAAAAAAAAAACTTCCTGGAGTGGGTGTCAGATGATTGTGCCGGTGGTAAAGCACAGTGATCTGAAGTCCGCCACACAGGAGGGTTTCAGCTTGTGTCCAGAGACCTCCCTGAGTACTCCAGGCATGCATGTGCCCATGACACACAACTGGCCGAGGCAGGGTGTGGGTGTGGGTGTGGATGTTGATGTCAAGATACTGTTGAGGGGCTGGCACGTAGTGCAGTGGTTAAATGCTACAAAGAAAAAGCTGGATCCCACATGGCCAACCAGAGTTCGAATCCCAGATCCAGCAGCTTGAAAAAACATGATGGGTGCACACGTGTGCTATCTTTACAGGTGAATTGGAGGAGAAATGATTGCAGCATGACTAGGCCCTGTTGGGGGTAAGGTGGATGCACGTTCTCTCTCTCTTTCTCTCATGTGTGCATACATTCCCTCTGGCATGAAGAAAAAAAAACCAAGTCCTTCTGGGGGTGCTGTCTCTCTCTGTGTCTAATACTCATGGAAGAAATAAATAATTTTTTATAAGAGAGGTTTTTGCTATAGGATGTGTGCGCTTGCTAGAGAGACAGAGAGAAACAGAGACAGCAAGTGAGAAATCACCTCCCCCAGAGTGGATGGCCACGCCACAGTCCCTTTTCCTCCATTCTCCTCTCAGGATTTTGGGCACACTCGCACACGTGCCTGGTGTCAGTTTTAAGCTGCTGGGTCCAGGACTCAAACTGCAGTCGACTACATGGGAGTCCAGTGATGTAATCATTATGCTCTCTGCTGATCCCAGAAATAAATAACTTAAAAAAAGATGTTGAAAAAAGTGTAGTAGATAGCCATGAGCTGATCTGGAATAATAACCAAGACAAACTGAGTAAAAAGTATCGAGTTGATACTCAGTGGTGGCAAACGTGGGCATTGATAAGTTCCAATGGACACTTTTTAACAAAGGCTCGAATATTAAAAGGTATAGAAATGAAAGAAAGGGGCGAAAGATGAAGGAGGCGAAAAAGGAAAAAGGAGGAAGGAAAAGGATAATTAGGATTAAAGACAGAGTCACGTTTTTGCTATTTCCTTAGTTTTCTTTTTTTTAAAAGACAGGCTCTCTCACTGTCCCAGCTCTGCCTCAGCCTCCCTGCTGGGACTACAGGTGCCTGCCTCCTTGTCTGGCTGTTAGTCGGAGCAGAAATCAAGCCCAGGCCTCCAGCGTGTGGAGCAGTGTCTAAGCTGCGTGCTTAAGTGCTCTGGGCTGTAGACTTTTTTCTTAAAGAAATGCAATCGTGTGTAACTAGTCCATCCTAGTCCCTCCCTCTGCTCTCCAGGTAATCACTGCTCTGTACGCACTGGTTTATATACGTCCTGTATCCGTTTTTGCAGTTTTATTAGAAATACGTGTCCATACACAATAGGTGCTGCTTCGGCTTTTCTTATGTTCTTTTATTTTTAAAATTTATTATCAGTATTATTAGTATTTTTAAAATTTTGTTATAGACCCGTGTGCTCACCAGAGACAGACAGAGCGAGCGAGAAAGTGAGAAAGCAAGTTGCCAGGTCCAGGGCTCCAACTGCGGTGGGCTACGTGGGAGTCCAGCGCCTTCGCTGCCCCGCCACCTGCTGGCCGCTGCGCTAGCTTTTCACTGTCTTATTTGGACAGCCGCCCACGTTCTTCTTCCTGTGAGAGATCAGCTAGTAGAGATGGTCTTAATTCTGCTTCTCTCTTCAAAGGTATAGACATGGTTAAACGTGTGTTCTCCTAGTCTTTTCCTGAAAATTGGATGTAATTTTCAAAAACTACAAAGCCCAAATTGTCCTTCATACACATGGTTTGACACTTACCCCCTTTGCTTAAAGGTGTGCGTTAGTACAGAAAGTCCCTGCCAGCCCCATCTCACAGAACCACCGTGAGAGTAATACGTGATTTACACTTTATTTTATTGTTCTTCATTGATGGATTTTAGGTTGCTTTTATGTTTTTTTTTTTCTTATTTTGGAGAGGTTTTTGCTATAGGGCATGTGCACTCACCAGAGAGACAGAGACAGAAAGCGAGAAATCACCCCCCAGGGGGGATGGCCATGCTGCAATCCCTTCTCCTCCGCTCTCCTCTCGGGATCTTGGGCATGCATGCACATGCGCCCGGCATGAGTTTAAGCCACCGGGTCTGGAACTTGGACCGTGGTCGACTACATGGGAGTCCAGCGACATAGCCATTACACTAACTACTGGTCCCACTTTTATGTTGTTCATCTTTATAAACAACGGTGCTCTGAACCCTTTTGGGGTGATTTTTCTTCTTGCAAGGTAAGTACTGGAAATCAGAATTGCTAGGCCACCGGACGTGCATGTGTTGCGTTTCTTTGTTTTGTGAGCTTGCACACTTCTGATAGGCTTAACCATATTAGACTCTGCATCTTGCCAATGATTATTTACCTTTTTTTCCTTCTTCTCCGTAGGGTTTACTAGCATTGGGCATCAGTAAGTCTGTTCAAACACCAGATCCTTCTCATCCGTAAGGACATCGCCTTTTTTGTGTTTCTGTATTTGTTTTGGTAACAGGTCATTGAAATAAGAACAACTGAATTTGCTGTCTCCTGTAATTTATATACCTGCAGTTTGTTAAAAGTTTGATCATTACTCCACTATAGTATCTAAAATGCAGGACTCATCGGTGTGTCATAGTAAATTCAAGGTGTAATTTGAACATGGAGTTTTAATTATTTTATACTTTGTAACACAGAATGGAGATCTTGTCCTCTTCATTCTTGATAGTTAATAGCAAGTACATATTCTGATCTTGGAGGTCTGTTTGATTTGGGTCCAAGGAAACATTCCAGATTTAGATTCATGAGCTGCCCAACCTAGCATTTTGGCGATAATTTCTATAAATACATGCTTATTTTAATTAATTTAATCCAATTATAATTTAGTGTTAACAGAAATAGTATTCTGTTAATATTTAAAAATAATTTCTTTGTGGGCCAACTCCATGGCCTAGTGGTTACAGGAACCAGATCCCATAGAGCTGACTGTGCAGTTTGAATTTCATCCCCGGTGGCTTGATGAGCATGCTGGGTGCACGTGGGTGTCTCCAAAGGATGGAGAAATGGAGAAGGGATTGCGACTGACCATCCCCATTGGGGGCACTATCTCCTTCTCTCTCTGTTCATCTTTCTGCCTCCTCCTGGCTGGCACATGGTACCCTATGCCAGTAAGAATTATTTACAAAATGAGTATACTTTTTAGAATACAGTACTTTGAATTCTATCAGTTATTTGGTAGATTTTATTTTTTCTCTTGTTTCTATTGACATGACCATCTGAAACTTGAATTCCACATGGATAATATTTTTTTATAATTATTTTATTTTTATTTATTCATTCTTTTTTTTTTTTTTTT
>NW_006159947.1:158719-161325 GCF_000334495.1 Tupaia belangeri chinensis
TTGAGAGTGAGAGAGAGAGGAAGTGAGAAAGCAAGCCACCAGATTCAGGACTTGAACCCTGGTTGGCCATGTGGGAGTGTCCAGCGCCTTAATCACCACGCCACCTGCTGGTCCCCACATGGATAATTTTTTAACTGGTCTCATTAATACCATTTGATCAATCTTAAGGCAAAGAAAATGCCTTTTTATTTCTATAAAGAAGTCTATCTCTATTCTTTACCAGTGCTTTTATTTACTTTCGAATAACTGGTTCTCTAACCCGCTTGTTACATATTATTATAATGTTTTACCAGCTTAAGAAAAAATTTTTTTTCCGGTCAGTTTTATATACTAAAGATTTGAAAATAGTGGTGAGGGGCCAGCAGGTTGTGTGGTGGTTAAGGCACTGGACTCCCACTTGACCAACTGCAGTTCAAGTCCTGAATCTGGCGACTTGTTTTCTCCTTTTCTCTCTTTCTCTGTCTCTCTCTGGTGAGCACACATGCCCTATAGCAAATTTAGAAATATTAATAAATAAAATTACATAAAATAATTCTTTAAAAAATGGTGAACATTTTCATTTTTACCTTCTCAGGGTTTTGTTTTGTTTGTTAAGGTTTTTGCCGTAGGACGTGTGCGCTCACTGGAGAGAGACAGTGAGAAGGAAAGTAGAAATCCCCCGTGGGGGATGACCACACCGCAGTTTCTTCTCTTATTCTCCTCCTGAGATTTTGGGCACGCATGCACATGTGCCTGACGCGATTTTCAAACTGTCATGTCTGGGACTCAAACCACAGTCTTCCATGAGGAAGTCCAGCGCCTCAACCAGTACACCACCTGCTGGCTTCTCTTAAGGTATTTTTAATAATATACTTTAGTGCTGCCCAAAAGAATTTTGTGCAATAATGAAATTTTTTTTTCTTTTTTAGTTTGCCGTAGGATGAGTATGCTTGCTAGAAAGGATAGGGGGTAGAAATCACCCCCCATGGGAGATGACTATGCCACAGTCCCTTCTCCATCCTCTCGGAGTTTGGGGCATGCATACACACGTGCCTGGTGTGGTTTTCAAGCTGCCACATCTGGATCTTGAACCACCACCAGCTATTTGGGACCAAGCCACCTTAACCCCCATGCTACCTGCTAGCCCAGTGTTGGAAATGAGTTATTCTTGGCCAATATGGTCGGTAGTCACTAACTTCAGTGGGTACTGAGCTCTTGAAATGTGGCTACTGTGACCGAAGAACTACATTTTTTTTTTTTTTTGAGAGGTTTTTGCTATAGGGCGCATGCATTGGCCAGACAGACAGAGAGAGACAGAAAGTGAGAAATCACCCCCCAGGGAGGATGGCCACGCCGCAATCCCTTCTCCTCCATTCTCCTCTCGGGATCTTGGGCATGCACACGCGCCCGGCGTGAGTTTAAGCCACCGGGTCCGGGACTCAAACCACGGTCTACTACATGGGAGTCCAGCGACATAGCTATTATGCCAACCGCTGGTCCCAAAGAACTACATTTTCAACTCTATTGACTTGTAATTAATTTAAATTACCACATGTGGCTAGTGCGTATCATATCAGACAGTGCAGATCTGTGTAATTAAAATTTTCAATAAACAACTGCACATTCCTTGAGAACACCTGAAATTAAAATAATGGTGTTTTATTTAAGTCTTAATTTACTTTTTAAAAAGGAATGATTTTATTTAGCTTTATTTATTCACTTTTTAATTTGATCAGAGAGGGGCAGAGAGAGAGAGAGAGAAAGAAAGTGAGAAAGCAAGCTGCCAGGTGTCCAGGACTCGAACCATGTTTGACTCTGTGGGAGTCCAGCACCCTAACCACCATGCCACCTGCTGGCCCCCTTAATTTACTTTAACTTAGAGAAATATATCTCTCCTATTACTTTGGAGGCAAACTTTAGAAGAAAGTCAATTTTTCTCAGTCAAGCTGGTAAACGTTACATCTGTAAACAAAGTGACAAAGTTACATCTCTGGAGAAATGAATTAAACAGCAGTTTGATTAATAATTCTTGCTTAAATTTGCATCTCGCAGCGGGTGGCATGGAGTTTGGGTGGGAGTAAATTTCTCTGGGAGTATTTTCCCAAGTGAGTTATTCTTCTCATTTTGTATGTAATATGTCGTACTTTTCAACTCCCTTAGCACTTAGTATGGTATGGGTACAGTAGTATAAAATAATGTACTTACTGACCAGAGATACTTGAAAAATAATCACAATTTTTAAAAATTAGCCATGAAAACCCCCAGAAAACTGATGCTCTTTGTTCTAGAAATATTAGGTCATCAGGAAAGTCATGACATACCGTTTTTTTGGGGGGGAGAGGTTTTTGCTATAGGGCGGGTGTGCTCGCCAGAAAGACAGAGAAAGACAGAGAGATAGAAAGTGAGAAATCACCCCCCCAGGAGGGATGGCCACGCTGCGATCCCTTCTTCTCTGTTCTCCTCTTGGGATCTTGGGCACGCACGCACGCACACGTGCCCAGTGTGAGTTTAAGCCACCGGGTCCGGGACTCGAACCATGATCAGCTACATGGGAGTCCAGTGACATAGCCATTATGCTAACTGCTGGTCCCCATGACATATCTTTCTATGTTTTTCTATACCAAAAT
>NW_006159947.1:161356-170079 GCF_000334495.1 Tupaia belangeri chinensis
CAACTCAGTAGTTAAAGTCGCTGTATGCTAAACTGTTTAGAACCAGCAATCAGTTGAATGTGCTGAACTGTTCAGTATCTAGCATCAAATTATAAGTGATATAAATCATAGAGTAGTTGCACAAAAAGACCAAAATATTCAACTAGAGGTTGCATTACAAGGAAATTGAAGTGTTATCCTGTTCATTAAACATCTGAATGCATCTTCCTAAGAGATTAATTTTGCCAGTGTCTGTGATGCATAACAGTAAAGCAGCTCTTCTAAATTAAAATAGGCTATATGAAAGACAAGTTACAAAATACCTGAACTAAGTGGCATTTTTAATTTTTATGTATTTTCTTGCATTTGTTTTCCACTTCATATATTGTTTTTCCAATTAGATTGGAGTTTGGCACTTATATTTTACTTAAATATAAAACTATAACATCTTGATATTCAAAGAATTTTTGTATTTTCTTTTGCATTGACTTATTAAGCATGTATTCCCAAAGAATTTATTTATATTTCTTGCAAACTAGATTATCTTTTTTTATTTTTCAGGTATGGGTTTTCAAATATGCGCTATATTTCTTCGCTGATTAGTGGTGTTGGTATTTTCATGATGGGTGCAGGACTGTCATGGTACCATGGAATCATGGGATTGCTTCATCCTCAGCCAATGGAATCCCTTCTATGGGTAATTCTCTTGCTTTCTCAGTGTTAATGGACTGCGGCAGTGATTGGAGTACAGTAGAATGCCTTTGGCACAGAGTGTTAGGGGATGAGAATAACCTACGCCTTCTTGACTGCATTATCTAGGGTTATGTATCTGTAGTTGTGTTTTCTAGAGGTATGGCCTCTAGATCCATTTGATTCAATGATGTTAAATAAGAGGATCTCTTTAGGTCCAATTATTAAGCCTTGATTCTTTGGTTAAAATTTGGGGTAGTTTCATAAATCTCTCCAGTTCCTGGTGAACACAGTCATCTCCCCCACTCACGCAGCCAGTTTCAGTTCGTAGACTTCCTGTGTAGGCGTGCATCTGACACAGTTTGCTGTGGTCTCCAGGCTCCTGGGGACACACATCAAGCTTCCTGAGCACTCTCAACAACTCAGCAGTTTCTGCCAAAGAGATCATCACAGTGGGCCTCCTTAACTGCAGATCTTTTTGTGTGGTCTCCTGGGTATGGAGCTAGTGGAAGGGGCTGTCTAATGGGTAGAGGTCCCAGGCTTGGGCCACCATCTGTCCAGTAGAATAGTACCCTCATTCTGGAATATGACCATACTTGTTTTGTTGTTGTTGTTGTTTGAGAGATTTTTTTTTTTTTTGGCTACACGGCGTGTGTGCTCTCCAGAAAGACAGAGAGACAGAGACAGAAAGCTAGAAATCACCCCCCAGGGAGGATGGCCACACTGCAGTCCCTTCTCCTCCATTCTCCTCTCAGGATCTTGGGCACACACGCACACGCTCCCAGCATGGGAGTCCAGTGACATAGCCATTATGCTAACTGCTGGTCCCATGGCCGTACTTGTAACCTATTTGTTTCTGTTTTGTGTTGTAGCTAGAACAGAATAGAATCTCATTTTAACATCCTGTTACACCATCTAAATCTGCATAATAATAACAAGCTTGTTAAACCAGGTTTATTTACATTTGTTATTGACTAGATTCTTACAGTTTTTATTGATCAGTTTCTTATCATAATACATTTCACGTAATTAGAATGAACAAAAAGTATTCTCCCTTCATTCAAAAAGATTTGGGCATTTTATAGATTCCTCATTATGCTAACATTCATCTAATTTGTATAACATCACTTTATAGAGGGAAAGTAGTCTCTGGAGTTAGAGATTGATTAATTAGTTAAAGGTTTAATTATATATAAGTTTTAAAACTTCTGAAAGCTCTTGTGTCTTTCGGCGTGGAAATAGGGTTCCATTAGACTGTGACCCTTTGTTAAATAAGTAGTAGATTCAACACACCGTACGTCGGTTCATTGACGAGGTGTTATTTTGGAATCCTTGGTTGATTTATACTGTTTTCCTTTATTGAGTGGTAAGTGTGTCTTAAATCTTTTTTTGGTAGAAAATGGAAGGATTAAAAAGAGCTATTTGAAAATTTAGCTACTATTTTAATTATGTTTTAGGTTGGCAGTGAGAGTCAGTGGAAAGAGCCTGGAATTAAGATTAGAAGGCCTGCATTCTAGTCTGTCATTTTATACATGCGGACAAATCACACAGCCTTGGTCAATCTCCGGTTTCTTAATAGAATTATGAGTGCTGGCCTCAGTTTGAAATTTCCAAAGCTCCATTTCAGTAAAGCCTGGGATCCCAGAAGGGTATTTTTTTTTTTTTTAAGAGGTTTTTCGCTATAGGGCGCGTGCGCTCACCAGACAGACAGATAAAAAGCAAGAAATCACCCCCCAGGGGGGATGGCCACGCCGCAATTCCTTCTCCTCCATTCTCCTCTCAGGATCTTGGGCATGCACGCACATGCGCCCAGCGTGAGCTTAAGCCACCGGGTCCGGGACATGAACCTGTGGTCGACTACATGGGAGTCCAGCGACATAGCCATTATGCTAACTGCTGGTCCCCTCAGAAGGGCATATTGAAAATAGTTGACATGTTCTATAGATTTTAATTTCATTGAAAATTTTTAGGTCAGCCAGGGGGTTGCATTGGTAATGCAGTGCTCCACAGTGCCTATGGGAAGGTCCTGGGTTCACGTCCCGAGGTCTCCCTGTACATGCTGGCTGCACGTGTGCGTGCCCGGTGATCCTAGCTGGCTGGGGCTGGGGGCTGATTATGGCATGAAGACCCTGTTGGGGATGCCTGGCTCTTCATCTTTCTCTCTCTCATGGGAGGAATAAATTTAAAAAGTTAAAACCCAGCTTTATGAAAATTTTCAAAATATGTGTTGCTAGGTTAGCTCTCTTTGTACGTCTTGTGCTAAAGCTTCCCTTTCCATTTTGATATATTTGAAGAGTCATAGAACTGCAAGGGAAGCCATTGTACCAAAACAAATCCTTGATTCCTGTTTGTAACTACTTACCTTTCAGAATCAGTATTCTCTTGTATTAGGCATGAGTGTGGTTGTGGACCTCTCTGCATCTGGTGTCCACGTACCAGATTTCAAGGGTTTGTATCCACATCTTGTTCTCATTTGAGTTGTTTCTGTCAGTATTCTTATCTTGCTTAGATCTGAATTTGGACCTTATGAACTTAATGCATGAACAATTGTGATTTTTTTAGTGGAAGACAACTTATGCTTTGCTTTAATATTTATTTTCTAGGCATACTGTATTTTAGCAGGATCATTAGTATCTGAAGGAGGTATGTACTGTCACAAAGTATTTATTTTAATTTAGTAATACGTATTCCGCAGTCCTTTATCAGTAGTTTGCTAAGTTCTGTTGACTAAGGGAAATTGTGAGACTAGGAATCTAAGCTTTGTCTACCTAGAGAGTAAAGTGTTATATAAGATACTTTGGTGGTTCCTGTAATAGATGGGGTAGGGGGAAAGACATGTTTTGTTGGTTAGTCTCATATGCACAGAGCATTTGAATGACGTGTAAAAACAACTATTCAGCCACTTTTTGTTTGATGACCTACCTGTTTAATGACCACTCAGACTTGAGACCAGTTCTCTAGCACATGAAATCTGCTTTCTCTTTCTCAGTCTTGGGAATTCCTTTGCTCCTTCTTTGTGTGGGTCCCACGGTTAGTTAGTGTAAGTGTTCACAATCATGCAAGACTACATATTTTGTTCATAAATGTGTACTTTACCGTGCACCCCTAGTAATCGTCAGAATAAATAAAAGCGATTATGCTGGATTTATATTATCGTGTCGTGGTGTGTCTTGTGGCTTTCTGGCGCTTAGCTAACATATGCTTTTTGTGTGGATGGAATGACATTATTTTAGTGGGATGTCACATGCTGCCTGTCGAGAAACACATACTCTGTGGCCCCATGACACACCACAAGACATCCGCCTTTCAGGCCCTTGCTCACTGACCGGTTTGCTTAGTGACCTAGTCACAGGAACGGAGCTGGGTTGTTCCACGAGGAGTACCTCTACTGAGGGTTTAAAAATCTGGTTTGAGCAGTGTTAATCAGAAGGCTGTCTCCTCTTGGAATGGGGCTGTTTCCAAGTTTCTGAAATACACAGATAACTGCTAATGTCAGTATGAAGCTACCTGATTCACTGCTGTACCTACCGTATTGTCACTGTGTGTGCCTACTGCCTTTTCATCTGTTTTAAAAACTATTACTCTTAATTGACAGGCTGTAGTTGGGTATATTTTCGGGGCCCTTTGTAGTCGGTAGCCTGTGAAATGGGGATAATACCATCTGCCTCTAAAGGTTGGGGTGATCAGAAGTGGTTGTGCTTAGTATGGGGCCTGCCAGATGTTAGTCGGAGCTGTTTGATAAGTAGGGCTGCTGTGTACGGGAATTATATTTAATTATTATGGTTTAGAAATACGGGATTCATTTCATTATAATGATTAATTGGGGTCATGATAATGACTAGTTAATATAGAACTTTTCCTTACTGCCAACCCTGGCATTAGAAGGTTGTGCTTAGGGCCTGGCAGGTGGCGTGGTGGTTGAGGGCACTGGACTCCTACATGGCCGACCACAGTTTGAGTCCTGGACCTGGCAGCTTGCTTTCTCATTTTCTCTCATCAAATTAAAATAATAAATAAATAAAGTTAAAATTTAAAAATAATTCTTTAAAGAAGAGAGATTGTCTTTATTTATCTTTTCAAATGCTATCTTTTTTGAAGCTTAGAGATATGAAATTTCTTTCTTGCTCAAACGAATGCTTTTCTTCTTTCAGCAACACTTCTTGTTGCTGTAAATGAACTTCGTAGGAGTGCTCGGGCCAAAGGAATGTCATTTTATAAATATGGTATGTATTGAGAAACTAGATGTTTATTCCACCTTCCTTTTTAGCTTAAATATACTTAGTACTGGGGCCAGCAGATGGTGTAATGGTTACATCGCTGGACTCCCACATAGTTGACTGTGGTTCAAGTCCTGGGTATGACAGCTTGAAACTCAGGCCAGGTGAGTATGTGTGCGTGCCCAAGATCCGTAGAGGAGATGGAGGAGAAGGGATTGTGGTGTGGTCATCACTCTGGGGGATGTTTTCTTGCTTTCTGTCTCTCTGGCAAGTGCATGCATCCTATAGTAGAAATCTCTCTTTAAAAAAAATGTACCTACCGGGACCAGCAGTTAGCGTAATGGCTCTGTCGCTGAACTCCCATGTAGGCCACTGCGGTTCTAGTCCTGGACCTGGTGGCTTAAACTCACACCAGGCGCGTGTGCATGCGTGCCCAAGATCCCGAGAGGAGAATGGAGGAGAGGGGATTGTGACGTGGCCATCCCCCGTGGGGGATGATTTCTCTCTGTCTCTGTCTCTCTCTGTCTTTCTGGTGAGCACATGCTCCCTATAGCAAAAAGTTCTCAAAAAAAAAAAAAAATGTACCTACCTAGTACTATTGCTTTGTTCCCATTAGATGTGTATAATATATCTGTTTGTCTCATGTGGCTCTTTTAATTAATTAATTAATTAATTAATTAAAAATTTAATAGATTGATTAAATGCTAGAGGGTGATGCTAGAAGGCATGTGTGCAATGCTAGCGGGAGAGAGACAGAAAGTGCCCCCCATGGGGCCTGGTCACTCTGCAGTCCACAGTCCTCATCCCATCGGGATCCTGGGTACAGAACCTGGGTGTTTCTCAAACTGCTGTAGTTGGCCACGTGGAATTAACGCTCCCTTCACAAGGTGCTTAACCACTGCACTGGAGGGCCAGCCTGTCAGCTCTTTTAAAGAGAGAGATGGAATGCAGTTTGACTATGGATATTTTATATATTTGACTAAAGCGAACTTATGTCTCTGCATGACTCCAGAGAGTAATTTGACTTTTATCAGTTATTGTTGACACATAAGCCAAGGAATTAATGTTTACTTTAAGTAAGATCATAAAAATGATCATTTCTTATACTTTTTAAAATCTTAATTTATATATGGACTTTAAATGGATGTAACTGAAGTGTCACCTGGTAATACCAAATTAAGATTTCAGACATTTTTTTTTTTCTTGTCTCTCCGCGATGCTTCAGTGATGGAAAGTCGTGACCCCAGTACAAATGTGGTCTTGTTGGAGGACACCGCAGCGGTCTTGGGGGTCATAATAGCTGCCACCTGCATGGGCCTTACTTCTATAACAGGTAAATCATTCTTCAAGTGTAAGTGATGTCTTCAGACTACTCAAGTAATTCTCTAATGTGTGGGAATTTTTCCTTGTACCACCTCATAGCTCTAGAACAGAAGATTATTACATGTGAATTCGATACTAGTCATTTTTGTGTATAAACCCTTTGGTCAGTGAAAATGTTCAGTTTTCTCCAAGTTAGAAATGTCTCTAAACTCTCAATAAGGGAGGCTGTTTGTAGATTTCTGTAATGGTCTTAACCCTTCTAGCTGTGACTTAATACTATGCAGTCACTGTGAACTTTTAAGTTCTTTGCTTATGCAAGTCTGAATAGCATTGGCCCCAGATCACAGGTTTATTGAGGTAATGTGAATGAGAGGTTTTGGAAACTCTTTTGTTCTAAATAAAGGTACGCTGTGTCTCTGTTTATCTTTCTCCATTCAAAGTGCCAGTAACAACAGCTGCCTCCTCCCTGTTCCCTTAACTCCCCGTAGGTCAGCCTCACCCTCATTTTGGTAGGTAGTTCAGTGCTCTGCGGGCCAGTGCTACACAGGCGGACGCACTGCAGCAGCATGAAAAGACGCACTTTATAAAATCAGAATTCTTTCGGAATGGAACTTCTATTTTTTTTTCCCATTCATTCTTGCATATTTAAAATAATTTTAGGTGATGGCGTTGCCACGGTTCTGCGATGTCTCTTCAAATAGTCTGAAATGCAAATACCTCTTTTTCATTTTAATGCTCATTTTATGACTAAACTAGTATTCTCTCATGTTCGTTGTGATCTGGAATGTTTCTAAAAGTATTAATTATTCTCCTGGTTGACCTTACAGTTAAAATATTTTTTTGGATATCAACTTATTGGCAACTTTAAGGCTTAAGGAAAGTCTGATTTGATATATAGTCAAGTTTTAATAGATATATTTTCTTTTACGTAAGACATATTAGACAAATCAAACTTAGAAAAATATATGTGAATGTCACATAAATTAAGATATTAATTCATTTTTAGAATATTTATTTCTTCCATGAGATAAAGTATTAAGAACATTTTTTCTTTCTTTTTAAAATCAAAGGGTGTGTGTGCGCTCTCCAGAGAGAGGGAGAGGGAGAACACCCCCCACACCTCCCCAGTGGGGCACAGTTACACCTCAATCCTTTTTGCATTTCTCAGTCCTGTCAGGGGTTTGAGCACACATGCACATGTGCTTGGCGTGTTTTTCAAGCTGCTAGAGTTGGGATTTAAACCATGGTTGGCTATGTGGGATCCAGGTCCCTTACCTACTAGGCCACAGGGCCCACCCTGAGACAGCACCCTGGTGTACGAGGGGAGGTCTCTGCACACAGGCCCAGAGCCTTCCCATGGGACAGCCTCGCGGAGACTCTTGTCTAACTCTGTGCCACTGCCCAGCCCCACAATTTATTTAAATTAAATAATATGCCAAAAAATTTGTATTTTCTTACAGAAGTATTTTTCCCACGTAATATTCTTGTTCCGCACATGTATATTTCAAAATAAAAGTTATTCTTTAAATTTGGATTTCTGAAGAACAGTTTTTAACTTCAAACTTGCTCCTTGTAAGCCTCCTTGTAAATTGTATTTTGCCAGTACACTCAAGGAGTTAAGTAGGTTGAGGACTTTTCATCTTTGGAATAAAGACAGTAGATAATAAATCAGCCTTTATGGCCTAACAGTTTAAGACAAACTTTAGAATGAGAAAGACCTCGAGTGTGTGGGGAACCATAACACTGAACCCCACTTCCAGAATCTCTGATTCAGAGGGTCTGGGACGAGGCCTGAGAATTTGCATTTCTACCAATTTCTCAAGCGATGTTGAAACTGCTGGTCCAGGAACCCCGTTTGAGAACTGCCGCTCTCGGGCACCCGTAGTGGGTGCTGAGTTAGCATTTCTCCTTTGTCTGGAGAACGGCACTGGAGATCGGAATGCGTCATGTATGTGGTATATGTATATACGTGATGTGTGATATATGTCATGCATGTGATCTATGTCTATATCTCATTCTTGGTTGAATGAAGAAGGAGTCACTTGTATCATTTCTGGTAGGGATAAGACACACAAAAAATGGTTATTTCAGCTTTTGAGTTCAGTTACTTTGTCAATCTGCGGCCTGTTGGTTCTTCTAGAAGAAGTGTTTTTTTCCGCATGCTATCATTTATATGTATGTGGGACCTTTAATGTAAAAATGTGGTGAACCCTCACCCCCGTAATGACCAAATGGAAGAAACAGATCATAACTAACTAAGTCCAATAGCACTTCTACGTAATATGAAGGTGGCAGGGTGAAACTCTGAATGCTCATCAGAGAATCCATTAGGGAATTAGCGATACGTTGCTGGTATCCCTTGACTGAGTACTTCTAGCTCTTGGCTCTGTAAAGCTCATGGAAATCAGAGACAAATGTTTTAACGTACTGATTTTTTGTGTGCTTTATTTAGGCAATCCGCTCTACGACAGCCTGGGATCTCTGGGCGTGGGCACCTTACTCGGTGTGGTGTCG
>NW_006159947.1:170110-193982 GCF_000334495.1 Tupaia belangeri chinensis
CTCATCTACACCAACACGGAAGCACTCTTAGGGAGATCCATCCAGCCGGATCAAGTACAGCGGCTTACCGAACTCCTGGAGAACGACCCATCAGTAAGGTCAGCTCGTGCAGCGATGCTGGGAAGGCTTACAGAGACGCAAACTAAGAGACAGATACGCGGGACCAGCTGTTAGCGTGATGGCTATGTCACTGGACTCCCACGTAGTCAACTGCAGTTCGAGTCCTAGACCCGGTGGCTTAAACTCACGCTGGGCACGTGTGTGTGTGTGCTCAAGATCCCGAGAGGAGAATGGAGGAGAGGGGATTGCGGCATGGCCATTCCCGCTGGGGGGCGCTTTTTCACTTTCTGTCTCTTTGTCTTTTTGGTGAGCGCACACGCCCTATAGCAAAAATCTCTCAAAAAAAGAAACATATGCTTGATTTGTGAGTACTTCCAGAAGTGTTGAATTCCTAGCCTTCAGAATTTTACGATCTATCACTTTTCAGAATTATAATCTGGAAAGTAAGAGTACTCCATAGACGTTTCCTCTTAAGTTTTGAAGCTCTTTCGTTTATAGAATAAGAAATACTCAGTTGGTATCATGGGAACAGGAGCTGGTGAAGTAGTTGGCTCCGTGACGGGAACTACAGAATGTGGAGCCTTCATGTTTATGTTTGCCTTACATACTGCAGTGAATATTTTAAATTAAAAAGTATTTATTGGTGAATGATTGCCAGATTAAATGTAATTTATATTTCTTCTGAGAATAGAGCTCTTCCATTTTAGTTTATTTAAGTTTGCTTAAAAATAATGTTTATCTTGGGACCAGCAGTTAGCGTAATGGCTGTGTAACTGGATTCCCACGGAGTCGACTGCGGTTCGCGTCCCGGACCTGGTGACTTAAAACTCACGCCAGGCACGTGTGCGTGCGTGCCCAAGATCCCGAGAGGAGAATGGAGGAGAAGGAATTGCGGTGTGGCCATCCCCCCTGCGGGGTGATTCCTCACTTTCTGTCTCTGTCTCTCTCTGTCTATCTGGCGATCTCTCTCTGTCTGGCGAGCGCACGTGCCCTATAGCAAATACCTCTCAAAAAAAAAAAATATATATATATTTATCTTTTTAATTGCACGAGTATAAGGAACTGAAGACTTAAGAGATAATAGCAAAAGAAACCAGAGTGCTTTTCATTGAAATTCAACTTTCTTGGGATTTCATAACGAAGTGGGAGGGCAAACCTTTAAAATTTTAATTTTCCACTGGCGTACACATGTGTTCTCTCTGTATACAGACACACACACACATGCACATACACATACATATATGTGCATGTGCGTATGCATATTGTTCAGACTTTAAAATAACGTCTTTTTCTCCAGTGTTATGATCGAAATCAGTTAGTTGAATCTTAAAAATGACCTATATATCAGAATTAGAAAGCATTAGTGATAACTAGATTGTATTCTATATGCTGTATGTTTAATCTCGAAAAGTAATTTCCTAGTTGGCTCATGGTTAAAAGTTGAGTGTTCTTAAAATAAGTATCAGACTTAGGAACAATGTGAGATAATCCACGTTAATCCCTCCCTTGTGATGTCTTTGATTTTGATATCAAAGTAAAACTGGCCTCAGAAAATGCGTTGGGAAGTATTCCCTCCTCTTCTGTTTTTTGGAAGACTTTATGAAGAAATGGTATTCTTTCTTTCTTTTGTTTTTTTTTTGTTTTGTTTTGTTTTGGGGGAGGGGAGAGGTTTTTGCTATAGGATACGTATGCTCGCCAGAAAGACAGAGACAGAGAGACAGAAAGCGAGAAATCACCCCCCAGGGGGGATGGCCATGCCACAATCCCTTCTCCTTCATTCTTCTCTCGGGATTTTGGGCACACACGCACACACGCCCGGCGTGAGTTTAAGCCACCAGGTCAAGGACTCGAACTGCGGTCGACTACATGGGAGTTCAGCAACATAGCCATTATGCTAACTGCTGGTCCCTCTTTTCTTTCAGGTTTTTGACATAGGACATGTGTGCTTACCAGAGAGAGAGAAGAAGGGAAAGTGAGAAATCAGTCCCCGGGGGGATGGCAATGCTGTAATCCCTTCTCCATTCTTCTCTTGGGATTTTAGGCATGCACACACACATACCTGGCATGATTTTCAAGCTGCCAGATCCAGAACTTGAACCGTGGCCGGCCATATGCGAGTCCTGCACAACTATCATGCCACCTGTTGTTCCTGGGCTTAATAATTTTTAATACACCAACTTCATTATTTTTAAATTTATTTTGAGTGCATGTGCTTATGAGGGTGGGGGTAGAGAGGGAGAAGGCACCCCCACCTCCGTGGGGTGTGTTCATGCTGCAGTTCCTCCTCCGTTTCTTCATCCTGCTGGAATTAGAGCACACATACACCTGGCATGGTTTTCAAGCCTCTGGTGCTGGGATTCAAACTAAATGATTAGCAGTAAGGAATTCAGTTCCCTTAACCATTAAGCCACGGAGCTGATACAATACACAGATTTTTTAACTTGTATAAGTTATCCTCGTATAAATTACCATAAAATAATACTTGTTAAGGGGATTAGCAGTTGGCATAATGGCTATGTTGCCGGACTCCCATGTTGTCGACCACAGTTTGAGTCCCGGACCCAGTGGCTTAAACTCATGCCAGGTGCGTGTGCATATGTGCCCAAGATCCCGAGAGGAGAATGGAAGTGAAGGGATTGCGGTGTGGCCATCCCCCCTCAGGGGGGTGATTTTTCGCTTTCTATCTCTCTGTCTCTCTCTGTCTGTCTGGTGAGCACACACGCCCTAGAGCAGAAACCTCTCCCCCCCCAAAAAAAGTAAAATAAAATAAAAATAATACTTGTTGGGACCAGCAGTTAGCGTAATGGCTATGTCGCTGGACTCCCATGTATCCCCCCTGGGGGGTGATTTCTTGCTTTCTATCTCTGTCTCGTTCTTTCTGTCTGGCGAGCACACGCGCCCTATAGCAAAAACCTCTAAAAAAAAAAAAAAAAAACTCTTGTTAAGTTTGCACCTTTATATACCATTATGCAAACTATGTTTTTGGGTCGTCGGGAAAGTTACAGCATATTCTCTATGTTTCTCTATCCAAAAATGTGCCATGACTTTTCTGATGACCCCATAAATTGATGGTGGACCTTGGAAAATGATAAGAGCCACTTAATAGTGGATATTCTGAAACCGTCTTAGTCCACTTTTTTTCTGGTAGAAAAAGACAAGAATTGTAGACTTCGTCATTAACATGTATATGTGTGTCTGTCCGTTTACATAAATTTACATGTATTGTTGTTGACCGCAGGGCAATTCATGACGTTAAAGCCACAGATCTGGGATTAGGTAAAGTAAGATTTAAGGCAGAAGTGGATTTTGATGGACGAGTTGTTACAAGATCTTATTTGGAAAAACAAGATTTTGACCAAATGCTACAAGTAAGTATGTACATTTGTCATTTTCTTATATAGCCAAGGATTAGAAAAATTACATTCTAAGTAAATCAGACTTACTTTCTATTTATTTGTTTGTTTTAAAATTGTGACAAGGTGTGTGCACTCATCAGAGAGAGGGAGAGTGAGGACCTCACACGGTGGTGTGCGGTCACGCGGCAATCCTTTTCCCTCCATTTCTCCGTCTCGTCAGGATTTTGAACACCTACATAGGTGCACCCAGCATGATGGCCAAGCTGCTGGGGCCAGGATTCTGACCACGGTCAGCTCCTTTAACCGCCGTGGTATGGGGCTGGCCCTTTTATCTCATGAGAATGAGAAAGAGACAGCGCGTACCCTAGACAGGGTCTCCCCACACTGCAGTCCTCTGCCAGCCTCTTAGCAGTCAAGATCCTGGGCCCTCGTGCACATGTCCTGCATGCTGGGGTCAGCTGGGGCCCCCCGGACCTCCTGCATGACTCCACCCGAGCCCAGCACCCTGCCACTGTGCCGCTGAGGCTGGGCCAACTCCTTACAAGTCCTGAAGTCACTTCAGCTCTCAACTTAGGCTGCTCAGTTTGACAGAGGCCCTTTTATTTACTGTAAAGTAGCTCAGAGACAGCAGAGGAACAAATTTATTAAATACTTTAAATCATCACAAAAATAGTTCAGATCTTCAAATTCTCTTCTCATTGGGTTGTCGGAAAACTCATGGCACATTTTTCCATTAAAAAAATAGAAAAAAATAGTCATGACTTTTCTAACAACCCAACAGATCCCATTTTCCTTCTAGAATTAACCATTATTCTGAATTTGGTACCTATCGTTTCCATGTGAGTTTCTGTATTTTTCAGCAGTGACATTTTGAATGTTTAAAAATTGGCATGAATGACACACTGTGTGCATCTCTCTGTGGTTTGTTTAACAGCATGTTTTTGAGATTTCTCCATTATCTTACATAGTCCAAGTTGATTTAGTTTTTTTGTTACCTAATATCTATTCTATAAATATGCCACTGTGTACCTTGTCTCCAGTTGATATGTTATATATTATATGCTTCTGGTGTTAAAATTGTAGAAACAGTGGCAGCATGGCGTTCCCGTAAGTGTTTCTGTTCAGGTACACAGAGGTTTCCTTAGGGTGGTATATAGCTAGCTTTAAAACGGGGGGCCCTTGGGTGTGCTTGTCTCACCTTCCCTTGGTACTCCCAAATTCTTCTCCAGATGCACCCCTTAACTTCCCTCATCGGTATGTCAGAGTTCCTGCTGTTGTACCTCCCTGCTGCATTATACTGACAAAGTTCTCAAATGTCTGCCAGTGTGGTAGATGTGCAATTGTATCTTGTTTGAATAACTTTTTATTTCGTAGCGTTGCGAGGTTAATAAAACATTGAAGTTCATTGACCATTAGGATTTTCTTCTGCATTGTATCCTGTTTTGTTTTGTTTCTAGTTGACTTGTATTATTTCAACAGATTTTAATATGCTGCTGCATACTAATCTTTCCTCAGTTGTGTGTGTGCAATATCTTTCTAATTTGTGATTGGCCTTTTCACTTTGCCATTGTAGAGATTTAGTATAGTTTTTGATTTTACTGTTAGGTGGGTAATCTTTTTCACTATGCTTTTTATTGTCTGGTATGAAAACTCCTTTGTTGAAGGCAACTATCATGAAAGTATTCCTTAAATTTTTAAAAAAATGTATGATCCATTACATGCATACATTGCGTGTGTGTGTGTGTGTGAGAGGGGGAGAGAGAGAGGGAGAGAGAGAGAGGGAGAGAGAGAGAGAGAGCTACACTCCCCGCAGCATCTGACCGTGCTGTGACCGTCTTCCTTCAGCCTGTCGGATCTCAGCAGTCGTGCGTGTGCCCAGCGTGTTTTAGGCTGGCGGGGCTGGGGACCCGATCCACGGTCACCATGGGCATTCAGCTTCTCTTGAGCACACAGTATTGCTGCACCACCGGGCTGGCCCTCTCTGTTTCTTCGGTAAAAATTTGTGGTTAGTCTTTTGCTCTTAGATTTTTATTTTTAGTTTATTTATTTCTCTTATGAGCTGCAGGCAGGATAAAAGAGAGAGAGAAGAGAATAAGCAGTCTCAACAGGGTCTCGTGCCACCACCCTCCCCCCAGCTGTCCCCACCAGACAGGACCACTGGCACGTGCTCTTCCTCAGCCTGCACAGTTGGCCTGAGAACTGAGCCCTATCCCCCCGCACCCTTCCTACCACACGGACACCGGCACTCAGAGCGCTGTGCCACCGCCGACCTGCTGCGGCACTGGTGGGCCTCGTCCTGGTCTTTCATCCACTTACGGTTCTCTGCTTATGGGCTGAGGCAGGGTTTGTTTTTTTTTTTGTGTGCTTACATGGGGGCCAAAAAAAAAAATTATCTCAGTACTATTTATTAGTCTATTTTTCCCCACTAATTTTGTAGTGTATTTTACTATGGCATAAAGTTTTTTATTTTTTATTAAACCTAGTGGTGTGTGTGTGTTTTAAGGAATCATTCACCATACTACTATAATTTTTAAAAAATTTTATTTTGTTTTCCTTACAGGAAATTCAAGAAGTGAAAACTCCTGAAGAACTAGAAACCTTTATGCTTAAACACGGAGAAAATATTATTGATACTTTAGGAGCCGAAGTAGATAGACTTGAGAAGGAGCTGAAAGTAAGACGCGTTCGTAAAAATAATATAATGAAAATGCAGTTGCTTTTTGGATACTTGATTCTGTGTGGGATACTATGGAGGTGTATCGCATGCATGTTCTGTTCTCAGTAAACCCATAGTACATAGCTATGAGGGACTTTAAAAAGTTTATGGGGACATGGAAATTAAAGTATGAGTTTAGTTTTGGTATATAATTCTTGAAATCCATGCGTAGCGTTTTCATGATATGCGTTTTCCATGAAGGTTTTGAAGACCCTACTGTAATAGGCAAAAAAAAAAAAAAAAAGATTGAGTGAGAGAAAAGAATCGCATTGGGTCGTTTACCCACAGAAGCAAAGGAGTTGTTACTTAAACTGTGCTCAGTTCCAAATTCTGTACTTTGAACTTCTTTTCTCTACTGGCTGCTTTGTTTCTAAATAGTCCAAGATGCTTTGTTTTTAAGGAAGAAGCATTTGGAAAGTTCCTAGAGAAAGATTAAAGGAGTACTTTCAAGTGTGGTCACAAGCCAGAAAAAATAGAATGTGACCCTAAACATGCATGCGTATCTTGGTTTCAGTTCATCCGACGTTATTTTCTGTTCTTGTTGTTTCTGTCGAGTTGGAGATCGTTGCGTCCTACTTGTTACGTGACTGAAATATTTCCTGATCAGGTCATCTGTCTGCTCTCCCACTGCCATTTATTGCAGTCGAGTTCTGATCGTTTGCAACGATTAAAAACTTGTACATCTTTATTCAGAACTCAACACACAGTTTATTGAAAGCAGTGCGTTTTCTTCAGTTGATGTTTACCAACCTTTCGTTTCGTTAAAATTGAAGGGGAACATTCTAGCTCTGCTGTCAGGTGTCTAGATTTGCATTTCTTAAATATTTTGGTCTTAGGGGACCAGCAGTTGACGTAATGGCTCTGTCGCTGAACTCCCATGTGTCCCGGACTCAGTGGCTTACACTCACGCCGGGCGCGCCCAAGATCCCGAGAGAATGGAGGAGAAGGGATTTCGATGTGGCCCTCCCCCCAGGGGTTGATTTCTCACTTTCTGTCTCTCTGTCTCTCTCTTTCTGGGGAGTGTACGTACCCTATAGCAAAACTCTCTCAAAAAAAAAAAAAAGAAAAAGAAAAAAAATATTTTGGTCTTGGGACTCTTTTCATTTTTAAAATATTGAGAACCCCAAAGTGCTCTTATTTATTGGAGTTATTTACCAAGCTGTACATAAAAATTGAGAACTTAAAAATATTTATTTAAAAAAATATAAACCTATTACATGTTTATATAAATAACTTTTATGAAACATAACTTTTTAAGAAAAAATAACTTTTCAAAATGAAAACGTTATTAGAAAAGTAATACTTCACATTTTTGGAAAATTTTCTTATGTCTGTTTTAGCAGAAGACGGATTCCCTTATCTGCTTCTTCCTTCAATCTGTAGTGATTTGATTCTTTCAATTAATCGAAGAACATGTAGATAAAGGGGAGAATATTTTCATAGACTTTTGAAATGATCGTGATAGTCTTTTTTGATGCTGTCCCCAAACTGACAGCTGGCCGTCAGTAACCTCTTAGAACTTAATTGCCGTGTGGAATTGGAAACTGTATCAACGAACTTTTTATGTTATTTGTGAAAGTAGGGATTGTAGTCTACAAGATTAATCACTTTTGCTTCTAATACCCATCACAAATTTGAGGGGTTCCTAAGACTACCCTAAAGTTTGCTAATTGTCTGGAAGGACTCAGAACTCACCGAACAGTGTCATAGTCGTGGTTCAGGTTTATTATACAGATAAACACCCTCCAGGAAGAAGCCCCTCGGGCAGAACCCAGTGGAGTCCTGGGCTTGGAGCCTCAGCTGTCCTCTCCATGTGGGGTGTGGGCAGTGTTACTGTCCCGGCCGTGAAGGTGGCAGGAACGTGGCGTGTTGCCCACCAGGAAGCTCATCTCAGGCCTGACGCCCAGGGGTTTTATTGTGGCTCCGTGGTTTCCTGCCCGATGCTGCTGGCCTTGTCTCTAGTCCCTCCAGAAGTAGAGCAGATACTGTGTGGCTAAAAGCACCTCTCATAGGGGCCGGCAGGCGGCGTGGTTCTTAATGTGCCGGACTACCACATGGCAGACTGTGGTTCAAGTCCTGGTCCCGTGGCTTGAAAATCATGCTGGCCACGTGTGCATGTGTCCCCAAAATCCCAAGAGGAGAATGGAGAAGGAATCGTGGCATGGCCACCTCCCACCCCATCCCTTACCTCCCATCTCTCTCTAGTGAGCACACATAGCCTGTGGCAAAAAATCTTAAAAAAAACAAAAAAGAAACCTCCATTATGAATCACATTATAAGACTGTGCAGTGGCCACCGCCCCAGGCAAACCAAGACTCTCCTAGGCAGTTCATCTTCAAGGCCCAGAAATCACCTCCCAGTGCTGAGGACGACAGCACTCTTTGGATGAGATTAATTCTTTTTTTTTTTTTTAGAATTATTTTTATTTATTTATTTATTTGTTTGTTTGTTTGTTTTTGATCAGAGAGAGAGAGGGAAAGTGAGAAAGCAAGCCACCAGGTTTGGGACTCGAACCACAGTCGGCCATGTGGGAGTCCAGCTCCCTTACCCACAGTGCCACCTGCCAGCCCCAAGAGATTAATTCTTTATAATATGATCGTAGTAAAGCCTACCGGTCGGTCTGTGTCCTCTGAATGGAACTTGTACCCACACACAGTCCACGTTGTAGGGGTATTTCGGAAAATGTCGCCTCACCGAGTAACGCAGATCTTCCAAGTGTGATGCGTTTCTAAGTATTAGGAGGTTGTCAGGCTCACGATGTTGGGTATGTCGCCAGCATTCTTATTTTTACGTGAAAGCTTGTTGCATTTTATCACTAGCAAAAATACTGTTCGTTGTTTTCCTTGAAAGACTAATTTTGTCCATTTTTTAGAAGATGCCTCTCAAATACCCACATTTGAACAACCGTACTTTGTTGGTATCTTTCGAGTACAAATGGGGTTTCTGATGAAAAGGCAGCTTTTCCAGCTCTCAGTTCTCGCAGTCACAGAAATGCTTTCGTTGTGACACACATACTATTGCATCTTGCCACAGTATTTTTAAAAGCGGACTCAAAGATTGAGGTTTGGTGAAATCAGTGTTTTCCCACTTCATGAAGGACATTTAAAAGTGCGTGGCGGGACCAGCAGTTAGCGTAATGGCTATGTTGCTGGACTCCCATGTGGTCGACTGCGGTTCGTGTCCCGGACCTGGTGGCTTAAAAACTCACGCCGGGTGCGTGTGCGTGCGTGCCCAAGATCCCGAGAGGAGAATGGAGGAGAAGGGATTCTGGTGTGGCCACCCCCCCCTGGGGGGTGACTTCTCACTTTCTTTCTGTCTCGCTGGTGAGCACACGCATCCTGTAGCAAAAATCTTAAACAAAACAATAATTTTATCTTTTATTCTATATGTTTTTATTTCTCTGGCAAGAAAAATAATGAACTAATGAATTGCTTTACTTTAATGGAAATAGAATCTAGATATAAGAATAGTTAATAAATTGGTCTTTCTCAACTACATTTATCCTTATGAGAATCAGACAGATTTACTGTTTTTGTTTCACTAACTTTATACTTTAATTAGATACTATTAAGCCATTAATACTCTTATTGAATTATGTAAGTCTTTCAAACCAGGAAGCTAAGTTTAATCAGCATATTCAGGCTTCGACATCTCTTGCTGAGGTAATAATACATAATTAATCTTAAGTCAGAGGGAAATTCTTCATAGTTTAAGTGCCACACCAGAGGAGAGAATGCATGAACCTCATTCTTCCTCCCAGTCATGAAAATAAGCTGATTTCCTGTGAGACTAAACTGTGCACTAGCATACCTTCTCGTTTTTATTATTCCTTGGTCGCATTCTAAGTTTAAATTGTAATTATTGAATTACTTTGGAAGGCCACACTCAGCACAATTCGGCACTAGTCTAGCCACCTCAATTTCATGCCATTGAATATTAGGTGGTATTTTTGGCTTAAAATATCTCCAGAACTCGCATATTTCTATGTAAATATGTTGAACATAATAGAAGTTGACTCATACTTGTCCATGTTTATAAGACAGGGGTTTAACAATTACAACAAAGAGTAAAGGATATCTTGTTACTACCTTGAAGTACTTTAAACTGTTCACGTAAAATAGTTTCTGGCTCAGGGCCAGCAGGTGGCGCGGTGGTGAAGGCACCGGATTTCAACATGATCCACCAAGTGCAAGTCCTAGACCAAGCAGCCTGAAGGTCACACCGCAAGTGTGTGTGCACGCCCAGAATCCCAAGAGGAAAATGGGGGAGAAGGGATTGTGGCACGGCCATCCCTCCCGAGGGATGATTTCTCATTTTCCCTCCCTCTCTGTTGAGTCCAGCACCTCAACTGACAAGTATGCATGCCCTGTTGGCAAAAGCCTAAAAATAAATAAATAGGTAGGGAGGGAGGGAGGGAGGTGGCGTGTCCTACCTCTGTATTAATAGTGTGTGAATAGACCTTTCTCCCATCTATCCATGAAGTTTTAGGGTGTGTTTTTTATTTTTATTTTTTCGGTCAAAGGGCACGTGTGCTGGACAGAGAGAGACAGAGAGAGGGAAAGTGAGACTCCCCCTGCAAGCACGTCCATGTCGCTATCCCTTCTCCATCCTCCTCTCAGGCTTTTGGGCGCACACACACACACACACACACACACACACACACACACTTGCCCGGCATGATTTTCACGCCACCAGGTCTAGGACTTAAACCATGGTCAGCCGTGTGAGAGTCCACACCTCAACTACCACGCCACCCGCTGGCCCCTCTGTGCGGTTTTTGTGGTGGTTGTTGGAGATGAAACAACTCTGTTGGAAATGAATGCAGCAGGCGGTTGCCATAGCATTCGCGGATTCCATGTTAGTCACGTTCCAGTTAAACGCTCTGCCCTTTACTCTGCCTTTGCTTCTCTGGAATTCCACGACAGCGTGTCCTTGAGTCGGTAGCACTGCCAACAGGTGATGTCATGTGGGGGTAAAACCGTCTGCAGTGTGTGAGACAGCCCAGTTTGTCCCGGGCCATGCGTGTGGCGTAGGAGCTCAGAGTGTGCCGGGTAAGGGGGACCCTGATCCCAGGGCTGCTGGCACTGCAGATCGGGGTGCGGCCGCACCACGGCGGCCCTGCTCCACAGTCTCTGCTCTGCATTGCGTCACCTCTTTGTGTAGTACACGCTGAGTTCTAAGAACATTAACCTTTCTATTTGTCTGTTTAGAAAACAGGTTTGCAATTGTCTCCTTTGTACTGTGCTCGTGTATTTACAAATTTTGGTTCGTTTTCTCTCTGAAAACGTGATATTTAAAAAAAGACTCAGTTAACTTTTTACATATTTTTTTTTGAGATGCGACTTTTATTAGAACCCGCTTGTTATACAATGCTTTTTATACAGTAATGCCAGATTTCTCATGGACAACTGCGTTTTTCAAGTTGTGTTAGGGAAAGTCAGGGTTGATTGGAGCAGGAAGAAAAAAAAGAACAAGAATGAAAAGAAAGATGCCCGCATGCACACAGTAGGTGCTCTAACTAGAGCCGAACTGCAGTATTGTACCAGCATTTTGTATTTATAGTGGAAGTCCTTTAATATGAGTGATATGCAGATATGTGTGGGATTTTTTTTTTTTTTTTGAAGAAGTTTTTTGCTAAAGGGCATGTGAGCTCACCAGAAAGACAGAGTCAGAGAGACAGAAAGCGAGATATCACCCCTACCCCCCCTAAGGGGGGATGGCCACGCCGCAGTCCCTTCTCCTCCATTCTCCTCTCGGGATCTTGGGCACACACGCACATGCGCCCGGCGTGAGTTTAAGCCACCAGGTCCGGGACTCGAACCGCGGTCGACTACGTGGGAGTCCAGCGACATAGCCATTACGCCAACTGCTGGTCCCTGCCGTGATTGTCTTTTCACCATGAAAAGGAATAAATGGTGCTCTGCAGTGTGCGGCATGTGCTAGAAGCCGAATGTGCTTTGTGTTAACGAGCACATGAAGAAACACAGGAGATGGGACTGCTTAACTCTTCATAGTGTGTTGACCTGCTGGTCTTATTTTTCTCATGCAGACATTTCTCTTAATAGTGAATTTGCCGGGAACCCTGGGGGGTGATTTCTCGCTTTCTGTCTCTATGTCTCTGTCTGTCTGGCGAGCGCACGCGCCCTATAGCAAAAAAAAAAAAAAAAAAAACCTCTCCAAAAAATTAAAAAAAAAAAAAAAAATAGTGAATTTGCCCAGATTATAGCTAGTTTGACCAGATGTTGTCAGTGGCTCTGGTGACCAAAGGGAATAAAAAGAAACAGAAGATACTGTTTTGCTCAAAATAACGGGGTGTTGCTTTTTCCTTTCCAGAAACGAAACCCTGAAGTTCGGCACGTGGATTTGGAGATACTGTAAATCTGATGGAGTGGGTCACTTCCTGGCGCTCTTGGGAATGTGTTCGTTCAGCCATTCTGCGGAACCCTTTTTCTATTCTCCCTCACTGAAGGAGTCGGTGCCATTTGGAAGCTTTTTTTTTTTTTTCTTTTTCTTTTTTTTTAAACAAGGAGGAGATACTTTGTGTAAAGAGCAATTCAACAGGTTACAGAACTAAGACGACTTCTTATTTCCTAAGAGACACATTATGAGTTGAAATCAATTTGAAAATCATGTTCTTATGCTTCCACAGGGAACATTTGGGTGACTTCACTTGTTCCTAATTTCTCATCTTAGCCTGTCTCTGTGTTTCGTCCTTTGCAATCATGCTCCCTTTGTTTACCCCGTAAAAGTAAGTGGACGTGGTTGCCACTGGAGACTCCACTCCATCACAATCTGCCAAGTTCGAATATTCTGGCTAGATCTTAGTGTGTGGTTTTTAAAAAGTCACTCTGTTTCAAAATCTGTCTTTCCCTGTAGGAGGTGGAGATCATTTCTAAACCTTGTGAGCTGGGAGCTACGAGGAGCACTGTCCGAACCCAGTTACCCACAAAATCCATTCCGGAAATGGCTCAGTTACTGAATTGAAGGAGCTTACTTGAGTACGTTCTTTTAGATCATAGCCATTTTGCATTTCTCATTTCCCTTTCGCTTTTTTCCTTTATTTTGGTTTGATTTTTCAAACGTTAGGCTATATAAAATAACCCTAGATGTTTCCATAGGCCAGTATGATGACATTTTTTTTGTTTGTTTCCTTCCTTAAAGCTGGCTTTAGTGCCATGTTTATTTGCTAGTTGGTAATGTGTTTATAGGCATTTTAACATTCTGTAATGTTAAATACTAGACTAGGAATATTTATAATTTTACAGATGGGGCAGTGTTTTATTTTTAATTTATTTAAAAAGAGGCACTACTTATGTAAATCTAAAATGTGGGCCATTTCTTGCTTTAAAAAGAGAGAAGTACATCCGTGCTAAAACTTGTGGTCATGATTTTGTATAACATAGTCAATAGTGTGTCTGAGTTTCTTCCAGTTACAGATGGGCATTTAGCATAGTAAATTGACCATACCATATTATGTAAGTAAATAGCTTCCTAAAGACCAGATGGTATCAAAGTGAAAAAAACCCTGCAATTCAGTAATACAAAGTTTAGAGAAAAACTACATCCCTCCATCAAAACAGCTCTGCCCTTTACGGTGTTCAGGTAGCAGTGAGCGTTGTTGACGTGAGAGTAGTGGCTGGAGATTTCTTTGCTGGATAACTGGGTGAGTGACATCTGGACCTGTCTGTCTGTGGTCACTATCTTAACACTTAGTGGGATGGAAATTGATGAATTCTTGCAAATTGTTATACTGGAAGCAAAAATAAATCTTTGATTAAAGAGTTTGTCATTGTGTCATTTTTTTTAAAAGGATAAATTGTATTTATCACTGTCATTATTATTATTTTTAAATTTTGCTAGAGGGCACGTTCAATTCACCAGCACAAGGCAGACAGAAGGAGTAGGCCAAGGTCTCAAGCCAGCCACCGAGTCGAGGATTCTAACCACAGTCGGCCACGTGGGAGTCCAGCACTTTAACCACCGCGCCCACCTGCTGGCCCCAGTCATTGTAACTTTGGATCCAGAAATGTTATTTACTAAAAAATCGTGAGATTACATCTTTATTTTTTTATTTTATTATTTTTTTTTGCCATTACGGAGCATTTTGGGAGTTGTACATATTATAGGAGATCATAGTCCAGGGGTTTTCTTTGTTTTTTTTGTTGTTGTTGTTGTTTGTTTGTTTTGGTTTTAGAGAGATTTTTTGATACAGGGAGTGTGCGCTTGCCAGAGAAAGAGAGAGATGGCGGAGATGGCCATGCCACAATCCCATTGTCTCCGTTCTCCTCTTGGGATTTTGGGCACGCGTGCACATGTGCTTGGAGTGTTTTAAGCTCCTGGGTCTGGGACTCAAACTGCAGTCGACTATGTGGGAGTCTCGTGACATAACCATTATGCCTTCTGCTGGTCCCCAGTCTTTCTTCTTTTAAGATATAAGACAGTTTACATAGATATGATATAAAATAGTACATCATATCTGGGAATTTGAATGTTTCTGTAGGATTAAGAAGTAGGACTTCTTGGGACCAGCAGTTAGCGGAATGGCTATGTCGCTGGACTCCCACGTAGTTGACTGCGGTTCGCGTCCCGGACCCGGTGGCTTAAACTCATGCCGGGCGCGTGTGCGTGCGTGCCCAAGATCCCGAGAGGAGAATGGAGGAGAAAGGATTGCGGTGTGACCATCCCCCCCGGAGGGTGATTTCTCGCTTCCTGCCTCTCCTGTCTCTCTTTGTCTGTCTGGCGAGCGCACGCGCCCTATAGCGAAAACCTCTTCAAAAAATAAATAAATAAATAAAAGAAGTAGGACTTCTCTCTGGCTCTTTTTTTTTCTTCTTTTTTTTTTTTTTTTTTTTTTAATGTGTTTGCTTTGGGCATTTGTGTTCACCGGAGGGACAGAGAGAGAAAGTGAGAAATCACCCTCCCAGGGCAGGTGGCCAAGCCGTGATCCCCTCTCTGTCAGGCTCCTCTTTGGATTTTGGGCCTGCATGCACACACGCCCAGAGTGTTCCTCAGCTGCCGGGTCTGGGATTTGAATCATGCAGCCAGCCATATGGGATCCAGCACCTCAACCTCTCTGTCACCCGCTGGTCTCTTCCCCCCTTTATACAGGAGTTAATTGGAATTTTAAAATCAGGGAATTTGGCATTTTTTTTCTTTAAAAAGAAGATGATACCTAGTTTTTAGGGTTTTTTTGTTTTGATTTTTTCTAAACTCATGTTTTTTAAAAATTTTTTCTCTGATACACAGCATTTGGATACTTCAGCATATAACTTTTCCTTGGTAACTTAAGCATATAAGTCTTAATATTTTCAGGGACCGGCAGATGATGTAATGGTTACATCGCTGAACTCCCATAGTCGACCGTGGTTTGAGTCCCAGACGAGGTGGCTTAAACATGCCGGGTGCGTCCCAAGATGCCGAGGGGAGAATGGAGGAGAAGGGATTGCAGCATGGCCATTCCCCCCTGTGGGGTGATTTCTCTGTCTCTGTCTTTCCCGCGAGCGCATGTGCCCTATAGCAAAAACATCTTTAAAAAAAACTTGATATCTTCAAGGAAAATATTCTCTGTAGTAGAGTAATTACAAAAGTGTTCACCAGAGATGGAGTCAGCCTCTGGGGCTCCTACTTGTCCCAAGCTGCAAAGGAGTCAGGTATGCCTGTCGTCAGCTTCAGTTGAAAATGGGTCTCTAAAAACTGTAAGCGCAGGTCCCAAACTATGTAAGGTGGCATATCGTGAGAGCATGGCAGTGGGAGGATAAGGGGCAGACACCTGTTTTTGTTTTTTTTTCTTTTTCTTTTTTTGGAGAGGTTTTTGCTATAGGGCACATGCACTTGCCAGAGAGACAGAGAGACAGAAAGTGAGAAATCACCCCCCCAGGGGGGATGGCTATGCCACAGTCCCTTCTCTTCCATTCTCCTCTCGGGATCTTGGGCACGCACGCACACGCGCCCGGCGTAAGTTTAAGCCACCGGGTCTGGGACTCGAACCGCAGTCGACTACATGGGAGTCCAGCGACATAGCCATTACGCCATCTGCTGGTCCTGAGACCTGTTTTCAAGTGGACCAAATTCCACAAAGGTAGATTCCTAAACATATTCTGAGGAATCTGTGAGAGAGGACCAGACTAGAAAAATGTTCAAAAATAAAGTTAAATGCCTGCACAGATCCCCCTCTACACAAATCCCAAATTACCCAGAATAATACCTTGTCCTAAGACTTGAGGTTTTAATATATGGCTTTTGATGTTGACCGTAATTATCTCATAATTTAGACAATGCTTTTGCATAAAATACCATCTGGGGGGCCGGCAGGTGGCATGGTAGTTAAGAGCGCTGGATCCCCATGTGCCCGACCACAGTTCGAGTCCCGGACCTGGAGGCTTGCTTTCTCGCTTTCTCTTTATCTCTCTCTTTGTCTCTCTCTGGTCAAAATTTAAAAATGATAATAACAACAAATGGAAAAAAAATAAATATTTTTTAAAAAATTATACCATCTGAAGAATGGCTTAAGTTTTAAATCTGATAACTTTGTGAGGTAGAGTGCTAGGAACAACAGCAAGTTGCACAGGCATGTGGAATTTATGTTATCCTTAGATTACATTTGTCAATCTTTGGCAGCATTTCTTTTAAACGGGATGACCCCCAATTTGCCAAACTGTCAGAAGTCAGCGAAGCAAAGAATGGAAGGTGAAATGTTGATTCAAAGATCGTCTCCCCTAAATCCTCATCCCTGTCTCTGAAATGGAACTTTGGGAGGCATTTATAGAGAAGATGGGTCTGACCGTGTATATTTGCATTTAAGTTTACTTGCATCTCTGGACTTGGTTTTATGGAAAAAGAAATTTTTTATTTCTGTTACATTTATTTTATTCAGTATGCTTGCTAGCTTAGAAGGTTTTCCAAAAGCAAACTCTAATAACCCTTAGGCCATTTTGTAATCAGTTTTCAGTGTCAGGGAAGTATTATTAATATACTGTTGAGACAAAATGTGTTTTGTAAATTCAAAGCCAAAAAATTACATCCCTTAGTGATACATATTATCAGTACATTTTGACAAAACTAGATCACTTAAACATTTTAATTCGGCTACTTTACTAATCCTGTAGGAATTATGCCAACTGCTGGTCCCGAGCAGCAGTCTTCTTAGGCCAAGCTGAGATATGAATGATAGTGTGATGAACCAGAGCTGGGTAGACTTAAGATAGTTACAGGGACAAGCAAAGCAGTTGGTGTAATGGCTATGCCGCCAGACTCCCATGTACTCAGTCGACCATGGATTGAGTCCCGGATCTGGTGGCTTAAACTCATGCCGGGCGCGTGTGCCTGTGTGCCCAGGATCCTGAGAGGAGAATGGTGAAGGGATTGCGGTGTGACCATCCCCCCTGGGGGGTGATTTCTCGCTTTCTGTCTCTCTGTCTCTGTCTTTCTGGCAAGTGCACACACCCTATAGCAAAAAACTCAAAAAAAAAAAAAAAAAGTTACTTAATCAGCTTTTTTCTCTTGAAAGTCTTATAGATATTACCTTTAAAAACCCCTTAACTGAGGGCCATCCGATGGTGTACTGGTTACGACACTGAACTCCCATGTAGTTTACCACGGTTCTAGTCCCGGACCTGGAGGCTTAAACTCATGCCAGGTGCATGTGTGCCTAAAATCCCGAGAGGAGAATGGAGGAGAAGGGATTGCAGCGTGGCCTCAGGGGGTAATTTCTCGCTTTCTATCTCTGTGTGTCTCTGGTGAGTGCATGTGCCCTATAGCAAAAATCTCTCAAAAATTATTAATTGGAGAGAGCAAAAACGTTCAGTAGAGTTTGACCTCCTGGATTAGTGCCTTGGCGTCACTGTTTCCCCACCACTAGTTCTGTGACCTTGGGCCCGTCCGTCTAAGCAACGGTGTCCTCATCTGTAGAGCGTGGATAATATTAGAGCTTACCTCATAGGCTCTTTGAGAAGATTCACTGTGGGAACCAGCAGTTGGCGTAATGGCTATGTCGCTGGACTCCCATGTAGTTGACCGCGGTTCGCGTCCCGGACCCAGTGGCTTGAAACTCATGCTGGGTGCGTGTGTGTGCGTGCCCAAGATCCCGAGAGCAGAATGGAGGAGAAGGGACTGTGGCATGACCATCCCCCGCTGGGGGGTGATTTCTCGCTTTCTGTCTCTATGTCTCTCTCTGGTGAGCGCACGCGCCCTATAGCAAAAACCTCTCCAGAAAAAAAAAAAGATTCAATGTGATCATGATAGCAAAACCCTTAACCAATGACTTACTACATTTTGGCTATTCAAATGATTAAGAATTAAGAAGTCATCTACAAGGGCCGGCAGGTGGTGTGGTGGTTAAGGCATTGGGCTCTCACATGGCCAACCATGGTTTGAGACCCGGACCTGCTGACTTGCTTTCTTACTCTCTCTCTCTCTGTGGTCAAATGGGATCATAATAATAAATACAATGAAATCAATAGTCCTAAAAAAGAAAGTTACCATCTGCATTAAAGCAATCAACTCTCAGGGTCTCAGTGAGGTAGAACCAGAGATCTTTGAACTGACTCATCTTCATTATCTTCCCTTTCTCCCTTCTCCAGCTAGCCCTGTGTCCCAGGAGATTGGCCTCTCTGAGTATCAGTGGGCTCTCTTGTCCCCTGGGTTCCAGTTGCTCTGAGCTAGAGGATCATGGGAAGGAAAAGGGAGGTTGTGCATCGCTTCCCCTGGCTCCCTCCCTGCAGAGTCAGCAAAGTCTAAGTGTCCCTCGCTCACATGGAGATGACTTTTCCTACCAGGAGCCCTCTCTACACAGCCCTCTGTAGTCCAGGGTCACCAACCAGTTTCCGTCCTCACTTCTTCAGGCTGAGGTCCCCCTCAGTGCTAGGTGTGGATACTACATTCTCCTTGGCGTTTCAGTCTCCCCTGTGCATTCCTTCATACCAAGTATCTTCTCAAGTCATGTGTGCCATCTGTTCCCTGACAGACTGGCTGAAACTCTAGATATGTATCACTAAGACTGTCTAGATGAGGTTGAATAGCAGCTTTGAAAGTGGAGAAGGGGGAACCAAGCAATGGCGTAATGGTTACATCACTGAACTCCCACGTAGTCAACTGAAGTTCGAGTCCCAGGCTCGGCAGCTTAAAACTCACACTGGGAGGGACCAGCAGTTTGCATAATGGCTATATGTTGCTGGACTCCCATGTAGTCGACTGTGGTTCGCGTCCCGGATCCGGTGACTTTAATTCACACTGGGCGTGCGTGCATGCGTGCCCAAAATCCTGAGAGGAGAATGGAGAAGGGATTGTGGCATGGCCATTCTCCCTGGGGGTGATTTCTTACTTTCTGTCTCTCTGTGTCTTTCTGATGAGTGCACATGCCCTGTAGCAAAAACCTCTCCAAAAAAGAAAGAAAGAAAGAAAAAGAAAGAAACTCATGCTGGGAGCCTGTGTGTGTATGTCCAGAATCCCGAGAGGAGAATGGAGAAGGGATGTGATATGGCCATCCCTCCTGGAGGGTGATTTCTCACTTTCTGTCTTTCTGTCTCTGTCTCTGTCTCTCTGGCGAGCACACACACCCTATAGCAAAAATCTCTCTTAAAAAAAAAAAAAAAGTGGAGATGATGCAAGAAAGAAAAAAGGAAATTCAACTGGGATTTGGAAGCACATCAAATCATACATGAATAATTCTTTGCCTGAACTGGCTTGCACTTTGACCTCCGGATGGGCAAGCTTAACTGTCTTGGTATGAGAAACATTCAGTGGCATTTTTCTTTCCTTTTATGCCAGATTGAACTTGTTGAATACAGCTTTATACGGGGGAACAAACTGTCTAGTGGAACTTGGGAGTTGTCGTAATTAATAGCCGTGATTTTTCTCCAAAGAGCTACCCAGTCACCATCTGTACTACTTTGGTTCTTAGGCCATGGTACCTGCTAACAGTGCTGGGCACCTGTGGCTGTCAATTTCCTCCAGGACATAATCAATTTAAACAGTTTATATCATACTTGGTTCGTTACTATATAAACTGTGAGCTGAGCAGCACTCCTTAAAATTTGTTTACTGGTGCCAGCACATAGCATAGCAGTTTTGTCGCTGGATTCCCACATGGCCAACTGTGGCTCGAGTCCTGGACCTGGTGGCTTGAAAGTCAAACTGTGTGTGTGTGTGTGTGCATGTGTGTGCCCAAGATTACAGGAAAACAGAAGAGAAGGGATTGTGGAGAGGCCAACCCCATGGGAGGTGATTTCTCATTTTCCCTTTCAGTCTGTCTTTCTCTGATGAGCACACATACCCTAAGGCAGAAACCTCTACTGGGAAAAAAATAAATTGTGTACCTAGTGTTTAAGCTATTTTGGACATTTTATATAAATGGAGTTATACAGTATGTGCCCTTTGGGTTTGGCTTCCTTCACTTAGCAAAATGTTTGTTTGTTTGTTTTGGTTTTTGCAGAGGTTTTTGCTATAGGGTGTGTGCGCTTGCCAGAGAGAGACAGAGAGACAGAAAGCGAGAAATCACCCGCCGGGGGGACAGCCATGCCACACTCCCTTCTCCTCCATTCTGCTCTCGGGATCCTTGGCACGCAACACACACGAGCTCGGTGTGAGTTTAAGCCACCGGGTCTGGGACTTGAACTGCAGTCAACTACATGGGAGTCCAGCGACTTAGCTATTACACTAACTGCTGGTCCCAGCAAAATGTTTTTCAAGGTTCTTCCACGTTGTCGTTATATATCAACTCTCTACTCTTTTTTAAGAACGGAATTATGTTCTCTTGTGTGGATATACCATACACCATATTTTGTTTCCCCATTAAGTAATTGATGGGCATTTGGATTATCTCCAGTATTTTGACCATTCCAAAAACTCCTCACGAATATTTATATACACATTTTTGGGTGTGCATATTTTCAGTTCTCTTGGATACACATGGGGGCTTTAAAGACTTTATCAAAGAATGAAGTTAATGTGCAAGTTTATTCTGGTACAGCCTTGATATACCCATGAAGGGAATTCATTAACTTTTTCTTTCTTTTTTTTAATTGCCAGAGAGCATGTGTGCACACCAGGGACAGAAAGAGGGGGTAGAAAGCACCCCCAAATGGGCTGTGGTCACTTTTCTGTTTCTCCATCCTGTTGGAAATTTGGGCATGTATGCACATGTGCCTGGCATGTTTTCCAAGCCATGGGCTGTTATCCAAATTGCAGTCAGCCATGCGGGATCTGGTTCACCTTAACCACTAAGCTTAGGGCTGGCCCCATCATTAATTTTTTTTTTTTTTGGGGGGAGGTTTTCGCTATAGGGCGCGTGCGCTCGCCAGACAGACAGAGAGAGAGAGAGAGAGACATAGAGACAGAAAGCAAGAAATCACCCCCCAGGGGGGATGGTCACGCCGCAATCCTTCTCCTCCATTCTCCTCTCGGGATCTTGGGCACGCACGCACACGTGCCCGGCGTGAGTTTTAAGCCACCGGGTCCAGGACGGGAACTGCGGTCGACTACGTGGGAGTCCAGCGACACAGCCATTACGCCAACTGCTGGTTCCCCCCCCTTTTTATTTTTTTGAGAGGCTTTTTTGCTATAGGGCGCATGCACGCACCAGACAGACAGAGAGAGACAGACAGAAAGCGAGAAATCACCCCCCAGGGGGGATGGCCACCCCGCAATCCCTTCTCCTTCATTCTCCTCTCGGGATCTTGGGCACACACGCACATGCGTCCGGTGTGAGTTTAAGCCACCGGGTCCAGGACTTGAACCGCGGTTGACTACATGGGAGTCTAGCGACATAGCCATTACGCTAACTGCTGGTCCCATCTTTTGCTCATTCTTAATTGGGCTATTTGCCTTTTGTCAAATTGTAAGACTTTTAGGTATTCTGGCTATCAGTCTCTTATCACATATATAACTTACAAATATTTTGTCCTATTCTGTGAGTTGTCTTCATTTTTCACTGTGTTCTTTGAGGTAAAAAGGCTTTTCATTTTTTTTTTTTTAGAGGTTTTTGCTATAGGGTGCGTGTGCTCACCAGACAGAGAGAGACAGAAAGTGAGAAATCACCCCCCCGGGGGGATGGCCACACTGCCATCCCTTCTCCTCCATTCTCCTCTCAGGATCTTGGGCACGCACGCACATGCGCCTGACGTGAGTTTTAAGCCACCGGGTCCAGGACGGGAACTGCGGTCGACTACGTGGGAGTCCAGCGACATAGCCATTATGCTAACTGCTGGTCCCAAAAGGCTTTTCATTTTGTTGAAATCCAATTTATCTGTTTTGTTGTTACTTTTAAACTTTTATTGTCATATTGAAAAAAAAAAATCACTAATTAATGCAAGGTCATGAAGATATATTCCTGTTTTCTTTTTAAAAATAATTATTTAATTTTATTATCTTTTTAAAAAAGTCTGCTACAGGGCACATATGCTCAGTAGAAACAAGGGCAGGGAGAGAGAAAAAGAGAAAGTGAGAAAACAAGCTGCTAGGTCCGGGACTTGAACTGCGGTCAGCCATGTGCGCGCCCAGTGTCTTAACCACCATGCTAACTGCTGGCCCCTGTCTATGCATTTTTAAAGGTTATGAGTAGCAGCTGTAGAGTTCTTTTCTTTCTGATGGCATGATACTATGAGTGGGAAGCATGTGTTTAATGTGTGAATTACAAAACAGTGGACAGAGATCATCTTAAATTACATGTCACTCTTAGATCATCATTGGCTTTTCCTTTCACTCACTAGGTCAACTAAATTTCTGGATGATTCCAGGTCACTTCTTTGACTTAACTGAGTATCTTTTATTTGTGTATTAAGCATATGATATTTGGTTTGTGTGTGCCTTCTTAATCTCAAGAGACTTTAGAAGTATTTTTTAATAACACAAATACCAGCTTTGATGGTATAAACAAAACAAGTCTATTCCAAAGTGTTGATAAGATTGGAGGACTGTGCTTTGACTATGGGGAAAACATTTTCTTAGCATTTAAAGACAAGTTTAGCTTCAAGCAGGAAAAATGTTCTCTACCCGCAAAAACCGAGAAAAGTTTTGATAACCAATTGGATAAAAATGCAAAAGGCAAGTTAAAACACGTAACAGAGACTTGACATTTATTGTGCAATTTTATCCCCAACAGAACATGTGGCATTCTAGAGGTATATGAGGTAATAAAATCAATACTCCAATTAGAACACCTGAAATAACTGGCTCTAGTAACAAATGTCTCTTATAATTAAAAATATTGAATGTTTAAAAAACTCTTATAACATTTTAAGTTCCTAAAAGAAATGTGCCTAACACTTAAAAAACAACTTACTCTTCTATATAAATTGTTCACAAAAAAAATCTTGCTATTCTATATTACACTATGCATTGGTAGTTTTATTAACATATCCCTAGTGGGTATTAACTCTACACAGTACAATCAAATAGAAATTATTCATAGAGAATCAACAAGACTCCAACAATAAAAATATTAGGATCAATGGATTTGTCACAGTTTCTCCACAAATATTCATCATAGAAAATAGAGTAAAGGCAAGTTGGCCCCAGTTAGGCTGCTACATGAAGTTACAGAGAGGAGAGACATAAAGGCAATGCTTCAATCGGGCAGGGTCGGGCTGGACTGGAGATTTCATGACCCACCTCTGGCATGCCCTGTTCCCAAGAAGCACAAGCCAAGCTGCTCACGGCCTTGGCATGCTCTTGAACTTAAACACAGCCAAAGGGGATGTTAAAGCCAAAACTACAGGAAACAATCAACAGATTACTGTATTTCCCT
>NW_006159947.1:194262-202730 GCF_000334495.1 Tupaia belangeri chinensis
TTCCCTACAAATTCTTCACAACAGTTCTCACAGTGACTTCATAAATGAAAATCCTCTCTTTCGAACCACACTCATTAACTCTAAGGCTACAAGGACGACAAATGTGAAAAGCGAGTCAGACATTGGCTGATGCCCAGTGCCATTTCTAACGTCTCCAAGTTCCCAAAGACTATCACGTCACTGAGTCCAAATTTTTGCTTTTATATCCCTGCATTTTTGTACTGGGAACCTATGACATACATGTGAGCAAGCTAGTTACTTTACCCACTGCTTCAAAAGGTTTTCTGTTTTTCATAAAATCTTATGTAGGTCAAGCCTTATTCAGAAACCTGGGCAGTTTCCAGAGACATATGATTCGTATGCTCCTACTTAAGTATCAACAGACTTTAGAAGTTTTCAATAACACAAATACTAACTTCCCCTTGATGGTATAAATAAAACAGCAGATCCATTCCAAAGTGTTGTTACTAAGCCTAAAGTGATCCTGTTAGCTAAGTACTTTGGGCAAGTCCCTTATCAATAAAATGGGGGAAATACTAGCAACCTCATAAGGTGTTATGAGAATTTAAACCAGAGTAAGCATTCAAGTGCTTATTCAAAGTAACAGACACACAAAAATTCGATAAATATTAGCTAGTTATTACTTGGAAGTGTTTTAGAATGGCCCAAATAGTTTTTCCAGTGACCAAGACGGATCTGGCCACTTGTACTTGTGCAATTATTCTGAGAATGAACAAGGTTTCAAATGAGTCTTACTTGCAAGTGTATTTTCATTATAATTTGAGAATAGTGATTCAATGAAACATAGCCCTTAGAGTAACCACCTGTGGATGGTTGTGAGGAAAATTAATCTGGTCAATGTTGCTGCCAATGTCTGATAGTGCTTTCAACAGTCAAACCAATTAAGGTGGTCATTAGATGAGAGAAGTCCTGTCATTTCAATATTATTTGCAACTGAATATACTGTAGGAAAAAAAGAGTAATCTTCAATGTGTAAATGTATCAGTTAAAGTGTTGAATTTTACATTTCGAAGGCAAGTATTAATGGATTATTTTGCACGGTATGTTGTCTGGTCAATTCTTCACTCTCTTTCAGAAACACAGCACAAATCAACGAACCAATGCCACCTGCTAACAATGCAAGTATGTTTGCAGAGGCCTATCAGCTGGGTGACATTTTCCTATATTATTCCAAGTGAAGGGGTTATTTTTATCCAGTACTTACAAGACTGAAAGAAGCCATCACTGTGTTTACAAAAATACATCATAATGATACATACGGCTGTTTAGACACATTTACATTAGAGTTCTGACTCAAGCATTCTATTTGACATGTTTTGCCAAGCAGTTTTGGCAAGTGTCACCACATTAAGCAACACCAGCAAGTCTTGCGCCATATGTGCAAAAATCATTTTCTGTTACATTTCTAAAAATTTGTATATAAGAGCTGTTAGAAATGAACACAGACCTGTACTGTGAAATGACAGAGCATTGAATGAGAAAAGTCTTACACTGAAATCTTTTCTAAAAATGAAATTATCCAAGAATGAGATTTTTAAAAAATTAATTGAAATCTAAGAAGAAACGAAAGAGGTAGTCAGCAGGTATTAGGTTTGGGTTCTAGAACATACACTGACCGATGGAACCAAGCTAGGGCAACATGCACTGGCTTTTTTGAATACAGTGCACATTTCATCTTTACAGCGTGTTCCATCCATTTTCTGAGAGCAGCAGAAGGGAGACACAATCATTAAAAATGGTAGGACAACATAGAAACCATGAATCTGTAGGGTCCCAAGTTTGGGATATGTCTAGATTTTTGATAAATACCTGATATAACAAGAATAGATACAAGACTTAAACAACTATTCTACTTATCAGTTACTATTAGTTGACCCAGGAAATAGCTGGATGAAACAATAGATTGACATAAAAGATACTTTCATCAGGACTAGAAGGGGCTAAAAAATGATTACAACGTGTTTATCAATGATAAATGGAAAAGGATCCAAAATATAAAATCTACAGCTGGGAAGAAGCTACAGGTGTATCTCGATTCTCTTACCAAAGAAGAGGAGAAGAATTGTCAGCAAAATGCTCCAATGTGATCTCGTACGTTCCTAGAGAAACTTATGAAACATGCAGCATGACAGTAACCTAAACTCAGCTGCAATGAGGAACACTAGGAAAGTGTTCGATGGTGGAAGAAACAGTTCCAAGTAAAAAGGGAAAGAATGCATTTAAGTGGTTATAGTTTTCTCTGAAAGTATTGAACACTAACACTGAGATAGCATTATGCGATTCTGAACATATGCACCATGGAAGAAGTGTGACTTCACTAATTTCTCTCAGAAAATTGTTCCCCTTTGTAGGGTCCTGGCCTAAAGCACTTTGGTATCATTCCAGAGTTACCCTGGGCCAGGCTGGAATTGTGCCTGTGGCTTTAGCTCACTGTGAGAAGCACCATAATGACATGATTTTAATGTAGAAAGCACAGAACATGTCAAGACACCGTCGTTTTCAGTATGGACTCTTGATAGCGGGGATTACGGACCATCATTATCCACACAAAACCACCATGTTAAGTCTTTGTGGTCAGCCCAGCCCTGTGACCTCCTTCTCTGACCAATGAAGTGGAGCATAGCTGTATTCTAAGCTAGTCTGATTCTATTCTTTTACCACGGCTAAAATGATTCAAGGAGGATTCTAAAAGCTGACGTGAGATGCCAGCAGAGTATCTGAGCTGATGCTGTATCAGAGACCAAGTGGCTGTTAGGGCCTTGGTCCGGCAGTGTGCTGAGCTAAAGGTATCCAGCAACTACACAAACAGTGGTGGGAAGTATAATGAAACCATTGGGAGCAGGGGAGCATAGGTCCTAGACTCAGGACAGGCATTAGCACCAGCTGGATGATGCCTAGTAAGTCATGTCTGTGGGTCCTGGCTCCCTCCTGTGTGAAAGAGATGACCCACAGATGGTGCCAACATTCTAGAATTTGTGAGGTGAGGGGAGGAGAGACCAGGTGTGCCTTTGGAATAGAGGTGGTGTGGAAGTCCTTTCATGTGATGGTGATTATAGTCAAACTGTGGGCTCCTGTCACCCTGACAGCAGTCATCATGCAGGGAGGTCATCAAGACTATGACGGTGAGTGCGGAATGCTCATCCTTAGTGAAGACCAGTGCCACCCAGAGGTCCAAGATGGTACCTAGATGTGAAGAAATGTGTAGAACTCTAACTTGAAGAAAAATGACAATGACTGGAAGTTTGTATTTCTCAAAAGCAGTGGTCAGATATTGTTGCTATCGAAAGAAAGGACAATGGCATGTATACACTTTGGAATACTAAGCCATACAAAAAATGAGACCCTGGCATTTGATAGAAAGTGGATGAATATAGGACCAGCAGATGGTGTACTAGTTACATTGCTGGACTTCTTCTGTGGATTGAGTCTTGGACCCAGTGGCTTAAACTCTTAGTGGATGTGTATGGGTGCGTGCCCAAGATCATAAGAAGAGAATGGCGAAGAAGAGATTGCAGTGTGGCCATTTCCCTGGGTGGTGATTTCTCCTTTTCTGTCTCTCTGTCTTTCTCTTTCTGGCAAGTGCATGTGCCCTATAGAAAAGGTCTCTCTTGAGAAAAAAAAAAAGAAAGAGAGTGGATGAATATAGAAGCTTTAAGCTAAGCAAAGCAAGTCAGACTATGAAAGAGAGGCATTGTATATCCCCACTTATTATCTATCGAATGTGTGCACTCTTCCACAGAGACTGAAAGCATGGAAGGCGACTATGTATACCAGAGGTAGTATGGGAGGAGGATGGGAAATTGGAAGTGGGAGGGTGGGAGAAAGAGATGGAGGGGAAAAAAAAAAGGAAGCAAAACATTCAACAGACACAAAAATGGAAAACTATTGTTGATGACAATGTGTATAGTAATATCTTTGGACTAACATACAGTGTATTTATGCAGGGAAAATTAATTTTCTGTGCTGTAAAGATATACAGTGATTGAATGTTATAATTTTTAAAATAAAATTATATTTTAATAAAGGACCATATACTCAATAGTAAGTGTAACTCAAGCCCAATGCGAAGAAAGACAAAGATGGAAAGACAGATGAAGCTATGGTGGTATTTTTCTTTTGGCAAAGATTTCATGTCCTCAAAGACTTAAAAGACATTGACTTTCTACTTCTAAAAACTTCAAGAAATATCTTTTTTCCTTGGATAATAAAAGATATTAGTCTCCTGGTTGCCCTAAGTAACCACATTTATCTGTATCATTTCTTTTACTTCCAAATTTTAGCTAACTTGCCCCAAATAGGATCAAAATATTAGTTCTCCTTATACTATTTAACAGATCCGATAAATGATTTCCATAAACATTAAACTGTTTAATGAGTGAGAGAGAGTAATCATAATGAAAGCTACAGGATTTGCTTTTGGAATTTGCATGTAATGGATACTAATTAGCTAGTGAATGTAAAGAATAATTTAGGATTTTACGTTGACCAAAAAGTGGCACACACAAGAAAACTCTTTTAAATGGATCCTCATAAACTGAAATGAATTTCCATCCAATTATCAAGACAGTCATGTCTGTAGATGATATTAAGAGTCTTCGATAATGCTGTCCATTTAGCCCTTTGATCCACAAAAAATGCAGGAATCTGGACTAGTCTGGTAAAGGAGGCCTTTGGATTCTAGCACCTCAATAGCATTTCCCCAACAAAGAAAGGTTCCACAAAGACAGCACTCATTTCACACCGGGAGCTCAACAAATGTAACAGGGAAAACTGAGTGGGATGGTACAGTGTTAACTTAGCCAGAGCTTGTAGTTCAGGGGAGTACCGGGGAATAAGAGGCACACACAGTTGGGATGAGATATTTACATCAATGACAACAAGGAACAGAAGTTTCACGCAAATTCTAAAGATCAACTCAGCAGGAAAGACCCTGGAACTGCACAAAGATTACTGACAAGCCCACTGCAGAGTCAGAATGGCCTTGAAGTTGTGTGTACACAATGCCAGAACATCTCATTGATTCAGCCAATACCACTGGTCACACCACCCGCTTGGTCTCCAGTGCATCCAACAACTAACTGAAATTCTTTGTTCAACCCCCATCACATTGGCGTGGTGTCAACAAAGCCTAAGGCTGTGGAAGCTGTGGATCAATGAACCTGCAAAATGGAGCCTTTAAAAATGGTTTTGGATCTTTGGGTATTTCTCGACTGACGTAATGAAAAAAAAAACCACTATTGTCTGTAAACTCCAGCGATCACAGAGTGCCTTCATGACCAACACAGTGGGATTTATTTATTTAGGGAAAATAATTGAAAAAAAAAAAGAGCTGACTTCCAACTAGTTACTGAGTGTAGACGTGGCCTCTGTTCTCTGGCTTCTTTTTAATCATAGACTTCGTAATGAAGAAACATTCAAAGTTTCCTATCTTACGACTTTCACTGAGTCTTTTGACTTTCACGAGACTTTTTCAAAAGTCAAGTCTTTTTTGAAAACATAAAGACAACTTATTTGAATGAAAATAATAGAATGCTTATTCCTTGTCCCTTAAAATAACTCCTGTCTCTACCTTCTCTCATGGGCAGGAACTCTAATTCAGCCTTGTTTGGGGTCCAGCTCTGCTCAAGTGTCAGAGCTTACTTGAAAATGTGGAACCAGTGACTAGAAGCGTACCTACCATTCAGAATGTTACCATTTAAAATCAAGTTTAGTTTCTTCTTTTTCTAATATAATATTCCAGAAGTCTGTTGTAGGTGCCATAGACTTCCCAGACAACCCTAAAATGGATTTCTATTTGGGAACTGTGGCCATAGGTCAGGAGAGTTTTAAGGTTGAGAATGTGTCAAGTATGACAAAATGACATGCTTTGGACGCTCAGGTGACGACAACAGGACATTCACAATTGGAACTTCAGAGAGGACTGGCTGCTACAGTGCAAAGATTTTGTCCACTAATCCCCAGATCCATCCTGGGAACTTTTATTGAAGACTTCATCCTGCGAAGCCTGATGATCGATCCCTTCATAAAAGGAGCCACCGTTGTGAAGGAAAGTCCCCACAGCCCGCCCCTGCCGGGCGTGACCCACCGCGTCGCTGAACACTTTGTTTATCTGTTCTTCCGAAGGCATCCACCAGTCAGGGTTGGAAGTACAGTGCATCCTAATGAATTCTGTGGGAATATACACAACAGTAAAAAAAAGAGAGAGAAAGACAGCTGGTTTTTGCAAAAGATGGTGGGACAGGCTGCTTAAACGTTAACAGACGCTAAGAAAAGCTGCATGGCAAATCCAGACCAGGCTATAATGATGTCCTTCCTCAGACCCAACTCATCCCACACAAACATTCTCCTTATGTCCAAGCGGAACAACTGCGTGAGTGAGAGAGTAATCCTTCTCAGCGACATGGGCTGCTGAAATGAAAGGGAAACTGATTCATAAGGTCAGGTTATGCACTGTGCTTGGTGCAGACTAGAGAGCCCTTCCCAGACCCATGCTACGACCTGCTTGCATTTTGGGAATGTTAATTATCTCCAGAAGCATAGCGAATATTATCATGGTATTCTTTTATTTGGAGAAATTTTTGCTATATGGTGTGTGCACTTGCCAGAAAGACAGAGAGAGACAGAGAGACAGAAAGCGAGAAATCACCCCCCAGGGGGAATGGCCACACCGCAATCCCTTCTCCTCCATTCTCCTCTCGGGATCTTGGGCACACACGCACACGCGCCCGGCGAGAGTGTAAGCCACCAGGTCGGGGACTCAAACTGCAGTCGACTACATGGGAGTCAAGTGACATAGCCATTATGCTGTCTGCTGGTCCCAATCATGGTATTCTTTAACTGGCCACTAATATGAAGCTAGAGTACAATAAAAGACAGAGTCTCAACGAGCGAGAAGGTGCCTAAGTTTTAGTTCACAGAAGATTTGTTTCCACATTCTCGAAAATGTTGCGATAGGCTAGATTCATTTCTCTGGTTGTACTGTCTAAACAGACACTGGCAGATATTTTAAAAATGCCATCTTCTCTGAATATTTCATTTCACCAGGCAGCAATTTATATGCCTGGAGGAAAGGACAGTTTCAGCTGCCTACAGGTGACAGTTAGTCACCATTTCTTTCTTTCTTTTTTTTTTTTTTTAAGAGGTTTTTGCTATAGGGCGCGTGTGTCACCAGACAGAGAGAGAGACAGAGAGATAGAAAGCGAGAAATCACCCCCCCCCCAGGGGGGATGGCCACACCACAATCCCTTCTCCTCCATTCTCCTCTCGGGATCTTGGGCTCGCACACACACGCGCCCGGCATGAGTTTTAAGCCACCGGGTCCAGGATGTGAACTGCGGTCGACTACGTGGGAGTCCAGCGACATAGCCATTACGCAAACTGCTGGTTCCAATCACCATCTCTTGCCTAGTATCCTCCCCCAAGAGCACATGTGGCCCAAGTGAGAAATGTGCTGGGGACCGCGCCCGTGTGCACAGCGTCCTGACAGTGTTCCAGAACAGCAGCACTGATTCTTTGGAATATATTTTAATCTCTCAGTTCCACTGAGAGGCTGAAGAAGAATTTCTGGAAAAGGACACTGTTGTGAGACCCCTCTTTTTTTTTTCCTTTATAAGCTCAGGGGCAAATTCCTCAAGGACACAGAGACACTCAGGAGAACCCCTCGGCTCAGTACCGCCTCTCGGTAACTCTGTCATCTTGGATGATGTTGGGAATACGGGAAACTACGGCCAATTTGCCAAAACAGATTTGGGAAACTTCCCTCACCCAGTCACTCTGAGTCAGCAGGATTTTCAGACTGGCCTGGCATTTGCATTGCGGATGGTGTCCTGCCTCAGGGCCACCTAGGAGAGGTGTCAGACAGGCCTCCCGCATCCCTGCTAATCACCATCCCTGGGGGTGGGCCTGGAATCCCGGCTGCTAACATGCTTACGTGTGTGTGTGTGTGTGTGTGTGTGTGTGTGTGTGTGTTACGCATGTGCCCAGCATTGGCTGGGCAGCCAGGCAGGGAATACCCTTTCCAAGAGCCATGGCCTTATCAGCAATAATTATTTTTTTAGGTGATGGCTCACTAGGAAAAATTTTGACTCCTATGCAGAGAAAACCGATATGGAATCTTTCCAACCAATAAAATTGCTAGTGAACACTACAGGTTCATTTTTGAGCTCTTGACATGATTTTCGAGTGTGAACGGTGTTGTGGTTGGGACAGTGACATTTGTTTGTCCTGGTCAGTTTGTGTCTGCCTCTCCTGGTTCTTCCTCCCCTCCCTCTGCCTGGCCTACAGCAGTGCCAATCAGCTGCACAGTAACCAGCTGTTAGTGCCAATGCAAGGGGATTATCTAAGTTTTTTTTTTTTTTGGAGAGGTTTTTGCTACAGGGTATGTGCATTCGCCAGAAAGACAGAGAGAGAGACAGAGAGACAGAAAGCGAGAAATCACCCCCCAGGGG
>NW_006159947.1:202761-205529 GCF_000334495.1 Tupaia belangeri chinensis
CACTCCCTGCTCCTCCATGCTCCTCTCGGGACCTTGGGCACACACGCACACGCACCAGGTGTAAGTTTAAGCCACTGAGTCCGGGACTCAAACTGTGGTCGGCTACATGGGAGTCCAGCGACATAGCCATTATGCCAACTGCTGGTCCCTCTATTTTTAATAAAGCAATTTCTTTTTAACCAAAAAAAAAAAAAAAAAAAAAGAAAGAAAAAGAAAATGTTACTGAACAGGCTAGATTGCAGGCACTAAAGAAAATCAATTCTAAATGAATTCAAGGAGGTAGGCAAAGCATTCTCTCAGAGGTAACTGGATGGGGGCACAGGCTGGAGGTGAAAGTGGGATTGTCATTTTCCCAAACGTTAAAAACAAAACAAAACCAAACAAAACTGCTACGCCTCCCCTTCCTCTTGCCCTACGCTCCAGTTTCGCTGGACATGGTCTTCTCTGCTGCAAAGAAAATCCGAATCTCAAGCGTGAAACATGAGGTGCTAGGCAATGCTTATGTACCGCTCAAACAAAGCTCAAACCCACGTAGATGGGCCACATGAAGCCTAGAAGGTCTCAGCGGAAAGAAATCAAAATACAGGAAGGCTGAACACTTGGGCGGGGGAGCCACAGCCAATGCGATGAAATGGGGTCACAGATGGCGGACACTGGGCGGAAGGATGCAGTACCTCGGAGGCATGTTACTTTAACTGGATCCAGAGGGCGTCTTTCGGGACCTGCCTCTCCTGACTGCACTGACCTTTTCCTTTTCCCAAGGCCGCATGAGTACTTAAGCTCATCGGTCGTGAAAACAAATCTGATGAGGTAGCGGAGGAGCCGTCGCCCATCCTTCTTGGAAGAATTGACAGCCTCATCCCACTGTTTGCTTGTGATGAAGACAGGGTAGTTGTTCAACAGCTGCTTGCTGCCCTGCAAAAGCAGAAACGGTTTCTCATTACCTACGGAGCCAGCCAGCCAGAAGTCCCCGCGTCATCTCCATTTCAAAGGCAACCGTGCTTTTGAACCCGGTGGCGATGCTGACAAGGAACCAGGCGTGGAAGAGCGCACGGTAATGGCTCACACTCCGAATGGGGCACTTTCCAAATGACATTTGCATTTTCTATAACAAGAGCCAATGAGGTATAATGAACACCTTTGAAAGGGGAGCTATTTATAACTTGCATTTTAACAGGTAGGTTAAAACGTGTCAAGAGCCAATGACAGGGAACACTATTTAAATATTACCTGCAACTTTCCTTTTCTAGCTATTCAAATATGCAAAAAGGACTTTGAAGAGTGTGATCAAACAAGTCTCTTTATCCTTAGGTTGGCAGTTAAATCCTTTTAGAAATGATGCTGGTGGTCTATCTATTTTAATAAGGTATGACTTGTGCTCAACACACCTTAACACCTGCTGGCCACTGCCTTCCAGTGGAAACAGCATTAAAGTGTAAGATGAAAAAAAGGGGGAATTGTGGAAACTGAAAAAAAAAAAGGGACCAGCAGTTAGCATAATGGCTATGTCGCTGAACTCCCACGTAGTAGACTGTGGTTCGCGTCCCGGTCCCGGTGGCTTAAAACTCACGCCGGGCGCGTGTGCGTGCGTGCCCAAGATCCCGAGAGGAGAATGGAGGAGAAGGGATTGCGGCCTGGCCATCCCCCTGGGGGGTGATTTCTCGCTTTCTGTCTCTGTTTCTTCCTGTCTGGCGAGCACATGCGCCCTATAGAAAAAAAAAAAACAAAAAAAACCAAACCTCTCCAAAAAAAAAAAATTATTAACAAAAATGCAAAACAGTTTTCCTCAAATGATACTTTGTGCAAAGGCCACCATGTCAACTTAAAATTTTTCTTACTTTTCACCTTCATAATTTATGTCAGCTATAAAATCCCCAAGCTAAATGGCTGCTATGGGACTAATTACGGGAATTTCTGTAACATTTATAAGCCATGTTTCGTCTAATGCACCTACACCACCGTTACTTTAGTTCTGGCTGTCCATAAAATTCTACAGTCCAGGACAAATTAATTAACCCATGATCTCAGTTTTAATGTACTCCCTCCCCAGTAATTAAGGTGTACAAAATAGAGAAGGGGAAACTCATTTAGTTTTATAACTCTGCAAGTGGACGTAGGTTATAAATTGGGCACTGTTTGGATCTGAGCGGGTTTGATTTCAGAAAGTGCTGTTCGGTTAAGCGGTGAGAAAGGTAAATAGCAGAGAACCTAAAGAGGCGGTCAGATTGGGTGACGAAACCGTCACTGAATTACCCACACAGAACCTCATCACTACACAATGCACATCCTCTTGAACTAAAAAAAAAAAAAATGTGACTTAGTTTCCTTTTTTAAAAAAGTTTGTCAGAAGGTGTGGGTGCTCACTGGAGAGTGACAGAGAAAGTGAGAAAGCATCCTTCCTGGGGGACGGGCCTGCTGCAATCCCTTCTCTATTTCTCCTTTGGGGATTTAGGGCACCTCCACACCCGTGCCTGGTGTGTTATGCAAGCCACCGGATCTGAGACTCGAACTGCTGGGTTGGCCATGTGGGATCCAGCCCCCTTAACTACCACATCCCTAGCTGGTTTTAGGTAGCACTTTTTTTTTTTTTTAGAGGTTTTTGCTATAGGGCATGTGCGCTCGCCAGAAAGACAGAGAGAGACAGAGAGACAGAAAGCGAGAACTCACCCCCTGGGGGGGATGGCCGCAATCCCTTCTCCTCCATTCTCCTCTCGGGATCTTGGGCACACATGCACACACGCCTGGCATGCATTTAAACCCGCTGGTCC
>NW_006159947.1:205574-224132 GCF_000334495.1 Tupaia belangeri chinensis
GCTAATTGTGGGTCCCTGTGTGGTTTTTTTTTTTTTTTTTTTTTTTTAAAGGAAGGTAGTTGAAGTGACTGTTTTGTGCTTTGAATTTAGAGCCAGGCTGGGTTCGAACTGAACTGGTTGTTATTAGATTAACTCGAGCAGGTTACTTCAAGTGGTTGGATCAAAGTTTCCCCATCTGTAAAACAGAAAGAACTAAATTTTGGGGGGCTTATCTGGGAGGATAAGCTGGCCCTCGGCTCTAGGAAATGAGCAGAGGACGAGCAGGAGCCCAGAGGCTCCACGGGCTCCTTCAGCCCAGGGTGCTGTTTCATGCAGGACGTGGGGCGCTGTGGATCGAGTCTGCGGCAAAGCAGGTGGAGAGGAAGGAGTGAGAGACACAGAATCGAAGGGCAGGCCACCACTCGATGCGCCAGGGCGTGGGAGGCTGCGCTGGCTAGAGCATTCTGGGGTGATGGCGGTGACTTCCGTGAAGGTACGAAACACAAGCTATGGCGGGGAGAAGGAGGTGGGCAGCAGAGAGAGTAGCACGGCTGCTTCCCAGGCACCGGGACTTAGGTGTCCAGCGACAAAGCCATTACGCCAACTGCTGGTCCCTGAACTGTTTATTTAGCAAATGCTATACAGTGAAAAGTAAAAAAAACCCGTGTCACTCAGGCGTGGGCGTTTACCTGGTAAACTAGGAGGATGGGCTCTATTTTTACCAGGGAGAGTCAATCTTTTTCAAGGTCTCACAGCTCCGAGGAGCAAAGCTGGGGGATCCGTCTTCAAGTTCAGGGCTCCCCCATATGGAGGGACATGTGAACAGGGCGCTGACAAACCAGGACAGCAGCTCTCTCGAACCCTTGAAGAAAGCACCATGGGGGCTGGCCCTGTGGTGCAGTGGTTAAGCACTCTGCAGGGAAAGCCAGATCTCGGGAACCAGCAGTTAGCGTAATGGCTATGTCGCTGGACTCCCACGTAGTCGACCGCGGTTCGCGTCCCGGGCCCTGTGGTGCGGGTGCGTGCATGCCCAAGATCCCGAGAGGAGAATGGAGGAGAAGGGATTGCGGCGTGGCCATCCCCCCTGGGGGGGGTTTCCTTGCTTTCTGTCTCGCTGTCTCTCTCTGTCTGTCTGGCGAGCACGCGCGCCCTATAGCGAAAAAACCTCTCAAAAAAAAAAAAAAAAAAAAAGGAAAGCCAGATCTCATATGGCTGATCGCTGTTCAAATCCTGGTCCCCTCGGCTTGAGAAACACAGTGTGTGTGTGTGTGTGTGTGTGTGTGCACCTGTGCCCCTAATCCCGACGAGATGTCGGAACGATGGAAAAGGGAACTGCACTGTGGCCGTGCCCCACTGGGGTGCTTTTTCTCTGGTGGACACAAGAGCCCTCTGGCAAGAAAAAGAACACCCATCACGGAAGAGCTCAGCTGTTCTCCTAAAATGTGGACACTCTGTAGAAAACGCTGCTTTCATAAAATGTAGACACACCACTCAGCAGTAATTTTCATCCAGAAAAAGGAAAAGAGACAGAAAAAGTCATTTACAGCCCAAAACCCAACTCGAAATGCTCTCCGGGTTGTGCATGAGACTGATAATCCTGCGTTAGCCTCGTTAATCGAAATAAAACGTGATGAGGGGGTTGGCAGGTGGCATGGTGGTTAAGAATGCTGGACTCCCACATGGCCGATCACGGTTCAAGTCCCGGACCTGACAGTTTGCTTTCTCCCTTTCTCTCTCTCACTCTCTGGTTAAATAAAATAAATAAATAAATAAGTCAATATTAAATAAAAAATAATTCTAAAAAAAAAAAAAAAAGAAGTGATGAGTGATAAACATGAGAAAATGTACAATTTCCTGAAATGACAATAAAAACAGTCCAGTCGTCGCGCTGCTGACGGGTCATCAAGGTTCAAATCACCCCGTGCAGAGGAAGTGTGGACCTTGGCTCCTGTGTTCGGGAACCACCTGCCAGTTCCTTCTCTTATCAGCCACCAAGAGGCCATTAAATTCTGCCCTATTGCTGAGTCACCCTGAGAAAAACAAGATGAGGAACTCTCAGGGAAGGTCTTCACAGACTCAGGACCAAGGGAAAGGTGCAGGTGCTCAAGATCAGGTGCAGGTGTCAAGTTACAATGAGGTAAGCTAGCTGGTTCCGGATTCCACTTACAGAGAATGTGCTGCAGGAGCAGCAATCAGGGAGAGCCACCTGGAAGAAGCGGGTTTTCAGTAGTTTTTTTTTTTTTTTTTTTTAATTTTAAGAGAGATTTTTGCTATAGGACATGTGCCAGAGAAAGAAAGAGAGAGAGAGATAGAGAGAGACAGAAAGTGAGAAATCACCCCCTCCCCCCCACAGGGGGCATGGCCATGCCGCAATCCCTTCTTTTCCATCTTCTTGGGATTTGGGGGCATGCATGCACATGCGCCTGGCGTGAGTTTTAAGCCACCGGGCCTGGGACTCGAACCACGGGCGACTACGCGAAAGAGTCCAGCGATGGAACCATTACGCCATCTGCTGGTCCGTCGGGAGTGCTTTCTGTATGACAGAGCTGTCCAGAGATGCGGACTTTGTTCTAGGGAGGGGTCGAGGTGCTAAGCAGAGGACATTCAGCTGGATCTGTAATTTAGAGAAGTGAATTCCCAGTGTGGAGAACAAAGAATCGCGGGCGCCCACTCAGGCGCCCATGCTGGGGATAAGCTAGAGAGGAGAGCGACAATTCGACATGGCCGTAGATTAGTAAATGCAGGGACTGAGAAGAGGAGAGGGTCCCTGACCTGGTGGATGAGATGGGACCACGAGTGAAGGGGAACAGGGACAGCAAGGACAGGATTTCGAGCAGGGGTGGCTGTTGGAGGGTGCAAGGGCACCTGCACAGGGCAGGTGTCGCGGGGATGGAGCTGGCGCGCCCATTGGAGCTTGATCACACACGCACATGGGTGCTGCGAGGGGGAGCACATGGCGGACCACTGACTGGAGGAGGACAGAGAGCAAGGGGCAGAGGCAAAGTCCTTCGGTGAAAGAGCCGGGTTACAGGGTGGAAAGGAAATGGACACTGCGGGAGAGACAGTGTAGACTGGTCATTAAGAAAATGAGGCGCCATCCAGCAGGCATGAACGGAGGCACTGGGGGTGCTAACGGAGATGAGAGCAGGGGCCTCTGGGAGCTGGACGTCTGGTGGTGCCCACAGGACACCGTGGGGAGGCAGGGCAGGAAGGGACAGGAAAGGACGGAAGGCGAGGAAGGCAGGGTGAACCCAGGGAAGGCAGCAGGTGAGGAAGACCTGAGCGTGTAGGATACTCATGAGAACAGTCCACGGCTCTAACATCCGCAAAACAATAACAGTATCTACTCAGAGCAGAGCCGTGCATACCTTGTAAAAATGTAGCATTGTTTTTTCCCTACGCACGTGCCAGACAGACAGACAGACAGAGACAGAGAGACAGAAAGCGAGAAATCGCCCCCCAGGGGGATGGCCACACCGCAATCCCTTCTCCTCCCTTCTCCTCTCGGGATCTTGGGCATGCACGTACACGCGCCCGGCATGAGTTTAAGCCACCGGGTCCGGGACTCGAACCGCAGTCGACTACACGGGATTCTAGTGACATAGCTATTAGCCAACTGCTGGTCCCAAAATGTACCATTATCTTCAAACTGACTATATCAGACTACACATCGGGACAGATGGCTGTGTGTGGCATCGAGGTCCAGACAGAGAAAAAAGGGTGCGTCCTGGGCTCTGGCGTCTGAAAAACGCCTTCTAAATGCATACACAGAGTCTCACTGTGGGGCTGCCCTCGTGCCAAGGGTGTCTGGGGGTGTGTTCTGCTGAAGGCATGCAGTTGGGGTCTCCCATTTCTGGCTATCTCTGTGCCAAAAAACAGTGAGAGAAGTGCCCAGGCTATTGATATAGCCCTCTTTCTCTCCCCACTCAGAGTACAGAGATGAACCTCTGCGAGTTACGCCCCAGCCTGATCTTTCTCCATACAGTACAAACTCACAGGTGATAGACTTAGAAACCTCGGGCAGTCAAAACCCGATTCCGCCAGCCAATCTGTTCTGGTGTGTGCTGGTAAGTGATCAAGAGGGTTCGTCCTCAAGAAACTCTACGGGGAACATCACGTCTCGGGTTAGAGACCTACCTCGGTCGGCTGGTCGGCTGGCTGCGGGATCAGGAGCTGGTTATGGTGCTGCAGGACCGTCTTCAAGTAATCTAACACGGTCTGGCAGGGCACTGGGTGGGAGAAAGCGCAAGAATTACACATTCGCTCCCTCGCACCCGCAAGACGTAAAGTCTAAAAAGATTTTTGATGTAAACGTCTAAAAAAGAAGACTTATTTTCTAAAGGAAATAGAATCTTCTTTCATTTGACATCCGCGGTTATTTCAGTTTGTAAATACAGAACAGATGCTATGGTTTGGGGAGAATGTTTAGGCTCAGCACAATTCACTGAGAACTTGCAAGTCAAAGTTAGTCCAAGAGGAATTTGGGTCAACAATACTGATCACGAACAACTCACAGAACACACAGGTTTTCTTTCTTTCTTTTTCTTTTGTTCTTGGAGAGGTTTATGCTATGGGGCGCGTGTGCTCGCCAGAAACAGAGAGACAGAAAGCGAGAAATCACCCCCCGGGGGATGGCCACGCCGCAATCCCTTCTCCTCCATTCCCCTCTCGGGATCTTGGGCACGCACGCACACGCGCCCGGTGTAAGTTTTAAGCCACCGGGTCTGGGATATGAACCGCGATCGACTACGTGGGAGTCCAGCAACATAGCCATTACGCTAACTGCTGGTCCCCTGTAACACTGATTTTTAATGTCAGACTCCTTCTGAGTTCTTCAATAAGCAGGATTCCATACAAATTAGACTTGATTCCAACACAAACACACTCGGCCCCCCAGTTGTCACGTAAACTTCTCATTTTCTTGCTTAAGAAGCTCTGTTGATGGGGGCTGGCAGATGGTGTGGCGGTTAAGGGTGCTGGACTCCCACATGGCCAACTGTGGTTCAAGTCCTGGACCTGGCAGCTTGCTTTCTTACTTTCTCTCTCTCTCTCACTCTGTCTCTCTTTGGTCAAATTAAAATAAATAAATAAATAAAGTTAAATAAAATAATTCTTAAAAAAAAAAAAAAGAAAAAAGAAAAAAAGAAGCTCTGTTGAGGGACCAGCAGATGGTGGAATGGTTACGTTGCTGAACTCCCACGTAGTCAACTGTGGTTTGAGTCCCAGACCCGGCAGCTTAAAATTCATGCCAGGCGCATATGAGTGCATGCCCCAAATCCTGAGAGGAGAATGGAGGAGAAGGGATTGCAGTGAGGCCATCCCCCCAGGGGATGATTTCTTGCTTCCGTCTCTCTGTCTCTCCAGCAAGCACATGTGTCCTATAGCAAAAATCTCTCTATATATAAAAAAGAAGAAGCTTCACTGATTTGGTAAATTTCATATTAGATTCTGTATTTCATGAACACATACTTAATTTTTTGAGGCTTAGTCTTACAGATTCATTGAAGAATTATAATAAAGCTGAATAGATATTAACCCAGCATCAAGCATGACATTTTCTGTACCACTGCATAAATAATGCCTACATCTGAAGATTTATATTAGAGACCTTTCAAGAGTATTAACTAATTGTTTTTTAAAGGTCGTGGTAGCTTAGTTAATAACCCAATTTATATGAACCCTTGTCACGCTCTTTCTTAGCTGTGTGTTTTCTTACGATGTTTTTGTCACATTAAAGAAAATAATAAATATTGAACCTAAGCCTTGATTTCAAAGTTATCACCGTGGAACTTTTTCACTTTGTTTTTCTTATCACTTTTTTGTTGTTGTTGTTTGTTTTTAGATCGCAAACAGAAGTTATCCTCTTTCTCCACTGCTAATAGCTTTGGGCTTTTTAGGCCACATCATATACAGTCTGAAATCAAACACTGCAGCAACATGCTTTTGAAGAAATTTTATGACACGGAAGACTAGGTTAGGAAATTTTTCTTCTTGCCAGGAAGGTGTTTTTTTTTTTTTTTTTTTTAAGTAACCACCCATATAGTCCTGTCACAGATTTGTGTCAGGGTCACGCTGCAATCATCATTTGAATATATGTTTCAAGTTAAAGAAGCATTTGCTGGGGCGAGCAGTTAGCGTAATGGCTATGTCGCTGGACTCCCACGTAGTCGACCGCGGTTCGCCTCCCAGACCCGGTTGCTTAAAATTTACACTGGGAGTGTGTGCGTGCGTGCCCAAGATCCTGAGAGGAGAATGGAGAAGGGATTGCGGCGTGGCTATTCCCCCGGGGGGTGATTTCTCGCTTTCTGTCTCTCTGTCTCTCTCTGTCTGTCATCCCACTCTGGTCTGCAGTTCAAGTCCCAGATCTGGTGGCTTAAACTCACGCCGGGCGCGTGTGCGTGCGTGCCCAAGATCCTGAGAGAAGAATGGAGGAGAAGGGATTGCGGCTTTGCCACCCCCCCAGGGAATGATTTCTCGCTTTCTGTCTCTCTGCCTCTCTCTGTCTTTCTGACGAGCGCATGCACCCTATAGCATAAATCTCTCCAAAAACAAACAAAAAACAATAATGCCTTAAAAACAACTATTTAATTTAATTTAGTATTGTTTTTTATTTTGACCAGAGACAGACAGAGAGAGAGAGAAGGAAAGTGAGAAAGCAAGCCTTTAGGTCCGGGACTCAAACCATAGTTGGCCATATGAAAGTCCAGCGCCTTAACCACCACACCACCTGCCAGCCCCATCAATAATAATAATTAATAACGATTACATTTCAACTGAGGGATTAGAGTTGTGATTACTTTTATCCATCGTTACGACAAATAAAAACAGTATTGTATGTTCTCACTCATATGCAGAAACAAAAAAAAATGGTCTCACAGAGATAGACAGGAAGAATGACTGCTAACAGCTGGGGAATCTACGTGAGGAGGGATAGAGGGATTACCAGAAATAAAACTGCAAGCAGAGGGCCCACAGTGCAGTGGTTAATGGACACACATCCCTCATGGCTGACCACAGTTCGAATCCCCATGCGGGTGGTTTAAGACACACCAAGCATGTATGTGTGCCTGCCCCAAATCCTGATGGAATGGAGGAATGAAAAAAAAAGAACTGCGGGGTGAGCATGCCTCATGGGGGTGCCTTCTCTCTCTCTCTCTCTCTCACATGCTCTCTGGGAATAAAAACTGCAGATAGATAAACAGGGCCATTCCTAGGACTATAATACTTCCCAACACAGGTCATGTAAAGGGGGGAGACGGTGGGTCTGCTAATGATGCTGAATGAATCATGATGCATTGCATTTTTTTTCCCTCGGTTTCTGCCATAGGGCGTGTGCACTTGGCTAGAGACAGATAGTGAGAAGGAATGTGAAATAACTCTCCAGGGGGATTGACCACAACACAATCCTCTCTCTTCTATTCTCGTCCTGGAGTTTGGACACACAGGTGTATGCGCCCAGTGTGATTTTTAAGCCACCAGGTCTGGGACTCAAACCGTGGTCAGCCATGTACAAGTCCAGTGCCTTAACCCCCACACCACCTGCAGGCTCCTACACTTTTTTTTTTGAGAGATTTTTTGCTACAGGGTGCGTGCATGTGCTTGCCGGAGATACAGAGAAAGAGAAAGAGACAGAAAGCGAGAAATCACCCCCCAGGGGGGATGGCCACGCTGCAATCCCTTCTCCTCCATTCTTCTCTCGGGATCTTGGGCACGCACGCACATGCGCCCGGCATGAGTTTAAGCCACCAGGTCTGGGACTTGAACCATGGTCGACTACGTGGGAGTCCAGTGACATAACCATTATACCTTCTGCTGGTCCCCGAAAACTTTTTTAAAATTATCTAAAATAATACACTCTAGTGCTTATCTGTCAGCAAAAGAAAAGAACACTTTTTAAAAGTGCCTAAAAGAACAGACTGGTGTGCAAAATGTTTACAATATTTTGTGAACCTGTAGTTTGTCATTAATTTGTATCTTTAAGTTATCGCTCTAAAGATCACCTATACTTTGGGCGCATGTCAAACTGCAACTGAAATTTGATTTTGTCAATGGTTTTTGAACAAACTGAATAAAGTTTTTGTTGGGAAAAAAAAAAAGACATTCTAACATAACACTAGTTAGTATATTAACAGTTTTCTGAGAAAAAGGATCAAGAATTAGTCTTAAATCCTTAGGGGTTTTTTTTTTTTTTTTTTTTTTAACATAGTAACTCTAATACTTATTAACTAGGCCCAATGTACTTACTTAACTTCTGTGGGTCTCTTTCACCCATAAAACGGGGATAATTACCTACCGCATACATTTACTATGAGGATTAATGGAAATAATGTTTCTATATCAGAAAGCAACCAGAAAGTACTGCCTAAGGTGAGCTACTGCTATTTTTTTTGGAGAGGTTTTTGCTATAGGGCACGTGCACTCGCCAGAAAGAGAGAGACAGAGACAGACAGAGAGAGAGAAAGGAAAAGTGAGAAAGCAAACCACCAGGTCCAGGACTTGAACTATGGTCGACATGTGGGAGTCCAGAACCTTAACCACCACGCAACACTCCCATTCTTTTCTTTTCTTTGTTCTTCTTTCGAGAGGTTTTTGCTATAGGGTGCATGTGCTCACCAGAAAGAAAGAGTCAGAGAGACAGAAAGCGAGAAATCACCCCCAGAGTGGATGGCCACGCCACAATCCCTTCTCCTCCATTCCCCTCTCGGGATCTTGGGCATACACGCACACATGCCCGGCGTGAGTTTAAGCCACCAGGTCCGGGACTCGAACCACAGTCAACTATATGGGAGTCCAGCGACATAGCCATTACGCCAACTGCTGGTCCCGCTACTGCTATTTTAATAAGACTGAGAGTCTAGTGAGTTCTTGCTGGAGACCACCTCCTAGACTCTGTTGGGTGTGCCATATCTGGGCTGCGATATTGTCTGAGCAGCTGTTAAGGCTCTTCCCAAGGCAAAACTGCTCCAGTTCTGGTTTGGCTCCTACTAAGGGTGCTTGGGTCTCTAGTTCTTCATTTTCATTGTGGATCATTACAGTAAAATCGTACTCAGAGTTTCTCTTCTCATTCCTCAAACATTATTCAATCTACCTTGTAATAGAGCTGTTTTTAAAGACTTTAAACAGCTCGAACTATGCCACGTCGGGTTTTATGGGGAAACCGAAATGATTCACTGTCCTCTGACAACCATGGCCACCTGTGTGCTTAATCATCTCTCAGCGTCCTATTCACGTGGTCTCTGTAAAGTATGAGCTCCTGGGTTGTAAATATCCAAAAATAAACAAGGAGAATCTAGGATGACTTGGCTTCCAGATGCACGATTATACTTTTTTTTTTTTTTGGAGAGGTTTTTGCTATAGGGCGTGTGCACTCGCCAGACAGACAGAGAGAGACATAGAGACAGAAAGCAAGAAATCACCCCCCAGGGGGGATGGCCACGCCGCAATCCCTTCTCCTCCATTCTCCTCCAGGATCTTGGGCACGCACGCACACGTGCCCGGCGCGAGTTTTAAGCCATCAGGTCCAGGGCGCGAACCGCGGTCGCCTACGTGGGAGTCCAACGACATAGCCATTACGCTAACTGCTGGTTCCCATGCACGGTTATACTTTTGATAGGGACAAGGTCCTCGTTCTGTTTGATTCGATTCAGTTAACAAACAGAGAAGCGACGGCATCCCTGGACGGTGGACTAGGAATGAGGAATGCAAAGATGGCGTGACTTAGTCTCTGCCCCGAGCATCTTACACGGCCCGTCTCAATTCCTATCAGGAGACGCAGATGAGAAGGCGCAAACTTCTCGTGATGCCAACTTTAGCAGATATATGCACGGCATACAAAGAAAAGTGGTTAACGTTGTCCAGAAATGGGGGAAGGATTTGTAATAGAGGAAGAGTGTCAACTGGGGTGTGCAAGATGACCAGGAGCTTCTCAGCGGGGATAAGGAGAACATATTCTCGGGTTGTAAGGAACAGCAGAAGTGAAGGATGGCTAGAGGCGAGTGTCTGGGTGCTCAGAGGCTCCCAAATTGTCCAGTGGTATTGGGGGTACTGAGAGCTGAGTGTTCAAAAATGGATGTGGGACCAGCAGTTAGCGTAACAGCTATGTCGCTGGACTCTCATGTAGTCGATCGCGGTTCACGTCCCAGACCCGGTGGCTTAAAACTCACACCGGGCGCGTGTGCGTGTGTGCCCATGATTCCGAGAGGAGAATGGATTGTGGAGTAGCCATGCCCCCTGAGGGGTGATTTCTCGCTTTCTGTCTCTCTGTCTCTGTCTGGTGAGCGCACGCGCCCTATAGCAAAAAAACCTCTCTAAAAAAAAAAAAAGGACGTGAAAAGGTCCAGGTATCAAAGAACTCAGGTGCCACACTGATGGGGGCTAGAATTTAACTCCATAGTCTTTGAAACCCTTAGAAACGCTTCAGCGTAACTGTTGGGGGCTATTTAGGGGAAGGAGCTGAGTGGGTTTTGCAACAGCCCGAGTTATGAGATGGCCCTGGATGACAGCAGTGGGAAGGGTGTGGTCTGAGTTGATGCATAGGAGGGGGAATCCAGAGGAACACAGACTGACTGGAATGGAGGACGGAAGACTTAGGGATGGATCTGAGGTTGCAATCCTTGGTAACTAATTGAATGCTGACCTCTTTACAAGGTCAGAACACCACTTAGGAACTAGAAAAAACTACATAAGATATCTGTATTGCTAGACACAAGCCAGTATCACTCTCTATCCCTGTTTGTTAAAGTTGCCATTTATTTATTAAGGGCTTACTGGTAGACCTTGATAGCTAGTTATTGAATTGAACTCCTAGTATTATTAACCTCACTTTACAGAAGGGAAACTGAGCTTCAGAATGGTTTAGTGATTGTTGAGACCAGCAGTTAGCGTAATGGCTATGTCGCTGGACTCCCACATAGTCGACTGCGGTTCGAGTCCTGGACCCGGTGGCTTAAACTCACGCCGGGCGCGTGTGCGTGCGTGCCCAAGATCCGGAGAGGAGAATGGAGGAGAAGGGATTGTGGCGTGGCCATCTCCCCTGGGGGGGTGATTTCTTGCTTTCTGTCTCTCTGTGTCTCTCTGTATTTCTGGCAAGGACACGTGCCCTATGGCAAAAAACCTCTCCAAAAAAAGAAAAAAAAAAAAAAAAGAATGATGGTTAAGTGATTCCAAAAACCATAGCTACTAAGCAGCAGGAGTGGAAATTCATACTCAGGTTTGACTGCAAATCCACTCTCTTTATTTCACATGGCTGTCTCCTCAGTGCCACTGATTTCACCAAAATCTAAGTAAAATAGCTCAATTCCTTACCCTTCTCTGTGCTTATCATTTGCTCTGATTTAATTTTTTGGAAAGGTTTTTTTTTTTTTTTTTGCTATAGGGCGCATGCGCTTGCCAGGAAGACAGAGAGAGACAGAGAGATGGAAAGCGAGAAATCATCCCCTAGAAGGGATGGCTATGCCACAACCTCTTCTCCTCCCGGAATCTTGGGCACACACACACACACACACACACACACACACGCATGCAGTGTGAGTTTAAGCCACTGGGTCCGGGACTTGAACCGTAGTTGACTACATGGGAGTTCAGCAACATAGCCATTACGCCACCTGCTGGTCCCCATTTACTCTGATTTTTAACTCAGACGTCATTCAGATCTCATCATTCCCCACTGACCCCATGTTTTAAGTAGGATCAATGCGTTTCTCAGGATCGCAAGTCTACCTGAGCATTTTCCTACAGGCCCTTGTGAGTACATTCGAGTTTGAAGAATGATGAAGGCAATGGATTGTGGTAGTACACGCCTACGCTGTATCTACTCTGAGGACTTTTCGTTCTTGCCAAATTACGACTAGCCCAAAATGGGCATTATTAATTTCTTTCTTTTTTTTTTTTTTGAGAGATTTTTGCTATAGGGTGTGTGCGCTCGCCAGACAGAGAGAGACAGAGAGACAGAAAGCAAGAAATCACTCCCCCAGGGGGGATGGCCACGCCACAATCCCTTCTCCTCCATTCTCCTCTCGGGATCTTGGGCATGCACACACACGCGCCCAGCGTTGAGTTTAAGCCACTGGGTCCGGGACTCGAACCGTGGTCAACAACGTGGGAGTCCAACGCCATAGCCATTACGCTAACTGCTGGTCCCTTGATTTATTGCCTTTTAATCTTCCTTCTTACACAATGACAACAGTGGGGTAACACGATCAGATCTGCATAATCCAAGGTCCAGTTGCAAAGGTGCTAGTCTCTTGAGTTAGTACAGCCGATCCTCCTTCTTCATGGCTTCTGTATTTGCAAACGTGCTTACTTGATAAAATGTATTTGTAACCCCTGACTCAATACGCTTGTGTTTTCGTAGTCATTCTTGGGCGTGTGCAGAGGTGTAAAACATCTGAGCCACCCGAATGCCCTCGTCTCCAGCAGAGGTCAAACACGGTGAGATTATGCTTCTTGTTTCAACTCTCAACACGCAGGCGAGTGTCTGTGCATGGCCTATTGAGTGCTGCGTATCCTGTGTTTTTGTGCTTTTTGCTGGTGATTTCACTGGTTAAAATAGCCTCTAATTATAGTGGTGAAGCGCTGGCCAGTGTTCCTGTAAGTGCAAATAGACTATGATGCGGCTTACAGAGAAAATAGGTGTGTTGAGTAAGCTTCATTCAGGTATGCGTTCTCGTTCTGTTGGCCGTGACTCAATGTTAATGAATCAACAATAAATACTAAATCAGGTCTCTTTAAACAAATGCACATAAAATAAGGTTATGTACTGATCAGCTGATGAGAATATTGTGAGCTGAAGCTCCCAGTCCCCTTGCTCTGTATTCCTCCTATGAATAATACTTCAATATCGGGAACCAGCAGTTAGTGTAATGGCTATGTCGCTGGACTCCCACGTAGTTGACCGCGGTTCGCGTCCCGGACCCGGTGGCTTAAAACTCACGCCGGGCACGTGTGGGTGCGTGCCCAAGATCCCGAGAGGAAAATAGAGGAGAAGGGATTGTGGCGTGGCCATCCCCCCTGGGGGGTGATTTCTCGCTTTCTGTCTCTCTGTCTCTCTGTCTGTCTGGCAAGCGCATGTGCGAAAACCTCTCAAAAAAAATAATACTTCAATATTCACTAATTCAGTGTCCATGGTGACTTTGTAGACCATAACTACCATGAATAATGAGAATTAGCTGTATTTTGAGAGTGGAGGTGGGTAAGAAACTAGATACAGAGCCAGAGGGCTTGGATCATAATCCTAGATCTGTAACCGACCTCACCTGTCTGGTTTTCAAGCTCCTGGTAGGTAAAATGGTGATATTAATATCTGTTCAGATCCTACTCATGAGACTAAGCTGAGATGGTCATGAATGCACGTTTTAGAAAACAGTGGTCCTATAAAAACATCAGTAATACTTTTCAGTAAAATGGTGCTAGGAAAACTGAACTTCCACATGCAAAAAGAATGAAGTTACATTCTTTTCTTACAAAATGCACAAAAATAACCTAAACATGAATGAAAGACTTAAATGCAAAACCAGAAACTCCTAGAAAAGGAAATGGAGGAAAAGCTCGTGGACGTTGATTGTGATTGACAGTGATTGATTGGATGGTTGATTTTTTTGGATATCACATCAAAAGCTCAAGCCAAAAAACCAAAAATGAGTAATTGGGACCACATCAAACAAAACAGCTTCCGTGCGGCAAAGGATACAACTAACAAAGTGAGATGGCAGCCAATGGATTGGCCGAAAACATGTGCAAATCATCTATCTGTAAGGGGTTAACATCCAAAGTAAATAAAGAACTCATACAGCTCAGTGGCAGAAAAACAAATAATGTATAGCGATTTAGTGTATGAATAATCATAAAAAATATATTAATAAAATTTAAAAAAAAGAAAAAAATGGACAAAGACTTGAAAAGATAGTTACTTAAAAGAAGACACGAAAGTAGACAGCAGGCCAGATGGTGGTGTAGAGGTAGCACAATTCTGCACAATGCTGAACTCACAAGAGAAAATTCGGAATTCACGTCCTCTACACTATGAGCATGTGCACCCCATCATCTAGACTGGCAGAGTCTTGGGGCAGATCATGATGTGAAGACCCTGTTGAGGGTGACTCTGTCTCTCCTTTTCTCATAGAAAAAACAGACTTAAAAAAAAAGTGGTCAACAGGTGTATGAAAAGGTGCTCGACATCATTAATCATCAGATAAATGCAGATCAAAGCCACCTATGAAATACCACCTCACACCTCTTAAGATACTATTCTCAAAAAGTCAACAGACAATACATGTTGGTAGGGTATAGAGGAGAGGAAACTTCTGTACTTTGTGGGACTATACTAGTTATTAGAGAAAGCACTATTTAAGTTTCTAGAGAAATTAAAAATAGAACTACCATTATGACCCAGTAATCCTTTTTCTGGGATTATACCTAAAGATAATGAAATAATGACTTCACAGGTATCTGCACATACACATGTGTACATACGCACACATGTCAGCTGCAGCAGTAGTCACACAGCCAAGATATGAAAACATGTCTGTCAGAAGATGAATAGGGATAGGGACCAGCAGTTAGCGTAATGGCTATGTCGCTGGACTCCCATGTAGTCGACCGCAGTTCGAGTCCCAGACCCAGTGGCTTAAACTCACTCTGGGCCCATGTGCGTGCGTGCCCAAAATCCCGAGAGGAGAATGGAGGAGAAGGGATTGCGGCGTGGCCACCCCCCGGGGGGTGATTTCTCGCTTTCTGTCTCTCTGTCTCTCTCAGGAGAGCACATGTGCCCTATAGCAAAAACCTCTCAAAAGAAGAAAAAAAAAAAAAAGAAGATAAATAGGGATAAAGAAAGTGTTACAGGGAACCAGCAGTTAGCGTAATGGCTTATGTCGCTGGACTCCCACGTAGTCGACCGCGGTTTGCATCCCAGACCCGGTGGCTTAAAACTCACGCCGGGCGCTTGTGCATGCGTGCCCAAGATCCCGAGAGGAGAATGGAGGAGAAGGGATTGCGGCGTGACCATCCCCCCTGGGGGGTGATTTCTCGCTTTCTGTCTCTCTGTCTCTCTCTGTCTGCCTGGCGAGCGCATGCGCCCTACAGTGAAAATCTCTCAAAAAAAAAAAAAAAAAAAGAAACTATTACACACACACACACAGGAATATTATTCAGACCTAAAAAAGAACAAGAGCTTGCCATCTGCCACAATGTGAATGACTCTGGAGGACGTTTTGCTAAGTAAAATCAGCTGGATACAGAAAGACAAATACTGTCTGATTTCACTTATGGAACATAAAAAATAATTCAAAGACAGAGACAGAGACCAAAACAGTGGTTTCCAGAACTCGGGTGGGAAGTAGGAAGATGCTGATCAGAGAAGAGAAAGTGGCAAATGAGGGTGAATGCACCTAGAGATCTAATGTACACGAGACTACAGGTAATAAAACTACTGTATTTGGAATGCAGGTTCAATGAAGATGTTAGCTGCCCCTGCCACAAAAAAAAGAAAAAGAGAATGGATATGTTAACGTACTTCACTACAGTAACCTTTTCACTATTTGTATGTAATCCACAGCTTCATGCTGTATCCTTAAATATATGCAATGAGGGACCAGCAGTTAGCGTAATGGCTATGTTGCTGGACTCCCATGTAGTTGACCATGGTTCGAGTCCTGGACCCGGTGACTTAAACTCATGCTGGGCGCGTGTGCGTGCATTCCCAAGATCCCAAGAGGAGAATGGAGGAGAAGGGATTGCGGCGTGGCCATCCCCCCTGGGGGGTGACTTCTCGCTTTCTGTCTCTCTGTCTCTGTCTTTCTGGCAAGTGCACGCGCCCTCTAGCAAAAACCTCTCAAAAAAATATGCAATGAAATTAATTCAAAAAATACATTTTCCCTATATTTGGCATTTATTTCAAGGTATTTTTCATGTGTCGTAATCTTGTTTTGAAACTTTTTTAGTCACATTTTATGATTCTAAGACCCACTGTTTTTCATATTTTGATATCTAGGAACTTGGCGTTCAAAGATAATTATAATGTGCAATTATGATTTGCAGTGCTTTTCTTCTTTCTCAGTGGGACGTAAAGATTGACGTGTCTTACATTCAATGGCACTTAGATCAGATGAAATGTAGCATTTTCTTTTTAAAAAACATTTATTTATTTATTTGTTTAAAGAGAGAGATTTTTGCTATAGGGTGCATGTGTTTACCAGAGAGACAGAAAGCGAGAAATCACCACCCGGGGGTATGGCCATGTTACAATCCCTTCTCCTCCATTCTCTCAGGATTTTGGGCATGCATGCCCAAGTGACCAGAGTGAGTTTAAGCCTCTGGGTCCGGGACTTGAACTGCGGTGGATTATGTGGGAGTCCAGTGACGTAACCATTATGCCATCTCCTGGTCCCTTATTAGTATATTTTAAATTTGCTATAGGGTACATGTACTCACCAGGCACATACACACACACACACACACACACACACACACACAAAGACAGACAAAGTGAGATCATAAGCTGCCAGGTCCAGGACTCGAACTGCAGTTGGCCATATGGGAGTCCAGGACCTTAACCACTATACCACCTATTGGTCCAAAATGTGGTATTTTCTATATACCCTCTTTACTGAGTTCTCCCTTAGTGCCAGTCTGTAAGTTTTCAAAAATAACTAACTTCTCCATTGAGAAGTTCCATCATCATTTTCCTTCTTTTAATAACCTCAGCCCTTCATAGTCCTGATCCAAATATCATTTCCTTTTGTGGTTTTTCCTTTTAACCAATGTTCACTTTTTTTCTTTCTTTTTTTGGAGAGGTTTTTGCTATAGGGCATGTGCGCTCGCCAGACAGACAGAGAGAGATAGACAGAAAGCGAGAAATCACCCCCCCCCCAGGGGGATGGCCACGCCGCAATCCCTTCTCCTCCATTCTCCTCTTGGGATCTTGGACACACATGCACACGCGCCTGGCGTGAGTTTAAGCCACCGGGTCCAGGATGCGAACCGCAGTTGACTACGTGGGAGTCCAGCGACACAGCCATTATGCTAATTGCTGGTCCCAATGTTCACTTTTTTTTTAAGCATTATTTTGTATTTAATTTTATGTATTATTATTTTTAATTTGCTATAGGGCACATGTGCTCACCAGAGAGAAACAGAGAGAGAGAAGGACAGAAAGCAAGCCACCTGATCTGGGACCCAAACCACAGTCGGCCATGTGGGAGTCCAGCACCTTAACCACCACACGACCTAATAGTCCCTCACTTTTCTTTTTTTTTTTTTTCAAAAATTAACTTCTTGGGACCAGCAGGTGGTGTGGTGGCTAAGGCGCAAAAAAAAGAGGAGAATGGAGGAGAAGGGATTGCAGCATGGCCATCCCCCCTGGGGGATGCTTTCTCACTTTCTATCTCTCTGTCACTCTCTGATCAAATTAAAATAAACAAATGAACAAATAAAAATAAATAAGTAAAAAACTTCTTATCAATCTTTCTATATATATATTTTTGAGAGGCTTTTTTGCTATAGGGCGTGTGTGCTTGCCAGAAAGACAGAGAGAGACAGACAGACAGAAAGCGAGAAATCACCCCCCGGGGGGATGGCAACGCCGTGATCCATTCTCCTCCATTCTGCTTTCGTGATCTTGGGCACGCACGCACACACACCCAGCATGAGTTTAAGCCACCGGGTCCAGGACTTGAACCGCGGTCGACTATGTGGGAGTCCAGCGACATAGCCATTATGCTAACTGCTGGTCCCTCAGTCTTTCTAATTTTGAATGTGACAATCTACTATCCCACTTTCTTAGGGTAAAATATGGAATTGTCTGCAGCTCCAAATAACTCTGAAAAGTTAGAGAATACTTTCCAGAGCCCCCTGGCAAACATATACCAGATCATCAATGAGATTATGCTGAATACTTCACAAATACAGTAACGCTGGCCCTCGCAGGTGGTGCCAGAGATAATGCCTCTCTCTGATCGCCTTCTTTTTTTGGTAAGGTCTCACATCTTTCTTTTCCTTTTCTTTAGCCGCCCAAGTGAAATAATTTTTTTCTTGTAGACTGACAGGCTCGTTTCTTTCAACTCATTTCAAGAACTGCTCCCACAAATAAAAGCTTGATTTCAGGGGGAAAAAAAATAAAACAGGACCTCGGCGGTCCTCAACAGCTGTCTTCTGGAGAGGCAGAGAAGTGCCCCAGGAATGCTGCCCGGGTTCTGACATCTCCTTTCCAGCCTTGTCTTCTCTGTTAACCACTGAGCGCTACCTTCTCCTTTGTACTCAGCCATCCTGCTTGGCTATAAAAAAGAGACTGCACCACAGAAAAAAAGAAGAAAAAAAAAAAATAGACTGTACAATATGAGGGGAAATTCTACTGAATAAAGCCCAGGCCCGCTAATGGAAACATGCTGGCCCCTGGGACAATGAAGGGTCACTCAGGCCACTGAGAAGCATTGGCACTGCTTAGGAACGACCACCCCGAGTTATACAGAAGTTACTGCCTGACAGAATATTCGAACCGGCGTACCACTTTCTGCACTTTTCTTCAAAAGGGTGTCTAAAATTTACAGACTCTTGGGGACCAGCAGAGAGCGTAATGGTTACATGGCT
>NW_006159947.1:225949-230074 GCF_000334495.1 Tupaia belangeri chinensis
TGTCTAGGGCGCGGGCCACTCCCACATGTCTGACCATAGTTTGAGTCCTGGACCTGGTGGCTTGCTTTCTCACTTTCTATCTCTCTGTCACTCTCTGATCAAATTAAAATAAACAAATGAACAAATAAAAATAAATAAGTAAAAAACTTCTTATCAATCTTTCTATATATATATTTTTGAGAGGCTTTTTTGCTATAGGGCGTGTGTGCTTGCCAGAAAGACAGAGAGAGACAGACAGACAGAAAGCGAGAAATCACCCCCCGGGGGGATGGCAACGCCGTGATCCATTCTCCTCCATTCTGCTCTCGTGATCTTGGGCACGCACGCACACACACCCAGCATGAGTTTAAGCCACCGGGTCCAGGACTTGAACCGCGGTCGACTATGTGGGAGTCCAGCGACATAGCCATTATGCTAACTGCTGGTCCCTCAGTCTTTCTAATTTTGAATGTGACAATCTACTATCCCACTTTCTTAGGGTAAAATATGGAATTGTCTGCAGCTCCAAATAACTCTGAAAAGTTAGAGAATACTTTCCAGAGCCCCCTGGCAAACATATACCAGATCATCAATGAGATTATGCTGAATACTTCACAAATACAGTAACGCTGGCCCTCGCAGGTGGTGCCAGAGATAATGCCTCTCTCTGATCGCCTTCTTTTTTTGGTAAGGTCTCACATCTTTCTTTTCCTTTTCTTTAGCCGCCCAAGTGAAATAATTTTTTTCTTGTAGACTGACAGGCTCGTTTCTTTCAACTCATTTCAAGAACTGCTCCCACAAATAAAAGCTTGATTTCAGGGGGAAAAAAAATAAAACAGGACCTCGGCGGTCCTCAACAGCTGTCTTCTGGAGAGGCAGAGAAGTGCCCCAGGAATGCTGCCCGGGTTCTGACATCTCCTTTCCAGCCTTGTCTTCTCTGTTAACCACTGAGCGCTACCTTCTCCTTTGTACTCAGCCATCCTGCTTGGCTATAAAAAAGAGACTGCACCACAGAAAAAAAGAAGAAAAAAAAAAAATAGACTGTACAATATGAGGGGAAATTCTACTGAATAAAGCCCAGGCCCGCTAATGGAAACATGCTGGCCCCTGGGACAATGAAGGGTCACTCAGGCCACTGAGAAGCATTGGCACTGCTTAGGAACGACCACCCCGAGTTATACAGAAGTTACTGCCTGACAGAATATTCGAACCGGCGTACCACTTTCTGCACTTTTCTTCAAAAGGGTGTCTAAAATTTACAGACTCTTGGGGACCAGCAGAGAGCGTAATGGTTACATGGCTGGATTCCCACGTAGCGGATCGCGGTTTGAGTCCTGGATCCAGTGGCTTCAAACTCATGCTGGGCACATGTGCGTGCGTGCCCAAAATCTCAAGAGGACAGGGGAGGAGAAGGGATTGCGGCACAGCCATACCCCCTGGAGGGTGAGTTCCTGCTTTCTGTTTCTCTCTCTCTAGCCAACAATAGCATAATAGCCCTATAGCAAAAAAACTCAAAAACAAAACAAAACAAAAAAAAACAACCAACCAAACAAAAAAAGTTACAGATTCCCCCCAACCCCTGCAAATGATGTGATGTCTCCTTTTTATCAAGTTTTCACCTCCTAGTGTCACTTTCAAACCCTTTCTCAATAGTAAGGTGTCCCCAGGTAATGAACATACATGATTCTTTTCTTGTTGGAGAGGTTTTTGCTACAGGATGCGTGTGCTCACCAGAAAGACAGAGAGAGACAGAGAAACAGAAAGTGAGAAATCACCCCCCCAGGGGGATGGCCATACTGCAATCCCTTCTCCACCATTCTCCTCTCGGGATCTTGGGCACGCACGCACACGCGCCCGGCGTGAGTTTAAGCCCCTGGGTCTGGGACTCGAACTGTGACCGACTACATGGGAGTCCAGCAATGTAGCCATTACGCTAACTGCTGGTCCCAACACATGATTCTTCTTAAATGAAGAACATGATCTACGATTGAGGTAGGAGACAGGGACCCTAAAAATGTAGGTAGGGAACAGGCCCAAAATGGAATCACAAAATGCCTAAGTTTTTTTTTTTTTTTGGAGAGGTTTTTTTGGCTATAGGGCACGTGCGCTCGCCAGACAGACAGAGACATAGAGACAGAAAGCGAGAAATCACCCCCCAGGGGGGATGGTCACGCCGCAATCCCTTCTCCTCCATTCTCCTCTCGGGATCTTGGGCACGCACGCACACACGCCCGGTGTGAGTTTTAAGCCACCGGGTCCGAGACGAGAACCGCGGTCGACTACGTGGGAGTCCAGCGACATAGCCATTACGCTAACTGCTGGTTCCCAAAATGGCTAAGTTTTAAGATGGAGAGAGAGTGGTTTGGCTGCTTGCTCAGGAGAGATGGCCTGCAACCGTGGCTTGGTGATTAAACTAGGCGGCATGTCTTAGCATGGGTTTTTTTTTTTTCCTAGGCCCCACCACATTCTAGGATGATAAGATAAGAGTTTTTATGTCTCAAAGCTTTCAGATAAAGCATCTCCCAACCTTATACCTGCTCCAAAAGTAAGAACAATAATAGGCACCGTCTAGTATACGATCTCCCACCACGAGAAGAACGCATGCATGCAAGAGCAGACCCAGACAAAGCCTCTCCTAACCACGATAAAAACCCTCCACCCCAGTTCCTCCTCGGCAACCCATTTTCTTGGGCTGCTCCCTCCTTGGGAGCTCTGTTCCCCCTTCCCCTCTCTTAATAAACTCCACTTGCTATCCTGCGTCCACGTCTCTAATTCTTCACGAGTTTGAGAGAAGAACCCGTGTCCTGTGAGTGTTGGGCCCGATCACTCCTGCACCACTGTGTCGCTGTGTCACTATTTCCTTCACTTTATACTGAAGTTTTTTCTATTCACAATTGATGAATTGGCTTTTCATCTAAATTGTTCGGGCATCCCTATATATTATTAATGCAATCACGGCCTTGCAGGTAGAAGGGCTATTCGTTCTAGTTTACAGAGGGTGGTATGGTCTGAACATGTTCCCCGTCTCCTTGCAGATTCATGCGTTTCAATGTGGTAAGTTATTGAAACGCTGCTGAGAGGATGGAGACCAAAATCCCACGATGTGGTTGAAAGGTGGGGCCTTTGGGAAGTGAGCGGGCGTCAGGACTGATTCCTGGTGGGTTACACGGAGAGGCAATGAGACAGACACGGCATGCTCTGCACACCCTCTGCCCTTCTCCATGCAATATGGCCTCATGCTTCCTGCCAGGGAGAAGCCCTCATCAGGTGTCACCCCTGGGCCTCCAAACCACCAAATCAACCTGTTCTCTTACAGTATCGAGACCCGGTATTTCCTTTATTAGCAACAGAATGGGTCATAACAGAAGGGGTTGTCAACACAGCTGGGCCATCTGTATTTCAGTAGTGACCATCAGCCTAATTTCGACCAGTGTCATTCAATGTCAGATCATCACGAGGCTTCAAGAAGGGACCAGCAGGTAGCAGAGTGGCTAAGGCACTGGACTAGGATTCGATCCCAGAACCTGGTAGCTTGAAAATCACACCAGGCATGTGCGCATTCCCAAAATCCTGAGAGGAGAATGGAGAAGAGACTGCAGCACCGCTATCCCCCAGGGCGCGATTTCACACTTTCCTTCTCTCTGTCTCTCTTGCAAGTGCACACGCCCTATGCCCAAAACCTGAAAAAAGAAAGAAAAAGGGGGGGGGGGCTCAAGAAATTGCAGCCCTTTGTCTTTCTGGGAAGCACAGGAAGGCAGTGGTCAGAGGCCAGCCAACACTGACTTATCCCCAGCTCAGGCACCTGGTACAGATTCAGGAAATGGGATGTGAACGAAACCTCAAATTTGCTTAGGATATACTAGGGACATTCAGCTCGCTGAACACTTGGGATTAGGAATTAGACCATAACACCCTGGGCATGTGTGTGTCACCTGTCCCTGGCCTCTGAGACTCTTCCCAAGATGAGATCAAGAAGTACTGGAGGGAACCAGCAGTTAGCGTAATGGCTATGTCGCTGGACTCCCACATAGTCGACCGCGGTTCATGTCCCGGACCCGGTGGCTTAAAATTCACACCGGGCATGTGTGCGTGCGTACCCAAGATCCTGAGAGGAGAATGGAGGAGAAGGGATTGCGGCGTGACCAT
>NW_006159947.1:230091-231754 GCF_000334495.1 Tupaia belangeri chinensis
CTCGCTTTCTGTCTCTATGTCTCTCTGTCTGTCTGGCGAGTGCACGTGCCCTATAGCGAAAACCTCTCCAAAAAAAAAAAAAAAGAAGTACAGCAGTTGGCATAATGGCTATGTCGCTGAACACCCATGTAGTCAACTGCGGTTCTAGTCCCAGACCCAGTGGCTTAAACTCACACCGGGTGTGTGTGCGTGCGTGCCCAAGATCCCAAGAGGAGAATGGAGGAGAAGGGATTGGAGCATGGACATCCCGGCTGGGGGGGTGATTTCTCGCTTTCTGTCTCTCTGTCTGTCTCTGTCTCTCTGGTGAGCGCACGCGCCCTGTAGCAAAAACCTCTCCAAAAAAAAAAAAAAGAAGTACTAAAAGCCCTTCAGGAGCTGCTCCTGGGGATGTGGTTCTGAATGGCTGGTGTAAGTCTCTGAGGCTAGGGAAGAGCTCTTGGATACTAGCTTCTCCCCCAGTGAGAGAGGAAACTGGGAATTAGGAAAGTGCTCCTTTGCAGTAAACCCGCAGTGAACGGGCCACAGTTTACAGAGCCGTGGAAGCTGTGGCACGCGTTCGCTGTAGCCGTCTCTCTCCCACCCAGGGAAACCAGCAGTGCTCGGGTTCCATTACACTATCCTGGGGTTCCACCTAGGGTCCCTCCTGCAGATGGTACGCTACCTGCCCGGCCTGGAAAAACACCAGACTGCATGTAAGCCAGGGTTCCAATTCGAAAAGAGAATCTGCTTGCTTTACCGCTTGCTTCTCCTCCGTAAGACACCTGCATTTGATTCAATTCCAAAATGTTCTGAGAGACTTTGGTTCTATTTAAAGAATATTTTTAGTTTTTAGCCAAAGGGCACGTGTGTTCGCTGGAGAGAGACAGAGAGAGGGAGAGTGAGAAATCATCTCCCAGGGGGATGGTCATGCCACAGTCTCCTCTCCTCCATTTTCTTCTTGGGATTTGGGGCATATGCACACATACCTAGCGTGATTTTCAAGCCACCAGGCCTGGAACTCAAACCACAGTTGGCCATGTGGGAGTCCAGCATCTTTTTTTTTTTTTTTAAATTTAAATTTATTTGTTTACATTCATTCACTACACATCATTACAGCTTACAAAATGAGGTTTTCCATTCAGAGTACACTGTATATTGGCTCAGTCAAGCACATCAACATATGTGTTATCGTCAACAAATCATTTTCCATTTCTTCTTTCCTGTATATTTTGCTTTTTTTTTTTTTTTCCATCCTTGATTCCCTATTTCTCACCCATTGCCATGTCCCACACTGTCTTTGGGATGCATGGTTGCCTTTTTTTTTTTTTGGAGAGGTTTTTGCTACAGGGCACGTGCGCTTGCCAGACAGAGAGAGACAGAGAGACAGAAAGCGAGAAATCACCCCCCAGGGGAGATGGCCATGCCACCATCCCTTCTCCTCCGTTCTCCTCTTGGGATCTTGGACACACACGCACATGTGCCGGGTGTGAGTTTTAGGCCACTGGGTTCGGGACGCGAACAGCGGTCGCCCACATGGGAGTCCAGCAACGTAGCCATTACACTAACTGCTGGTCCCGTCCATGGTTTCTTTCTATGCATTTTCTCCCTATTTTATTAATTCGCTAACCCAGAGTCCAGCACCTTAACCACCATGCCACTTGCTGGCCCAGGTAAATTTTTAAAG
>NW_006159947.1:232085-232409 GCF_000334495.1 Tupaia belangeri chinensis
AGGGGGGGGGGGCTCAAGAAATTGCAGCCCTTTGTCTTTCTGGGAAGCACAGGAAGGCAGTGGTCAGAGGCCAGCCAACACTGACTTATCCCCAGCTCAGGCACCTGGTACAGATTCAGGAAATGGGATGTGAACGAAACCTCAAATTTGCTTAGGATATACTAGGGACATTCAGCTCGCTGAACACTTGGGATTAGGAATTAGACCATAAAACCCTGGGCATGTGTGTGTCACCTGTCCCTGGCCTCTGAGACTCTTCCCAAGATGAGATCAAGAAGTACTGGAGGGAACCAGCAGTTAGCGTAATGGCTATGTCCCTGGACT
>NW_006159947.1:232537-247238 GCF_000334495.1 Tupaia belangeri chinensis
CCTAAAAATAAAACCCCCAAAAAAAAAAAAAAAAAGAAGTACAGCAGTTGGCATAATGGCTATGTCGCTGAACACCCATGTAGTCAACTGCGGTTCTAGTCCCAGACCCAGTGGCTTAAACTCACACCGGGTGTGTGTGCGTGCGTGCCCAAGATCCCGAGAGGAGAATGGAGGAGAAGGGATTGGAGCATGGACATCCCCGCTGGGGGGGTGATTTCTCGCTTTCTGTCTCTCTGTCTGTCTCTGTCTCTCTGGTGAGCGCACGCGCCCTGTAGCAAAAACCTCTCCAAAAAAAAAAAAAAAGAAGTACTAAAAGCCCTTCAGGAGCTGCTCCTGGGGATGTGGTTCTGAATGGCTGGTGTAAGTCTCTGAGGCTAGGGAAGAGCTCTTGGATACTAGCTTCTCCCCCAGTGAGAGAGGAAACTGGGAATTAGGAAAGTGCTCCTTTGCAGTAAACCCGCAGTGAACGGGCCACAGTTTACAGAGCCGTGGAAGCTGTGGCACGCGTTCGCTGTAGCCGTCTCTCTCCCACCCAGGGAAACCAGCAGTGCTCGGGTTCCATTACACTATCCTGGGGTTCCACCTAGGGTCCCTCCTGCAGATGGTACGCTACCTGCCCGGCCTGGAAAAACACCAGACTGCATGTAAGCCAGGGTTCCAATTCGAAAAGAGAATCTGCTTGCTTTACCGCTTGCTTCTCCTCCGTAAGACACCTGCATTTGATTCAATTCCAAAATGTTCTGAGAGACTTTGGTTCTATTTAAAGAATATTTTTAGTTTTTAGCCAAAGGGCACGTGTGTTCGCTGGAGAGAGACAGAGAGAGGGAGAGTGAGAAATCATCTCCCAGGGGGATGGTCATGCCACAGTCTCCTCTCCTCCATTTTCTTCTTGGGATTTGGGGCATATGCACACATACCTAGCGTGATTTTCAAGCCACCAGGCCTGGAACTCAAACCACAGTTGGCCATGTGGGAGTCCAGCATCTTTTTTTTTTTTTTTAAATTTAAATTTATTTGTTTACATTCATTCACTACACATCATTACAGCTTACAAAATGAGGTTTTCCATTCAGAGTACACTGTATATTGGCTCAGTCAAGCACATCAACATATGTGTTATCGTCAACAAATCATTTTCCATTTCTTCTTTCCTGTATATTTTGCTTTTTTTTTTTTTTTCCATCCTTGATTCCCTATTTCTCACCCATTGCCATGTCCCACACTGTCTTTGGGATGCATGGTTGCCTTTTTTTTTTTTTGGAGAGGTTTTTGCTACAGGGCACGTGCGCTTGCCAGACAGAGAGAGACAGAGAGACAGAAAGCGAGAAATCACCCCCCAGGGGAGATGGCCATGCCACCATCCCTTCTCCTCCGTTCTCCTCTTGGGATCTTGGACACACACGCACATGTGCCGGGTGTGAGTTTTAGGCCACTGGGTTCGGGACGCGAACAGCGGTCGCCCACATGGGAGTCCAGCAACGTAGCCATTACACTAACTGCTGGTCCCGTCCATGGTTTCTTTCTATGCATTTTCTCCCTATTTTATTAATTCGCTAACCCAGAGTCCAGCACCTTAACCACCATGCCACTTGCTGGCCCAGGTAAATTTTTAAAGGGTTGTTTTATTTTAACTTTATTTATTAATTTTAATTTGATTAGAGAGGGACAGAATGAGAAAGAGAGAAAGAGAAAGTGAGAAAGCAAGCTGCCAGGTCTGAGACTCAAACTGTAGTCAGCCATGTGGGAGTCCAGTGCCCATAACCACTGTGCCACCTGCCGGCCCCCTAAGTAATATTTTTAAAGAAAAGGATGGAAAAAAATTAATTTCTGATCTGGCAATTCCTGACATCTTTTGTTTTCATCTCCCATGTGTACTCATGAACAAGTAGATAGTTTCGTTCTCTTCCTTCTTTCTAGACCAAACATTAAATTGGGTAGTGCAAAGATGCTGAGTTAGGAACAAATACAATTTTGATTTATTACGCAGCAGCCCTAAAATTTTAAAATGTATTATGTATGCTTTATTTTGAATATTACATATTATAGTACATAAATGTAATTAGCCAATAAATGTATAGACTGCTGGCTAAATGCGCAAAAATCTATCCATGGGCTGCATGACTTAAAAAAGGTTAGAAGAGGGACCAGCAGTTAGCGTAATGGCTATGTCGCTGGACTCTCATGTAGTCGACTGCGGTTTGTGTCCCAGATCCGGTGGCTTGAAACTCACGCCGGGTGCGTGTGTGTGAGTGCCCAAGATCCCGAGAGGAGAATGGAGGAGAAGGGATTGCGGCGTGGCCATCCCCCCTGGGGGGTGATTTCTCGCTTTCTGTCTCTATGTCTCTCTCTGTCTGTCTGGTGAGCGCATGCACCCTGTAGCAAAAACCTCTCCAAAATAAAAGTTAGAAGATACTGTTCTTGTTAATGATGTTAATATGTCTTGTAATCTCAGGCCAGCAGGGCATAGTGGTTAAGGTGCTGGACTTCCACATGGCAGACCATGGTTCGAGTTCTGGACCCTATGGCTTAAAAACCATGCCATGTACATCTTGTTTGAGAATCCAGAATCCCACGAGAACAGCCAACTTTCCTGGGGGATGATTTCTCACTTTCCCTCTCACTGTCTCTCTCTCTGTCTCTTTCAGGCAAGTACACATGCCCTCTAGCAAAAACCTAAAAAATGAAAAAATAAAGAAAAATAAAGGGTTTGTAAACCATGGACATGCAGAAACAAATTAAAAGATAAAAGTGAAATCAGCACTCTTCCAAATAGTGAGAGAAAAAAAATGACTTAGCAATCCAGAAAAGCTTTTGCATAAACATGACTTTAATACTCTGAAAAAAAAAAAAAAATCTAGTGACTCCCCGAGACAGGATATGCCTCATGTTCAGTCAGTGGTCCAAACAGGTAGGTTTAATTATTGGTTTATCTTGGATCTATTGGTTTTAGCTTATAGTTTCTTATTAACTTTAAGGGGAAGTTTGCATGCTAAGAACAGGCTACGCCTTTTAAAACCCAACCAGAAAGACAAGAAAAATGAATAGAACAGAAGAGATCATTTCATCTGCTCAGTCCTATTGGAGTCCCGCCTCTGAAAGTGTCCCTTCATTCCAATTTCTATTACTGACTCATAAAATGCACACAGGAAAGCCTTTAAAAACACAAAACTCATCTTTTTTTGAGAGAAAGAGATTTTTGCTATAAGGCACGGGTGGTCGCCGAGGAGATAGAGAGAGACAGAGAGACAGAAAGTGAGAAATCACCTCCCAGGGGGGATGGCCACACCGCAATCCCTTCTCCTCGCCGCAATCCCTTCTCCTCCGTTCTCTTCTAGGGATTCTGGGCAAGCACTCACACACAGTTTTTTTTCTTAATTTAATTTAATTTTTTATTTATTCATTCATTTATTTTAATTTGACCAGAGAGAGAGATACAGAGAGAGAGAGAGGGAAAGTGAGAAAGCAAGCCACCAGGCCCAGGACTTGAACCGTGGTCAGCCATGTGGGAGTGTCCAGCACCTTAACCACCATGCCACCTGCTGGTCCCCAAATTTTTTTAAGGCACACACAGTTTTAAGCTGCTAAGCCTGGGACTTGAATTGACCGCATGGGAATCCAGCGATGTATCCATTCCACCATCTGCTGGTCCCACAAAGCCAGTTTAAAGAAACAGGACCACTTTTTGAAGAAAACCCAGGCTCACACCACTTGACCTATTTCAATGTCAAAAGGCCACATCTAGGAATTCATTTTTATTATTATTTTAAATTTTCTTTCTTTTTTATTTTTGGAGAGGTTTTTGCTATAGGGCGTGTGTGCTTGTCAGAAAGACAGAGACGGAGAGACAGAAAGTGAGAAATCACCCCCCAGGTAGGATGGCCACGCCACAATCCCTTCTCCTCCATTCTCCTCTCGGGATCTTGGGCACGCATGCACATGCACCCAGCATAAGTTTAAGCCACTGGGCCCAGGACTTGAACCGTGGATCAACTACATGGGAGTCCAGCGACATAGCCATTATGCCAACTGCTGGTTCCTATTATTTTTAATTTTCTATAGGGCATGTGTGCTTGCTGTAGACAGAGAAGGGAGAAAGTGAGAAAAAAAAGGGGGATGGCCATGCCACAATTCCACTCTTCCATTTTCCTCTTGAAATTTTGAGCACGTATGCACATGCGCCTGGTGATTTTCAAGCCGCAGGGTCCAGGACTCAAACTGTACAGTAGGCCTCTGGGATTAGCCTCCTTAACCACCATGGCCCAGCTGACCCGACATCTGGGGATTACTTTTATATTGACAGAGACATCTTTTATTTATTTTTCTTTTTTTGGAGAGGTTTTTGCTATAGGGCGTGTGCGCTCACCAGACAGACAGAGAGAGACAGACAGAAAGTGAGAAATCACCCCCCCCCCAGGGGGGGATGGCCACGCCGCAATCCCTTCTCCTCCATTCTCCTCTTAGGATCTTAGGCACGCACGCACATGCACCCGGCGTGAGTTTAAGCCACTGGGTCCGGGACTCGAACCGCGGTCGACTACGTGGGAGTCCAGCGACATAGCCATTACGCTAACTGCTGGTCCCAAAAGAGACATCTTTGAAAGGGCTCTGGTGGTCAAGCCCACACCCATGAACACTGTAGGTGAAACTTTCCCATAAAGGCCAGTGGCTCATCCTGAATTTTTTAAATAATTATTTATTTAATTTATTTATGTATTCATTCATTTATTTCTTAATTTGACCAGAGAGAGACAGAAGGTGAGAGTCAGAGAGAAAGGAAGTGAGAAAGCAAGCCACCAGATTCAGGACTCGAACCCTGGTCAGCCATGTGGGAGTGTCCAGCGCCTTAACCACCACACCACCTGCTGGTCCCATCCTGAAATTTTACTGAGCAGGCCCAGGACCAATCAGGTCTATTTTCCCAACTTTTAGACATTGCAAGCCAAAGAAAATGACAAGTCAGAGAGACACAGAAGAGTGAAAGACGGGCTGCAGGTGTCTGCAGGTGACACGGCACGGTACCTGGGATGCTCTCTAACTTCCTTCTGAGCTCTTCATTCTCTTGTTGCAGAGAGATAACCTCCTGCTCCAGCTCTTGGCATCGAGGACAGTAGCCTTCCTCCTCCTCCTCCTCTTCCTCCTCGGGCAGCGTAGAAGAGGATGGGTGACCGTGGGATTCGGACGTTGCTGGGGAGGTCCAGCCACCTAACGTGTGCACGGGCGAGGTTGACAGAGGATCCACTTCGGCCAAGTGGCCGTACTCACTGACCGATGAGGTGTTTGGAGTTGGAAAGCTCCCCGAGAGCAGGTAATTTTGTAGGGAGTCAGTGAAAACCCTCAAGAAGGCCGAAGTCTGTTGTTTTCTTTGCATGTATTGCATCTCGACGTCGACACTGTCTGAGGTCTGGCTGTGGACCCCCTTCCCGAGGTGACACTGCTCCTGTCTTTCGTTGTAACTCGAGCTGCCTTCTTGCTTTACACAGGAAACCATGGACTGGGAGTGATTGGAATCCAGGAGTTTGCCTCCACAGTTTAAGAGGCTAAGAACGCGGCTGCACTGCTGGGCGAAGGCGTCTAAGATCATGCGGCTCTCTGCAACAAACAAGAAGACACATCAGTGGCCGGCAGTTGCGGGCAAGGGAGAAGCGAGGTCCTCACATGTACGTTGGACACTCAAACATATTAAAAATATGCATGTCTAGGGAACCAGCAGTTAGCGTAATGGCTATGTCGCTGGATTCCCACGTAGTCGACCGCGGTTCGCGTCCTGGACCCGGTGGCTTAGAACTCACGCCGGGCGCGTGTGCGTGCGTGTCCAAGATCCCGAGAGGAGAATGGAGGAGAAGGGACTGCGGCGTGATCATCCCCCCTGAGGGGCGATTTGTCACTTTCTATCTCTATGTCTCTCTCTGTCTGTCTGGCGAACGCACGTGCCCTATAGCGAAAACCTCTCCAAAAAAATATGCATGTCTAGGGGCCAGCAGATGGCATGGTGGCTAAAGCATTGACTCACACATGGTCAACTCTGTAGTTCGAGTCCTGGACCTGGAGGCTTGAAAATCATGCTGGGTACATGTGTGTGCACGCCTAAAATTCAGGGAGGAGAATGGAGAAGGGATTGTGGTGTGGCCATCCCCTCTGGAGGGGGTGGTTTCTCACTTTCTCGCTGTCTCTCTCTGGCAAGCACATGTGCCCTAGAACAAAAAAAATAAAATGCATTTCCACTCTCTATCATAAGCCAAGATGGCATGGTGAACCCAGTTTTTTCTTTTTCTTTTCTTTTGTTTTTTTGGAGAGAGATTTTTGTTACAGGGTACATGCACTCACCAGAGAGAGAAAGAGACAGAAAGCAAAAAATCATCCCCCAGGGGAATGGATCTGCCACAATCCTTTCTCCTCCAGTATCCTCTTGGGATTTGGGTCATGCACGCACACGTGTCCTGTGTGAGTTTGAAGAAGCCAGGTCCAGGACTCGAACCACAGTTGACCACGTGGGAGTCCACTGATGTAACCGTTATGCCATCTGCTGTGCTGGTCCCCGGTGAATTCATTGATAGCATTGCTTCCTGCTGTTCTGCACTGGTGACTGAGCCACCCCCAGTCTTTTACTCCAGGAAATGGCTGGACTGAAACTCTGGGCATGTGTAAGGACCTCCCTCTCCGTGGCGGTACCTGGCCTATGGGGGTACGAACTCACACCTTGGGCTGCATGAATATCCTTGCTCTAATGAATCAAGCCAGCCCCTGCAGACTCAATTCCTCACTGATAGGAGGGCTTACAGCAATCATTACTTCTATTTCTGGAGTGCCCTCACGCCCTTGCTATTAATCAGCGAATACAATCCCTGCCGAGACTACGGAGCTCCCAGACGCAAACTGGAGAAGAAAGATGTCTTTCTGAAGAGCTCACTAGAAGTCTAAGGTGAAGCAAGGCGTGGGCCTTCAGGCAAAGGATGAGCACGAAATAACCGTATGTGTTGTCCAGGATGGGCGTTCACTGCTCTTGTCAGTGCAGCGGTAACTTGAACTTGTCCAGGCCACCTCTCTCAGTATCATTGGAAAATCAGTAGCGCCTCTTCCATCTGTCCCATCTCCTGAAGCGGCCCATGGTGTGGGTGCTGGTTAGCCCACATCCATGAATTTTTTTTTTTTTTTTTTGCTTTTTTTGGGGAGGTTTTTTGCTATAGGGTGCATGCGCTCTCCAGACAGAAAGAGACAGAGAGATAGAAAGCGAGAAATCACCCCCCAAGGGGGATGGCCACACCACAATCCCTTCTCCTCCATTCTCCTCTCAGGATCTTGGGCACGCATGCACACGCACCCAGCGTGAGTTTAAGCCACCGGGTCTGGGACTCGAACCATGCTTGACTACATCGGAGTCCAGCAACATAGCCATTACGCTACCTGCTGATCCCTCACAGCCATGAATTCTAAAGCACATGAATAGTTGAGCAATAAAAAGCAAAAAGCAAGCAGACAGCAGTAAATACACAGCAAAAACAGGAAAAAAAAAAAAAAAAGCCAAACTGAAAATGTGACTTCATTTTATTCAAGGGTCTTGAGATCTGACCTTCTGACCCTAGACATAAAAGGTCTCTTCTTTCTTGACCACCAACTATAATGGGCCGTTACAAATGTAAGGCGGGAGCACCAGCCACGTGGTGTGGTAGTTAAGTCCGTCCCACACGACTGACTGCATGGTTCAAATCCCAGACCTGCTGGCTTGAAACAGAACAAATTAACAAAACAAAACAAAACAAAACAAAACAAAACAAAACAAAACATAATGCACTGGGCACGTGTGCATGTGTGCCCCAAATCTCAAAAGGAGAAGGGACCATGGCTTGGCTAACCCCCATGGAGGGTGCTTTCTCACTTTCCCTCTCTGTTTCTCTCTGCATCCTACAGCAAAAACGCTAAAAATAATAAAAAATCACGAATACGAAGAGGTATACTCATGTCACTGTCATTATTTCCATAACGACAGCAAAATACTGAAGAGTTGAGATGACAATACCTATCGTTTATGATATAAAAGTAACTAACCACTCGCGCTCTCTGAACACACCGACTAGGTGCATTTAGTTTTGGGAGCAGGGGTGGGGAAACTTCCGAAGTAAAAATGGTCAGGTGCTTGAGGGCTTCTATGGGGATGGTGTGCTGTTATAGTTGAAATAAAGATCCGGGACACTGACCAATAAAAACTACACCTCCGGAGACGTCTGTGTGGTACGCAATGCTCCCCTGTGTTCTTTTCTTATGGTTTCATGAAGTTACTAAGGTACTGGGGTAGAGGGGCCGAGTACCCTTTCCCACTGGGCAATACGGGGTAGGAAAAGCCTGCCGCACGGCCCCCAAACCTAGGAACCACGTCTTATGCCTTAGTCTGTCACTGTGCTGCTAACAGACATATCTGAGACTGAGAAATTTTTATAAAAAGCCATGGCGGGGACCAGCAGATGGTGTAATGGTTACATCATATGGTTGACCGCGGTTCAAGTCCTGGACCTGGCGACTTAAACTCATGCTGGGCGCGTGTGCGTGCGTGCCCAAGATCCCGAGAGGAGAATGGAGGAGAAGGGATTGTGGCGTGGCATCCCCCCATGGGGGAGTGATTTCTCGCTTTCTGTCTCTCTGGTGAGCGCACGCACCCTATAGCAAAAACCTCTGAAAAAAAAAAAATATATATATATACAATTGCATCCCAAAGCATGAACTCTTGGGGGACATCATGGACATCAAAACATGAACCTTTGGGGGGGGCAAAGAAAGATCCAACCATGACACCTCACATCTCCCAAATCTATAAAACACAATGAGGCCAGCTCTCTCCTGTTCAGGAGCAGACACACAGACCCTACGGAAACGCTTCCTGAGCCCGTGGTGTCGTGGTTTGGATAATGGCTTGTCCCCCAGGGTTCATGTGTTAGAATCTGGCTCCCAGTGCGATGGCATGGGGAGGCGGTGCGACTGTCAAGGGAAGGGCTGTAGTGGGTGGTGTTTGGCCCACAGGGCACCACCTTGAGCACGGCTCTGTGCTACCTCCGAGAGGGAGAGAGAAGGGGCAGCTGTTCCCAGGCCTCTCTCCATGTTTCTCCGCTATGTCGTGATGACTCAGAGGCCAGCCAGACACTCACCCACACTCTTGGACATCCCAGCCACCAGAACTGTAAGCCAAATACCCCTCCATTTTTATTTATTTATTTATTTATTTATTTATTTATTTATTTATTTAATTAGGTTTCTGTCATCAGGCACATACACTCACTAGAGAGATAGAGAGGGAAGTAAGAAACCACTCCTCAGGAAGGATGGCCACGCTGCAATCCCTTCTCCTCCCTTCTCCTCTTGGGATTTTGGGCACGCATGCACATGAGCCTGGTGTGATTTTCAAGCCACTGGGTCTGGGACTGCAGTTGGCCATGCGGAGGCCCAGCGCCTTAACTACCATGACCCCTGCCGGCCCTTCACCTCTATTTTCAAACTGCTGGGTCCAGGACTTGAAATGCAGTCGGCCATGTGGGATTCAGCTGCCTTAATCCCCACACCACCCCTGGATCTCATGCATACTGTTTAGTTATTTGATAGACAATGGCACATGGGCCTGCATCTGTCCTCCTGCCCAGAGCCCCACACACATGCTTTACACCTTTTGTCATTTCTTTAGTGACCAAAATCAAACCAACAAGAGAGCGAAGAGTTGAACCACACCTACAAGTAGGGGGATTTAAGACGTTGCGATCTCCCGTTTCTTTACTTTCTGGTTTTTGTTCTTTTATTAGCAAAATCAAAGGATGCTATTGATTGGGAATTTTCGATTCCAGCATGAGAGCAGTTTTCATTCATTTTAATCCTATAATCCCATTCTAGACCTGAAGTTGTATTTACTGCTTGCATTTTAATCAGCATAGTCCCGATTGATTTACGGCCTATACACCTTTAACATAACCTTGATGAAAGGGACAATATATGAAAGAAAAGGCTAGAATAGCATTGCCTGAAAAGCACTGCTTGAATATATTTGTTCAATGTCCTGCAAAACACTCAGCAGTTTTAATCATATTGATAAATCACATTAGGGCATAGATTCGAAGGGGAAAAAAATCTGACTTAGGGACAAGCGTGATTTGTTTTCCTAATTGAAGGATAAACTCATAACATGCTGAGAAAAAATCATTATGTAATATACTACATTATGAAGATAATCTATTAGAGTGCACTCAGACTACCAGAGAATAGCTACAATCATAAAATAATTCTCGCCTGCAGTTTTTAAATGCATCCTTCTGAATTTGTTCTCAGAATTGATACGTACAAAAATAGCAAGTGTAACCTTTAAAGCGGAATTTTTCCATTTTGCCAGACCTCAGAATATATGAATAGTCGTTTTAACACTGATACGTGGAAGAGGAGGCTGAAAAATATTACTATTGCTCTTGGTGGAAAACAGCAAATCTTCTCACTTAATACGTATTGCAGCCAGTGGTTCTTTGGCCTTCTAGAGAGAATATAATTAGAAATGCAGGTGCCATGCCCACTCCCACTAAGAAATGGAGATAAGTTCTGTGTTCCTACTAATACAATTTAGTGACTGCGATCCGTGATTTTAAACACATTTCTAAGTAATTATTTAATTTTATTATTATTAATTATTAATTATTTTAATCTGCTATGGGGCACGTGTGCTCACTAGAGAGAGACAGAGAGAGAGAAAAATGAGGAAGAAAGCTGCTAGGTCCGAGACCTGAATGGCGGTTGGCCACGTTCAAGTCCAATGCCTTAACCACCACGCCCCCTGCTGGCCCGGATACATAATTCTTAACTGGGCTAAGTGTGAGCATATATTTTGAATTTTTAGCATTTTTCTCCCTACTTACAGAGCATTCTACTCAAGTGATGGCACAGAAGTACAAAGTCAACAGTTTACCAAGGGGCTTAAAACTGTCTACTCCAGGGGCCGGCAGGTGGCATGGTGTTTACAGGCGCTGGATTCCCATGTGGCCGACCGCGGTTTGAGTCCCAGGCCTGGCAGCTTGTTTTCTCCCTTTCTCTCTTTCTCTCTCTGGTCAAATTAAAATAATAATAATAATAATAACAACAACAAGTGGAATTAAATAAATAAATAATTCTTCAAAACAAAACCAAAAACTGTCTGCTCCATAAAATGAAACACCATAACATAGTAGCACATCACAATCACAAGATACTCTATTGCGACTCTTCATTTCTGATTTATTTTGCTTTCTCATGAGCCTCTTAGACGGTAAACTATCATGGTGCAAATGCTGCCTCATCTGATTCCAAAACCTGAAGCCATTATTATATTTTTTTTTAATGAAAAAATGCGTTTCTCAAAATACTTGTGCATTGAAATGGTTTAATCCAGCCTCGATCTGATAAGTGACTAAGAAGAGGCAGGGAAAGTAGGCAAATCAAACACATTTTCTCTACTTCAACGTCCTGCTTTGTAAGTAAAGCCTTGAATGGAATTTGCCCATCACAGCACGTGCCCCAGAGAATACGATTTCTATGCAAGGGATCAGAGCAGTCAAGATTAGTGGTAACCTTTTGATTTTAGCCCAGTGAAGGGTGAAATATATTAATATTAAAAACGCAGAAGCAGAATTTTTGTTTAGCGCCCCGTTATCCTGTATCCATACATCTACCAAAAGGCTGTCCAGTTGGTTCAAAATAGATTTCCTTCAAACCTTCATTCCACTTCCTTTTTCAAAAGAGGACTTCAGGGCGTAGGAAACAGAAGTTAGAAAATGAAAGCCTCACCCTTTTCTGAGATCAATGAACAATGTCTTTCAAAAAAAAAAAGAAAAAAAAAAATTGCCATCCGATTTTTGTTTCCTAATGGCAAACATCAACACAGCAAAACAGGATGCAATTTTTCTAAATAAATAAATCAATGATGTGTCAAAAATTAACAGATGAGTTAATATACTTGGTGCTATCAAAACCAGATGGTGCTTCCTAATATTCTTCCTGCTCAGTCAATCCCTGAATATTTTCTGGACCATCGGTATATAAAATAGGATGCTGCTATTTGTGATGGCAAACAAAAGCAATCATGCCTGCCAAGCACACACTATAACAGGCAGCATTTCAGCTCTGCTAGACAGAAAGTAATTAGAATGCTTTTAATGTCCAAAAGAATGATGCTGATAGGCTGCCACAGATGTGTAGATTTATGAATATTTATATGGTGGTTTATAGCTGACACTTTTATCAGTTGAAGAAGATAAAATATCTGCCTGACTCAAAAGCTTGACAGTCAGGTTAATAAAATCTCATTAAAGAGAATGACCTATGCAATTATATAGGATTTATTGTAATTCATTTTTGATTGTACTCTGCTTAAAGATGCAATTTCCCATTTCCTGATGCCAAATTTAGGCTGCATATCAAGATCTACGTGGGGTTTAACTCTAAGCCTCCCACAGAGGAAAAATACGCCTTAAAACCATGGTGTATTACCCCTTTTAAGGAAAATTATACTCTTCACGAGATTTCCTAAGAATGTGGAAGGATCTATTTTTAATCACATATTTCTCTTCTCCATGGTTTATGGTCCTTAATGGCAAAGAAGATTCACTTCAATCCTTTCATCTTTTCACTGCATTTACTCTGGACACTCAGTTAGGTGCCTTCCTCTGTCCTTGACTCATTTGATTCCATCGATGTTTTGACTGTCCTCAGTTCACGAGGTGGCCCGAGACACTGCAATCACACTTTGGGAGTGCAACAGATGGAGCACCCCCCAACCCCACCCCTACCCAGTGCGCTGGATGGCCTTGGGCCTCTGTGCCAACGCTCATTGGTCCAGAGCAGAGCCACTTATTCCTCTAAGAACCATCATTGGTCCAGAGTGGAGCCACTTGTTCCTCCAAGAACTATCATTGGTCCAGAGTGGAGCTACTTGCTCTTCCAAGAACCATCATTGGTCCAGAGTGGAGCCACTTGCTCTTCCAAGAACCATCATTGGTCCAGAGCGGAGCCACTTGTTCCTCTAAGAACCATCATTGGTCCAGAGTGGAGCCACTTGTTCTTCTAAGAACCAATCAGCTCTGCAGGTGGCTGTCATGCTGACGGTGACCCACATCACTGTGCCCGTTAAGAGCTGGCTTCATCCATTAGTGATTCATATTAGGACCACAATTCTTGATATCTAGTCCTACAGCCTTTTAATTAATTAACTTTTTTGGCCCCTAAACCATTTTCCTCACTGCATGAACAGAACCACTCATTCAATTTCCATCTTTCCAATAAACGCGAGGCATCCAGCCCTCAGTGCTACCAAGCTTACCCCTCTCGGTGACCTCTCCTTAAAAAAAAAAAAAAAAAAGTAAAATGCTGCCTTGAAAATAAAAGGAACTATAGGGAAGTTTGAAGGGCATCATCCCAAACGCCTCTTTGCACTCCTTTGGATTCAGGGATGCTATCATTTCCACCTGGAGACAAAGACAAAATTAACGAAGTAGGACACGAGAAGAAATACCAACAGAGAGCACCAACAACTCCCCACGAAGGCGAGCCCACGACAAACCGCCAGGGTGGGAGAGACCATGGACAAGACGGCAAGAGCTGGGGGCAGACATAAAAGAACTGACACCGGAACTATGGCAGGGAACGCAAGATTAACGCTATGGATGAAGATGGAAACACGAGTCCAAAGTACAAAACAACGGGAGAGGAGGACAGATGGGAGGACAGGACAGAGTGCAAGGACAGCGAGAAACCAAGACAGGGCATGGGGCAGACAGAGGTCTAACCCCGGGCACACGGTGGACCCAGCCTATGCAAAGGAGTAAAACATGAAAGATGGGAAAAGGACCCACACGGGGGAGAAACAGCATAAAAATAAAGAAAAAGCCGAACTAGGGAAGAAACGAGAACACAAGAAAATAAGGCGTCCAACCCAACCTCATGAAGAAGTGTGTGTGTGGGGGGAGACAAATGAAAGAAGCAAGCCCCCAACAATGCTGATCAAAACACAATGGGCTACAGGGCCAAAGCAACTGGGGACAAATTGCACCCTACAAGAAAGAAACCTACATAAGAACCCCCCTTCAAATCAGCCGGCACCTCCAAATAGTGAGAGATGCCACAGAGCACGTCTTTGCGGCAACCTGTAATTAGATTTTTCCTCCAAACCAATCCTTCATGTGTCCAAATATTGACAAATGGCAGCACATTATCAGTGTAGGCATCTGTAACTCACTTAGAGACAACGCGCTTCTATTCTCGGGGAGACTAAAAGTCGCCGATGCACGGATAGGTAGAATTTGGGGGGGCTCCAAAGTGCTGGAAGGGGCCTGAGCAGGAACTTGGAGTTCCGGCGAGCCCAGCAGCGTGGCTGTGCGTCCTCTGGGAGCCACAGGCCCTTGGAGGCATGCCCGTTGGTGGCGGGTGGCCTTCCTCCAGCCCATCTCCCTCTGGTGGCCCAGCCCGCAGGGAGCTGGCTTTTCCCAGGGGGCTGCCTGCAGAATCCGGATAAAACAGAGTGGTCTCCGACCGCTACCCCGACGTGGGTGCTCCCCAAGGCATTTCTGCAGGGCCTAAGCCGAGATGGTCCCGAAGGGCAGGACCCTGCAGCGTGGCAGTGTCCCCTCGACTGGGGAGAACAAGGCTGTGGGATCCGAAGCGCCAGCGCCGGAGGGGCGGGACGCCAGGCAGGGCTGGTGCGGAGGAGCCCGCT
>NW_006159947.1:248353-286539 GCF_000334495.1 Tupaia belangeri chinensis
GGCCTCGCCAATGCCTGGAGGGAGAAAGGAGGTAAAGAGCAAGTGTTTAGGGTAATATCTGCTAATGACGGTGGGGGCGGGGCGGGGCCTGCGCCGCTGCCCGCGGACCCGGGAGGGAACGGGGAAGCCGGGACTGAAGGGCACCCCGGTAACAGGTGAAAATGTGGGGACTGGGCTTCCGGCTCGGGAGGCACTTCGGAACCCCAGATGTGGACTCCAGGCTTCTGGGGAAGCGAGCGGAGTGCAGCTTTGGAAACCGGCTCCTGGTGTCCCGCCCTGTCCCCCCCACCACGCGACCCCAAACTCTCGAGGTCGCACCGAGCCGGGCGGTCGTAGTCGGGGCGGGGTTACCGGAGTGCGTGCTTGTGTTACAGCGAGTTCGGCCAATCGGGAACTGCGCCCCCAGCCTCCGTGAAAGAACGCCCTGGAGGTCTCGGCTCGGTTCGCTGGCGGAGGTGGCGCCCCCAGTCCAGCTTTCACCCATTAGCTGTCCCTGGGCTCTGCGCTTGGGCTGATCAGAAAAGGACCTGGGCGTCAGATTGCAACGTGATTTCGCTTGTTCCTTGCAGGGGCCCGAGGAAGTGCGTGACACCAGCATTTCCCCCATTCAATGGATGGGGAAAACTGAGGCTGTGCGAGGGTGTGGCCGAGTTGCAGGGCTGCGTGCGTCCAGGTGGTTTGAATTCCCATCTCCACTGCCCTTAGCAAGTGGACTGTGATTGCGGGGACCCATGACCCTCGGCCTCCCTCTGGGCTGGCGATCTTTGTCCCTAGTCACTTACTGTATGGACACGTGCTTGCGAGACCAGCGTGGCCCGAGGGCTCTCATCCCGCATTGCCCAAAGTCCCAGTCACCGCAGCGGCCCCTGGGCAAGGTTCCTGAAGAACACGCAATTTCGAGACCAGCAGGTAGTGTAATGGCTATGTTGCTGTGTTGCTGGATTCCCTATGTAGTCGACAGTGGTTCGAATCCCGGACCCAGTGACTTAAACTCACGCCGGGCGCGTGTGTGTGCGTGCCGAAGATCTCGAGAGGAAAATAGAGGAGAAGGGATTGCAGCGTGGCCATCCCCTGGGGGGTGATTTCTTGCTTTCTATCTCTCTGTCTCTGTCTTTCTGGCAAGCATACTGCACCCTATAGCAAAAACCTCTCCAAAAACAAACACACAGACAATTTCAGCAGTGGTGGGGGTGAGAGGTAGCTCAGTGGTGGAGGAAGGCCTTCATGGGGTGCAGGTAGATGGAGTGTGTGTCACCTTTTGGAGAAGAGGGCCTGGTCCTTCTCATTTCCATCACCCCACCCTGGGCCAGGCCCACTGCCAGCATGGCGGCCTCAGGGTCGGGTTCCAGCCTTCATCCCCCAGGTCACAGCTCTGGGTGTTCTTGATGGATGATTCTCATTTCTCTTCTCTGCCATCGGTTTCCGTTTCAGAGCTTTCCTTTTAGTCTTGGGTAAGTGACCCATTTTCTTCTGGGGACCCAGGTCTGTGGCCTCCCCTTCCCGTGGAAGCTCTCTCTCTCCTTCGCTGGTTCAGCCTCTGCGTTCCTCCACCCTACATTGTCTCCCTCTCCTGCAGCCGCCTCGGATGGTTCTGTGTCCCCCTCCATTTATTAGAGATGAAATAAATAATGCCATAAATAAAAGTATTTGGGAGTCCAGGAACTGTCAGGGCTGATTAGGGCATAGAGGACATTTTCTTTCTCATTATGCAAAAGCATTTCATGGGGAAATAAAAGAGGTTTCATTGTAACTCATGCATGTCATATTTCAAGGAATTCAAGATATTAATCATATTTAACATTATTTGCAACGTTTCTCCCTGGCTTCTGAAAACTGCTAAATGAGGACACGTGGATCACTGGGAAGAAGGGAGACAAGCCTGAGAGGGACAGTGAAGAAATAATGAAATGCTGCTGAAAGACAGAGAGAATGAGCTGCCGGGGAGATGTTTCTTAGGCACAGAAGTTGAGGGATGGGGGAGCAACTTCTGAGCCCGGAGACAGCTGAAATGGAATGATATACAGGAGGGGATAAATGATAGCAAACCTCCCCACACTTCCCTCCTGTACGGCAGGTCTGCATTTTGCACGGAAATGTTTCCCTCTTGCTTTAATCCCAGATAATTTGCAAATAAGCCCTGCTTGTTTCCCCCTTTTACTATTATTATTATTTTTTTTTTTGGAGAGGCTTTCGCTATAGGGCGAGTGTGCTCACCAGAAAGACAGAGAGAGATAGAGAGTTAGAAAGTGAGAAATCACCCCCTAGGGTGGATGGCCACACCGCAATCCCTTTTCCTCCAGTCTCCTCTTGGGATCTTGGGCACGCATGCATACACACCCGGTGTGAGTTTAAGCCGCCGGGTCCGGGACTTGAACCGTGGTTGACTACGTGGGAATCCAGCGACATAGCCATTACGCTAACTGCTGGTCCCCCCTTTTACTATTATTATTGTAATATTTCCAGAGAGGGAGAGAGAGAGAAAGCAAGCCTCCAGGTCAGGGACTTGAACCATGGTCAACTATGTGGGAGTCTAGCACCCTGAACCATATGCCACCTGCTGGCCCCAAGCCCTGCTTTTTAAAAAGAAATTGGGGTGGCTGTGAGGTGGGGAGTATAGAGGGAGAGATCCTTTAGACCTTCTACTGAAGAAGTCATTTTCTGTACCTGGCCGTTTAACTTAGGCCATTCTCACCACTTAAACGTCTTAAGGAACTGAGAACAACACTTTTATATTTTACCAACTAAACGGATTTAGCATCCTCTATATCAAAAAAGTGGTCATTTATAAAAACCAAATGTTCTAATTAGTGGTTTGAATTAAAAAAGGAAATGTAAAAGTGATAAAAAAAAAAAAAAAAAAAAAAAGGGGGCTGGCAGGTGGCGTGGTGATTAAGGGCGCTGGACTTCCACGACGGAACGTGGTTCAGGTCCTGGCCCTGGAGGCTTGCTTTCTCACTTTCCCTCTCTCTTTCTCACTCTGTCCCTCTCTGGTCAAATTAAAATAAATAAATAAAGTTAAATAAACTAATTCTTAAAAAACAAGAAAAAGAGCTTTCTGAAGAAAAATGTTGGACTTTTAAAATGGTCAGCTTTTCAATCCTCTGGATGGCAGTCATCCATGTCTGGGTCCATAGGAAAATGAAGTATTTTCACAATCATTCCTTTTTTAAAAAACATTTTTTTAAAAATTAATTAATTAATATTCATTCACTGAACATCGTCACAGCATACAAAATGTGTTTTCCCATCCGGAATACACTGCATAGTGGCTTAATCATGCATGTTATTGATAATTTTCCATTTCTAGTTTCATATATTTATGTGTGTGTGTGTGTGTATACATAAATATATATATATATAGATTTTTTATATATATTTATTTTGGGTCCCTAGAACTTCTTTCTTGAGCTCCAGACCCATGTGTTCAACACTATATACACTGACCTTCCCTGTCAGGTGTCCTATGGGGACCTCTCACCCAATGAGTCACTAATGGAAGCTCATCTTTTCCCGGCCCCAGAACTGTTCCCTCTACCTTTGCCATCTTTCAATAGTTTTGCTTCTATTCTGGTCCATTGCTCACATCACTATCGGATCTTTCCAATAAATCTCATGTTGTGTCTTTGTTGTTCCAAATGTGTTAATAGTTCCCTCTCCAAATGCACAATACATTCCAAACTCTTCTGCATTGAATGAAAGACTCTCCGTGATGTGACCTTGTACTAACTTGTCCAGCTTCACCGCAGGCTCACTATCTGGATAATGTATATGCTGGACTTCTTCGTTTTCCTGGACAGGTTTGGCTTCTCATGCTCTTATCCTTTCATGTTTTATTACCTTTGGATGGAACCCCATTCATTTACCAAACAGCCCTCTGTTCGACCTCCTAGCTTCACTTCCGGGGCTACCGTCTCTGGAAAGACAGCAACAAGAAGGCTTCACAGACTTCCCTGACTGACTCATAAGCCTACCTCACTGCTTAGATTAAACCATGTATGCCGCCATCTTGGTCCTGGTCATGGGTATCATAATAGTGTTCTTCTGTTGATGCCAGCGTCCAGGCTATTCCAGCTTCGAATCTCCAGCCCCAGTGCATCCAGCTCATGGAGGGTGCATATGGAAGGAAGGACAGCTGAGTAGACTATAGGTAAGGACACTATGGGGAGAAGACAAACAGGGATTCTTTGTGGGTCTGGACTGGGAGATAAAGACAGACAAGTTTCCCATTCGTCAATGCTGTTGCTGCATTTACCGGATCCTGTTTCATCCATCCTATGGCAGACGTCATGGTGCGGCTCTAGCCATTCTTCTGTTCGTCCCTTTAATAATTGAATCTGGGTACAAAGCTACCTAGCCTGAACTACATTGTTTCCTTACAGGATTTAGTCAAGCATCAAAGTTTTTTTTAAAAAAGAATTATGTTATTGTAAATTTATTTATTATTATTTTCCAATTTGCAAGAAAGAGAGAGAAGAAAAGTAAGAAAAGAAGCCATCAGGTCTGGGACTTAAACCCCGGTTGGCCATGCGGGAATACAGTGCTTTTAACCACCACGCCACCTGCTGGCCCCTAAGCATCAAAGTTCTATTCAATGGGATGTGAGAGGAAGAGATGATTGACAATTTCATGTTGTGCCTTTAGAAACACACTGTCCTAGACATTTTCCTGATCTGCCTTGTCTATTCTGTAGATACAGTGGAGGATGTTAGAGCATCTATTTGAACCTAGTGATGGAAACCTTGAGTTGAGGATGGCAGAGCTGTCCCACCAAGTTCACACCACTAGCTCACAGAGCGTGAACCAGGAAGACAAGCTTGTTTGTCTAATCCATAGTAGTTTTGAATCCCTTTAGGACTGTTCCAAATAAGAAATATACACTTCAAGAAGTTGTGTTACCATTTTTCCTTTTTTTTTGTTGTTGTTGTTAGTTTTTGACGTAGGGTACATGTACTTGCCAGAGACACATAGAGAGAAAGAGAAAGTGACAAATCATTCCGCCCCTCCCCACCCACAAGGAGATGTTCCACGCTACAATCACCTCCCCTCCAGGATTTTAGGCACACACCCAAGTGCACCCAGCATGATTTTTCAGACAACAAGTCTGATACTTGAACCACTCAGTCAGCTGTGTGGGATCCAGTGCCTTAACCTCCACACAACCCATTGGCCCTAAGAAACTGTGTTTATAAACTGATCTTTGATAGTTAGCAAAGCATAGCCTGGCATGTACTTTCACATGCTCATTTTATCATGTACATTTAAAAAATTATTTAAAAATTTTAAACAAACACAATTCTAATACTGTAATTGCAAAATGTGTTTCATACCTTTCCAAAAAGTAAAACAGTATTACATTTAGAATTAAAATTAATTCTATGATCCTAATTCTTTTCCCCTCAGAAGCAGTTTCTATTCTGAATGTGAGTTTATCAATCTCTTGCGTATGGAAATACTCTTAACTACAACAAGGGGACTTTGAAAAGTTCATGGGAAGATGGAATTAAAGTACAGTTTATTTTGGTGTAAAATTTTTTTTTTGAGGGACCAGCAGGTGGCGTGGTGATTAAGGGCGCTGGACTTCCATGACGGAACGTGGTTCAGGTCCTGGCCCTGGAGGCTTGCTTTCTCACTTTCCCTCTCTCTTTCTCACTCTGTCCCTCTCTGGTCAAATTAAAATAAATAAATAAAGTTAAATAAACTAATTCTTAAAAAACAAGAAAAAGAGCTTTCTGAAGAAAAATGTTGGACTTTTAAAATGGTCAGCTTTTCAATCCTCTGGATGGCAGTCATCCATGTCTGGGTCCATAGGAAAATGAAGTATTTTCACAATCATTCCTTTTTTAAAAAACATTTTTAAAAAAATTAATTAATTAATATTCATTCACTGAACATCGTCACAGCATACAAAATGTGTTTTCCCATCCGGAATACACTGCATAGTGGCTTAATCATGCATGTTATTGATAATTTTCCATTTCTAGTTTCATATATTTATGTGTGTGTGTGTGTGTATACATAAATATATATATATATAGATTTTTTATATATATTTATTTTGATATATATATATATATTTTTTTTTTTCACTATTTCTCACCCTCTGCCATTTCCCACCGTCTTCACATACTAACTTGGGTGTCTACAGTTGTTTTCCATTTCTTTTCTCCCCCCACATTTTATTGATTCACAACATTTCTTAAATAATAATCTAACTACGTTCCATAGCAAGTTGCACAATCATTCTTTAGAAAATAAAATGGACAGGGGCCGGCAGGTGGCGTGGTGGTTAAGGTCGCTGGACTCCCACATGGCCGACCACAGTTTGAGTCCTTGACCTGGTGACTTACTTCCTCATTTTTCATGTCTCTCTCTCCTTCTCGCCCTGTGCCTCTCTTGTCAACTTAAAATAAATAAATAAAGTTAAAGAAAATAATTCTTTTTACAAAAGAAAAGAAAGTGGGCATTTACTCTGAGTTTGGAGTGAACTCAGTTTTCAAGTTGTAACTGACCACTCATCCCTGCCTGGGATTGTACTTAGCTGAATATTATACACGCGTGTAATGTATTCAAGTGTTTATAAAATTGCTGGTAACACCCAGGGTCATCTTGCCGTAAATTATAGTCTAAATGATCAGATTTGACTTTGTGGTTTTTTTTTTTTTTTTGGAGAGATTTTCACTATAGGGCACGTGTGCTCACCAGACAGACAGAGAGACAGAAAGCGAGAAATCATCCCCCAGGGGAGATGGTCACGCCGCAATCCCTTCTCCTCCATTCTCCTCTCGGGATCTTGGGCACGCATGCACACGCGCCTGGTGTGAGTTTTAAGCCACCGGGTCCGGGACGCGAACCGCGGTCGACTACGTGGGAGTCCAGCGACATAGCCATTATGCTAACTGCTGGTTCCCAGATTTGACTTTGTTGATATCATCTCTTGGCGGTTTCATAAGAGCTCATAGGATGGTATGTACACCCTGCTTTGAGTCTTTTTAGATACTTACTCTTATCTCGAAAAAAGAAAGAAAAAAGGTGAACTTTTAAAAACCAAGTGGCTATTTCTGGCCAGGGTAATTTCTTGATTGGCAGCCTGTCAATTCCTTGAGCCATCCAGGATACAGCTTTTAAATAATAACTCAGCCATGGGAAATGCTTTTTATTGCACCAATTTCAATGATATTTAATGAGCTTCTGATTGACTGTTTGATCTCCCAATGTTTTGTGCTACTTTTAATTCATTTCGTATAATAGAAAAAAAAAAGGTAATTGGAATAAAATTTTGTGACAAGATAATGACCTTCCACTTTGAAATTAAATGTCTGATTAGCTTCAACATTTTAATGCTGAGATGATATTGCAGCAGGCAAGGAGTGTGCATACTATCATTCAGTGGAAAATGATGAGGAATATTCCTTTGCTTTTCTCTTTGCATAGTGAAAAGGGCATGGTGGCCACAGAGTCATAGACATACAGGAGTGGAAGGAAACTGAGGGATCTTTTATTCTCACCACCAATCCAATGCCTATAACTTTTTAATAACCCTTTCAAGTGACTGTACAAACCATGCCCAAAGACTCCAGTGTTGGGGCCTCCAGACAACTCATTCATCCGGGTATTTACTCAACACATACTTATGGAGTATCTAGTGTGTGCTAGGTGCCTTTCTAAGCCCAAGAGCATGTCATGGTGAACCAGATTGCTAGGTCCTACTCTTACGGAATTGGGGAGGGGAGCAGATAACAAACAAATGAGTAGCTAACTTAAAAATACTATTTAAGGGACCAGCAGATGGCACAATGGTTGTGTTACTGGACTCTCACGTAGTTGCTCATGAATAACGTCCCAGCGGCTTAAAACTCACACCAGACACGTGTGCATAGGTGCCTGAAATCCCGAGAGGAGAATGGAGGAGAAAGGATTGTGGTGTGGCCATCCCTCCCGGGGGTGATTTCTTGCTTCCTGTCTCTCTGTCTCTCTGGTGAGTGTGAGTATATGCATCCTATAGCACAAATCTCTTTCAAAAAACACAAAATACTATTTAAGGGGGCAGCAGAGGTGTGGAGGTTAAGGTGTTGGATACCACATGGCTGACTCCACGATTTTTTGGAGTCCCAGACTGGTGGCTTGAGAATCATGCCAGGTGTATGTGCCCCAAATCCTGAGGGGAGAATGGGGGAGAAGGGATCATGTGGCTGTTCCCCCCGGGGTGATTTCCCACTTTCCCTCTCTCTGTCTCTGTCTCTCTTCCAGTGAGTGCATGCACCCTATAGCAAAAAACTAATAATAATGTTCTAGAAATAATTATGATGAAAACAATTGGGTGGGGGTGCTACTTTTTATTGAGTGTCCAAGACCTGTCTCTGAGGTGGAACGATTGAGCCACGTTCACTTATGAAGGGAAGCCGTCCATGAGAACAGCAGTCCAGGCTAAGGGACAGCGGTGTAAGAGCCATCCAGGACAACAAGCTTCCTGGAAACAGGGAGCTGAAAGAAGGACAGAGCTGGAAGTGTCCTGCCAAGGTGCAGAGTGAGGAGATGAGATCCGAGAAAGCAGGTTGGGCCAGTGTTGTACTCCAGGATAAACTGGGATTTGTTCTAGATGCAATGGAAAATCTTTGAGGTATTTGAGTCAGGGAGTGACATCATCAGATTGAAGATTTTTTTTTTTAAGATTTATTTATTTTTAAATTAAATTTATTATTTTTTTAGGACATGTGTACTCACCAGAGAGAGAGAGACAGAGACAGTGAGAGGGAAATTGAGGAATCACCCCTGGGGAGGATGGCCATATTGCAGTCCTTTCTCCACCATTCTCCTGGAATTTTGGGCATGCACACACATGTCCCCAGCATGATTTTCAAGCTACCAGGTCCAGGACTCAAACCGTGGTTGACCCTGTAGGAGTCTACCTTAATCACTATGCCATCTCCTGGCCCCTAATTTACTTAATTTTATTTATCATCTTTTTTTCTAATTTTGCTATAGCACACACGTGTTCACTAGAGAGACAGAGAGAGAGAGAGAGAGAAAGAGAGAGAGAGAGAGAAAGTGAGAAAGCATGCCACCAGGTCTGGGACTCAAACCGCTGTCGGCCATGTGGGAGTCCAGCACCTTAACCACCGTGCCACCTGCTGGTTCCTATATTTATGTTCTTAAAACAAAATTTTCAGAAAAGGTAAAACTATGAACTCTCGTACAGACATAAATATAAACACGTGTTAAAGGCTTTATTTAACTCAGTCTTGAAAGTGAGAAAGCATGCCACCAGGTCTGGGACTCAAACCGCTGTCGGCCATGTGGGAGTCCAGCACCTTAACCACCGTGCCACCTGCTGGTTCCTATATTTATGTTCTTAAAACAAAATTTTCAGAAAAGGTAAAACTATGAACTCTCGTACAGACATAAATATAAACACGTGTTAAAGGCTTTATTTAACTCAGTCTTTGTAGTGCTATAAACACGTGTTAAAGGCTTTATTTAACTCACTCAGTCCCTGTAGTGCTCGAAGAAAGCATAAATTGATATGGAATAAAGGAGAATTGTATTGAATGCGTTTTTCCATGGTGGGTACAGGTGGGTGAAGACAACCTTTATCAGAGAGGACAGTTTGCTTGTCTGTCAGTTATTAAAACTTCCAGAGTTTGGGACCAGCAGTTAGCATAATGGCTATGTCGCTGGACTCCCACGTAGTCGACCACGGTTCATGTCCCAGACCCGGTGGCTTAAAACTCACGCTGGGCGCGTGTGCGTGCGTGCCCAAGATCCCGAGAGGAGAATGGAGGAGAAGGGATTGCGGTGTGGCCATCCCCCCTGGGGGGTAATTTCTCGCTTTCTGTCTCTCTTTCTTTGTCTGTCTATAGCAAAAACCTCTCCAAAAAACCCCCCAAAAAACAAAAAAAACTTTCATCAGAGTTTCAAAAGTAGTTCAAAGACAAAGAAGAGAATCAGATAACTGGAAAGGGTATGCCACATGTAGACATGCGTAGTTTTTCATTGAAACACAATTTCTTTTCTACCACGTTTTAAGTTTATTTTTGTTTTGAAGTAATTACAATTTCACAGGAAGTTAGAAAGAAAGTACAGAGAAGTCGCAGGTACCCAACCATTTCCTTTCAAGGGTACATCTTATGTAGCCATAGATATACGAATGGAATTTGATAATTTGATCTCTTGTAATTTTTCACTTAATTTCCTTGAGATCCACCCATGTTATCGCTTGTCTCAATATTGCATTCCTTTTATTTATTTATTTATTTATTTATTTATTTATTTATTTATTATGCATTCAATTAATATTTTTTTCTTTTTTTGGAGAGTTTTTTGCTATAGGGCGCGTGCAGTCGCCAGACAGACAGAGAGAGACAGAGAGATAGAAAGCGAGAAATCACCCCCCAAGGGGGGATGGCCACGCCGCAATCCCTTCTCCTCCATTCTCCTCTCGGGATCTTGGGCACGCATGCACATGCGCCCGGCGTGAGTTTAAGCCACCGAGTCCGGGACTCGAACTGTGGTCGACTAACGTGGGAGTCCAGCGACATAGCCATTATGCTAACTGCTGGTTCCCTAATTGGTTCTTGATAATGGGTAGTTCTATGAGTCCATCGACCCTTCCAGTATGACGATGTTGAGGTTATATCCCTTAAAATGAAGAGACCTGAAGGACAAAGAATTGAAGACATTTCCCCAAAGTCACAAAGCAAATACTTGAAGAATTTAACTCAATTTTCTTCTGTCTAATCAAAGTAGCAAATATGCCCTGCCAGGTTTTATCAATTTAATCTTTCATTCTTTATTCCTCACTTTTCTCTAATTCCAAGGAAAAAAATAATTCCTCCTGAAGAGCTGGAAGCATCAAATATGAGACAGATATTTAATAGAATAAGGTTGGATATAAGAGCCAGGAGAGAAGAAAGGAGAAAAAAGTCATTAAGAGAAAGTTGCGGAGAGTTGAGGAGATACAGTAACAGCAAGTCTAACTGTTGGTGATTTAGTTTCTAAGAAAAGTTTGTTATCTTTACCAGCAAGATCAGCTTCCTTTCTGCCTTCTCTGAACTTTTTCTGAGTACTGTATCGCAAGAAGAAATGATCAGTTCAAAGTATTAATTAGTGTTTAAGGCCAGGTTTTATTCCATATAGTACCACAGGAAGACCAGCGTCCATGGAGAAGGTTCTGAAATGAACCAATGAAAGACAGTTTTATATATTAGAAACTTGAAGTTTTGTAACGTTCCACATGATATGTTTTACTGGAATTTTTACAAATTCCTCTATGCCATTTGTCCCCAGCCAAGAAAGCAGCCATATTGTTCTGGTATTCTGGTTGCCTCAAACATTTCATGGTTTATAAAGCTGTAAGCACCCATTTTTGAAAACCGACAGAACTGTGCTTTTGCTACAAAAACTGTGATAAGTTTTGAACTGATTTCTGTAATATCCAGGCTGCTGGGATTTTGAATTTGTCTCTGGACTAGGAAAAAAAGTTCTTTTTAAAAAATATTTTCTTCTTTTGTCTCCAAAATATAGTTGTTCATAAACTTGACAGGTTGAGTGAAGATCAACAATGACCCTTTAACGTATTGTTTTTGGGCTATTCAAACTTCCGTGTCTTTCTCCCCACTCGTAGAGCATCAAAGGTGAAGGAATACAAGTCACAGACTTTTCTGTTAGGGACTGTATTAAGTTTCCGGGGCTATCATAACACACTACTGCAGACGGAGCAGCTTGAACTGAAACTTATTGTCTTGCGGTTCTGGAGGCTAGAAGTCCAAGATCCAAACAGAAGGTGTCTACAGGGTTGGTTCTCTCTAGGGCTGTGAGGAAGAATCTGTCCCATGCCTCTCCTCTGCCTTCTGGTGGCTGGCTTGCTGGCAGTCTCTGGTATCACTTCAACCTCTGCTTTCATCCTCACGTGGTATTCGCCCTGTGTGCCCAGTGTTGTGTTCCAGTGTTGTTATTTAAGCCGCGCCTAGTTTAGGATATTTTCTTACCGCTTCCCTAGCAAACTAATACCTATGTCTTACATGTGGGTTACACGATAATCTCTATTAACTGGAATGAATTATGTCAAAAAGGTCAAGTATTTGATTAGAATTTTTCTTTTATTTCTTTTATTTTTAGCAAGACTACCAGCGCTGGTGTGATTTAATATATATAGACAGAAGACTTTGCACACTTGGTGTGAACAGTGGATTCTTAGTAGGTCACAGAACCTGGAGTTGATATGTAAGTGACTGCTAAGGACATAGACCAAAAACCTCCAGCAGTTGGTGTAATGGCTATGTCACTGGCCTCCCATGTAGTCGACTGTGGTTCGAGTCCTGGACCCGGTGGCTTTAATTCATGCCAGGTGTGTGTACGTGCGTGCCCAAGATCCTGAGAGGAGAATGGAGGAGAATGGATTGCGGTGTGGCCATCCTCCCTGGGGGGGTGATTTCTCTCTTTCTGTCTCTCTATCTCTCTCTATCTTTCTGGGGAGCGCATGTACCCTATAGTAAAAACCTCTCACAAAAAAGAAAAAAAAAACATAGACCTTCGGTCATTCCCATCACACCTCTAGAAATGCCTATAGTAAAAACCTCTCACAAAAAAGAAAATAAAAAGAACATAGACCTTTGGTCATTCCCATCACACCTCTAGGAATATGTGATATGTTTTAATGAATTCTGGCACACCCCCAGGGAAGACTGATGGACAGGTGCCTAGGCTAACATCTCCATGTTTTTTTCCAACTCTCCCACCAAAAGTATGGACAGAGAACAAGTTATTCTAGTTGAATCAGTCATCAAAATGATTAAAGACATGTATAAACGTATTTTTAGTCAGCCAATATTAATCTTGACTGACTTGGCTAAGAGAATTTTGAAAAATACTGATACTTGGGCACCTCTCTAGACCCAGTTAAACCAGAATCTCTGCCACTGGTATATAAAAAAATCCTCCAGGTGATTTAGACTTCTCCTCCATTCTCCTCTCGGGATCTTGGGCACGCACGCACACGCGCCCGGCGTGAGTTCTAAGCCACCGGGTCCGGGACACGAACCGCGGTCGACTACGTGGGAGTCCAGCGACATAGCCATTACACTAACTGCTGGTTCCCTAGTCAGCCAATATTAATCTTGACTGACTTGGCTAAGAGAATTTTGAAAAATACTGATACTTGGGCACCTCTCTAGACCCAGTTAAACCAGAATCTCTGCCACTGGTATATAAAAAAATCCTCCAGGTGATTTAGATGTGCAGCTCTCTTGGTAATAGCAGTGTCACTAGAATAAACATCATGGTATTAAGGTGACTACTTGGGGGACCAGCAGATGGCGTAATGGTTATGTTGCTGGATTCACATGTGGTCTACTGCAGTTCGAGTCCTGGATCCAGCAGCTTAAAACTCATGCCAGGTGTTTGTGTGCATGCTCAAGATCTCTAGAGGAGAATGGAGAAGGAATTGTGGCATGCCCCCCCTCCTTGGTCCAGCGATGTAAAATTTATGCCATCTGCTGGTCCTGAAATCTGTACTTTCTAAGAGAGGGAAATACATACAGCTTAGGTGGGACTTTCTGTAAGAGGTCAAGGCAAAGATTTAAACTTTTTTTTTTTTTTTTCAGGGAGATTTTTGCTATAGGGTGCATGTGCTCACTGGAGAGACAGAGAGAGAGAAAGTGAGAAATAACCCACCGGGGGGATGGCCACGCCATAATTCTTTCTCCTCCACGCTCCTCTAGGGATTTTGGGAATGTGTACACATACGTCAGCGTGAATTTCAAGCTGCCAGGTCCGGGATTCGAACAGTGGTCAGCCATAGGGGAGTCCAGTCCCTTAACCACCATGCCATCTGCTGGCCTCTAAACTTTTAGTCTTTTATGTTGGGACTCTTGGTTGCAAGAGACAGAAATCCAACTCAAACCAGATTAAGCACAAAGGGAATTTATTGGTTCATTCAGCCGGGAAGGGTGGTACGGTGTCTCACAGGAGAAATGAACTGCAGGGATTAAAAACTTCAGGATTCGAAGATCTCCCTGATTCCAGGACTTTCTCCGTTTGACTCTCATCTCTGCATGTTGCAAGGAGGAGGCCTTTTGCAGCCAGGGTGCCATTTTTGTAGCATAATATCTGCAGCACAATGACAGCTGTCGCGTACCATCCTAGACCAGCCGTCACTGCCTGGGAGAGCAGGTCCCATTCTGGGCTAGGCCTGGGCTACTGGGAACCCCAAAACTACAAACAGTGGGAGGGTTCCCTAAGGAGAGGAGACTGGGTAAACAAAGCCACTGCTTACTATGCATCAGTGAGCCAATAGCGCCTTCTTCAATCTTTAATAAAAACCATTTCTTTTCTTTTTTTAAAAATTTTTTTTCTTTTAATTATTTATTTAATTTTATTTATTCATTCGTTTAATTTTACTAGAGAGAGAGAGAGAGAAGGAAAGTGCGAAAGCAAGCCACCAGATCTGGGACTCGAACCATAGTTGGCCATGTGGGAGTGTCCAGTGCCTTACCCACCATGCCACTTGCTGGTCTCCAATAAAAAACCATTTCTATCGGTTAAACATGTTCTCTAAATCAAGTGAAACACTTGCGAAATTGTAAGAGGAAAATGAAAAGACAAAGGCAGAGAATTTGAATGTCAGAAGTGACAGTCAGATAGATGGTTTTATGCTTTTTTCCTCCTCTCTTTTTTAGTGAAATTTAGGAGGGTTGATCCAGACCCGTGTGCTCATGGACAGATACACCTGAGCAGACAGTGACTAGATTGACCCTCCATGTCCTGCATTTGTAAAGCAAGTCATGTGTTTTATGTAGTAACAACAGCTTTCCTTGGGGGACTTTCCCTTTAATGAGAGCCTTTTTTTTTTTAAACCAAGTAGGCTTTCAAAGGAAGGCCACCCACACATTTAGAAGATAAGGACCCAATCCCTGGGTGGGACCCTGCCTGGGGAAGCTGGGGATCTTTAAAGCTTAGGCTCTGCTGTTGACTTCTCCATAAGCCACTTGGACAGCATAGACCTTGGAACCAGCTTCCTCAGCCCCCACTATAGGTTCCACCCTGTCTGTGTAAAATCCCAGGCATGTCGTGTGACCCTGGGGGGCTCAGGGAGAGCTCTCTGTCCCATTTTCCTCAATGGCGAATGGAGAGCAATCACAGGGGACTCCCTGCTCCCCTGGGTGGCAGATGAAGCAGCTCGAGTTTCTGGCTGCAGCACGCCAGAGATTAGAGATTCGGCACTGTGCGGGTACCGGGAAGGAGCCCGTGGGAAGCAGCTCGAGTTTCTGGCTGCAGCACGCCCCAGATTCGAGATTCGGCACTGTGCGGGTACTGGGAAGGAGCCCGTGAAGAACCTGCTCAGTGTGCTGCAACCTCCCCTCCCCGCCGGCAGTGGCTCAGTACGTGGAAGACACTCTGCACTGCGCCGTGACTTGTTTTTAAGTCACCTGTTTTGACCCTGTCTCGCTCTCAAGTTTTGCTATTCTGGATTTCAGAAAATAGTTCAGTTGCCAAAATTGGTTGAACGAGCTGCTTTTGAAATTAGTCAAGTGATGCAAAGCGCTTCTCTGCAGAGTGGTTCTAGCTACTCCCCTCTGCAGAGCTGTCCTGCGAGAGTGTTTTGGTAAGAGCATTGGATTTCAAAAATTCACGTGATGAGGCCCGGTGCAGTGGCATCAGTGGGAGGCATGCTGTTTGATGCTGGAGGATTGTGGGAGATCCCAGTTCGAATCCTGGGTTGACCTGAATGCGCTGGGCACACCCAGGTGCGTATTCCTGATCTTTGCTGGCTGGAAGGCTCGCAGGGAGGGATCAGAGTGTAGTCAGACACCCATCAGGGATCTCTCTTTCTTTCTCTCTCTTTTAAACAAGCTTTAAAACAAAAAAGAAAATTCGCATTATAAGAACTCCTTTTATTGTCCCCACTGAGGAAAAATTGGTGTGTCTCCTCCATTCCTAAACCCGAGCATCAAGAGAAATCAAGATATGAATCAGCATCAAAGAACCTTCCACGGAGGTACCCAAAGACAGGTCTTGAACACGTATGGCGATTACTCACATCAACCACCGGGTCCTCTTGGACCACTGGTTCAGTTCTGTCTGGATGGCCTCAGGTTTGAACCTTACTTCTTTGATTTCAAGTTGGTTCAGTAGCTCATGTTTATGGATAAATGAACAAAACAGTAAAGATCAAAAGCAAAACATAAAATTACTATGGAATTCAATATTTCCGAAGCCGGAGCCGGGTAAATGTTAGTGAAGTGTGGTGTTCAGAAGGATAGGCCCCCACTTATGATAATGCGCCTAACAAGGAAATGAGATTGACACAGCAAATCCCTGTTTTTGTTGTCCCCTGAGGTTAGAGATTATGCAGCGCATGTGTCTGTTTTTAGCTTCTTTGGTAATTCCTATGGTGAGAGACGACACTCTGCATATTTGTCACAGTTGCACTTCTGTCAGGTGCTGGGGTCTTTGAGGTAACACAGGAAATGCTATTCTCCTCAGAGCCTTGCTCTCTGGCCCTCCCCACGGCAGGCACCCCAGGTTGTCCAGACCCCCCTTCCCATGGCTGATTCTTTATTTATATTCAGTTGCCAGGGAATTCCATGGGGGAAACATGAGTCCATTTGAACAACAATTGCTGCTGGGAGAAATGCTGCTTAAGAGGGGGCCCCATGACAAAATGTTTACATTCTTTATTTGATGTCTCATTGTAATCCTGAGGCCATTCAACATCAATCGAAGGTAAATGAAGAGCAGGAAACTGTGGAAGATCAGCGTGGAGTTGAATGGAAAATAAACTAGGTAGGCTGCTTTTATTACAAACAGACATGCGTTTGGACCCATTGCTTCTTTGACAATGGTGACGGTGGCTGAATGCTTGGGAGTGGGGTTGTCAATGAATCCAAATGCATTAAGTTCTTCAGAGAAACAGAGGTAGGTGGATAGATAGGTAGACAGACATTACATAGATAGAGATTTTTGACGAAGGATTGACTCACGTGATATGGAACTGAGAAGTGACACGGTTTGCTTTCTGTAAGCCAGCAGACCAGAACCGAGAGAGCGAGTGGTTTAGTTCCAATCGAGTCCAAAGGCTTGAGAACCAGGAAAGTGGATGGTACACAGTGAATTCCAGTTCGAGTCCTGGAGAAGACCCATGCCCCAGCTTAAACGCAGTAAAACACAAAGAACAAGTTCTCTTGCTCCTCTTTTTTGTTCTATTCTAACTGATTGGATGAAGCCAGCCTAACTAGGCTGCTTTATTCACTCTATTGATCCAAATTTTATTTTCTATTTATTTTTCTTTTCTTTTCTTTTTTTTTGAGAGGTTCATGCCATAGTGTATGTGTACTCACCAGAAAGTCAGAGAGAGACTATGGCGATTACTCACATCAACCACCGGGTCCTCTTGGACCACTGGTTCAGTTCTGTCTGGATGGCCTCAGGTTTGAACCTTACTTCTTTGATTTCAAGTTGGTTCAGTAGCTCATGTTTATGGATAAATGAACAAAACAGTAAAGATCAAAAGCAAAACATAAAATTACTATGGAATTCAATATTTCCGAAGCCGGAGCCGGGTAAATGTTAGTGAAGTGTGGTGTTCAGAAGGATAGGCCCCCACTTATGATAATGCGCCTAACAAGGAAATGAGATTGACACAGCAAATCCCTGTTTTTGTTGTCCCCTGAGGTTAGAGATTATGCAGCGCATGTGTCTGTTTTTAGCTTCTTTGGTAATTCCTATGGTGAGAGACGACACTCTGCATATTTGTCACAGTTGCACTTCTGTCAGGTGCTGGGGTCTTTGAGGTAACACAGGAAATGCTATTCTCCTCAGAGCCTTGCTCTCTGGCCCTCCCCACGGCAGGCACCCCAGGTTGTCCAGAGCTCCCTTCCCATGGCTGATTCTTTATTTATATTCAGTTGCCAGGGAATTCCATGGGGGAAACATGAGTCCATTTGAACAACAATTGCTGCTGGGAGAAATGCTGCTTAAGAGGGGGCCCCATGACAAAATGTTTACATTCTTTATTTGATGTCTCATTGTAATCCTGAGGCCATTCAACATCAATCGAAGGTAAATGAAGAGCAGGAAACTGTGGAAGATCAGCGTGGAGTTGAATGGAAAATAAACTAGGTAGGCTGCTTTTATTACAAACAGACATGCGTTTGGACCCATTGCTTCTTTGACAATGGTGACGGTGGCTGAATGCTTGGGAGTGGGGTTGTCAATGAATCCAAATGCATTAAGTTCTTCAGAGAAACAGAGGTAGGTGGATAGATAGGTAGACAGACATTACATAGATAGAGATTTTTGACGAAGGATTGACTCACGTGATATGGAACTGAGAAGTGACACGGTTTGCTTTCTGTAAGCCAGCAGACCAGAACCGAGAGAGCGAGTGGTTTAGTTCCAATCGAGTCCAAAGGCTTGAGAACCAGGGAAGTGGGTGGTACACAGTGAATTCCAGTTCGAGTCCTGGAGAAGACCCATGCCCCAGCTTAAACGCAGTAAAACACAAAGAACAAGTTCTCTTGCTCCTCTTTTTTGTTCTATTCTAACTGATTGGATGAAGCCAGCCTAACTAGGCTGCTTTATTCACTCTATTGATCCAAATTTTATTTTCTATTTATTTTTCTTTTCTTTTCTTTTTTTTTTGAGAGGTTCATGCCATAGTGTATGTGTACTCACCAGAAAGTCAGAGAGAGACAGAGAAACACAAAACAAGAAATCACCCCCCCCAGGGGGGGATGGCCATGCCGTAATCCCTTCTCCTCCTTTCTCCTCTCAGAATCCTGGGCATGCATGCACATGTGCCCGGCATGAGTCTAAGCTACCGGGTCCGGCACTTGAACCGTGGTCGACTACATGGGAGTCCAGCAACATAGGCTTTACGCCAACTGCTGGTCCCTATTATTTTATTTTATTTTATTTTATTTTTTTGCCAGAGGGCACACATACCTGTAAGTGACAAGAGAGGGAAAAAGCACCTGCCAGTGGGGCTTGGTCATGCCACAATCATTCTTCTCCATTTCTCCATTTTGGCAGGAATTGGGGCATAAACGTACAGGCACTTGTCATGTTTTTCAATCAACTGGGGCCAGTACTACAACTGCATGGTCAGCCACGTGGGATTGGTCTCCCTTAACCACCAGCCAATGATGCCTTCTGTGAATCAGGTGTTAATCTCATCCAGAAACACCCAGAAAAGTAGTTAATCAAATATCTGGACACACAAAATGAACTATCACACCCATGCAGACCGTCTTACGGAGAAAAGGAATGTATTGATTGATGTAGCTGAGGGAGTTACATGCGTCACACCCAAGGGCTTGGTGTTGGCAAGCTTGATGTTTCCATCTGTTCTTCGTCCATGCTTGTCTCTGTTTTTCTTTGAGAACTGACCTCATTCTCTGTTACTGCAGATTGACCTGTCCACATGTCAGGGCACAGAGCCACCCCCTGTGTCAGTTTAATATCTTAGGAAAAAAGAGTTCTTGTGTATAAACCCTAGGGAGGGATCCCAATTCACCTTACTTTGAAACATATGTCCCCCCCTTGGCTCAATCAACCTGTTGCTGAAGGACAGGTATTGTGATTGTCTGACCTAGAGTCAGGGGCAGAAGGTGTGTTCCCGGAAGGAGGTGGATGTGATGGCTGGCTTGGAGGCCAGGGCAGTCTGTCCCTTGGCTGCCTGACATACACACCTACAATCACAAGAACACATCCATTTATTGTAACTGCCCATGTTTAGCCAACACCTCCCCATGTAAGGAAACCCTGATGTCATACTCAGTTATTTCATCTAGCTCCAACAGCGGCATTTCTGGGCAATGCCTTTGTCTTTTGACTAAGTTCAGATATGATTCATGGTCTGCCCACTTATGACCAGTCATCTCCAAAATGTTCAGTATATAATAATGGAGGTAAAGAAAATATATGCAATAAAAAGTCCCAGTTAGAAAAAAAAGAAAAGGCAAAATTCCTAGCCTTTTCTGGGTCCTATGAGACGGAATAGCAAAGAATCCTTCCCCCCAAAACAAAACCCCTTCAATAAAAAATCCAACCATTTGATTCAAAGTGGTTGTACTGGCAACTTTATGATGAAACATCACGACAGGTATTGCTGTACCTATCATTTTCTTAAAGTGATATGGAAGGTTTGTTCTAATCCCTAACATCCCTGTGGTGCTCAAACCGGTCTGCTTAGGGGTTGAGCAATGTGCCGAAACCCAACTGAGCTTGAGGCCTGACTAGTGATGCAGGAACTACTTTCAGGAATGTCCAAGATCAGGTGGATGACAAGGGAACATGCACTTGTCAGAGACAGAGACAGAGACAGAGGGAGAGGGAGAGAGCACCTGCCATTGGGGCTTACTTCTTGGTCATGTGAGCCCTTTCTATCGGAAACCCTGCTACAGTATAATGCAACTTATCTGCCTCTGAAAAATCCATGTTCATTGTGGTAAAAGAAAAAGAAACAGAGAAGAGCAACAACAAAAGTATTATCCATAATCCAAAGAGATGGCGACTGTCAATATTTAAACTTAACGTTCTCTGAATGTTCTTTCTCAGTACATACATGTGAGAGTGTGTGTTTAGCAAAAAAGGAGTTACATCAAACGAGTTGTCTGAAGCCTAGTTTTCTCCTCTTGCTGTTCCTAAAGACAATAATGGGTGACTCAGGAGCGAGGCAGGGAATTGGCCTTTTTGAGCGCCTGGTCACTGTGGAGCAACTTGGGAATGCAAGGGTTGGAGGCCCAGCCTCGACTCACCCCCGTGCATTGCCCAGACCTTCCATTGCTCTTCTTCTCATCACTCCTGCAAGTTGGTCACTGTTGATGGAAACTTTCTTCGTCCAGCCTCCATCCTCTTCCTTCTCTCTTTGTGACAGAACCCCTGGGTGTTTTCTGCTTGCATGCAGCTTTGTGGGAAGTTCTTCAGGAACATTCCTGGGACCGATATGAAATTACAACTATCCTGGAATATCTAGCACCAAAAGTTACCTTCTAATACCAGAGTAAGCATTTAGATACTGGCAGATGGGGCTTACCTCAGTCTGGGACAGTGATCCCTGGCTCTTCCAAGAAGACTGAATTAGAGGATTTGGGTCAGGCGCATCCTCCTCCCCTTCTTCCCTGTGTTCCCCTCAGCCACTGTGCCCCACAAGTTCTGACTGGACCTAAACTGAATTCTGAGACTAGTTCAGAAGCTGTAGACATGGATACATGTATAACCCAACTTCTTACAGAAAGTCAACTGTTTTTTTCTCCATCCTGCATACCCCGTGGATCCCGGAAGTGTGTTTGTAATGGCAGAAATGCTGTTTTAAGCATTTGCAAAGTAACCTTTCAGTTCAGTTTTGGAAACCTCAGTGAAAATGTCAAAGGTAAATTCATAGTTGGGTGGGTAGAAACTCTTTGGAAGTCTTTGAAAGTCTTCATCTTTGTAGCTCAGGTTCAATACGTCCAGCGCCTGTACTGCTGCCACCAGAGTGATGCTTTACAAAGGTGAGCCAACTCATGTCGCTTCCCACTCAACCCCACCAGTGCTTTCTGCTGTCACTCAGGCCAAAGCCCACATTAGGCCTGCGGAGGTCCTTGGCTCTGCCACTCTTATCGCCACCTCTTGGACCTCCACCCCTTGTGCTCACCCCACTCCATCCACATCAGTCTTGCTGTGTTGGGACACTCGAGGGCAGCCTTTTGCTATTCTCTCTGCTTGGAACTCCTCACCCCTCAGATCCACATGACTTGCTTCTTCAACTCCTTTAAGTTTTTTCAAATTCTCAGTATGAGTGGGAAATGGAGAGGGCCTAGCCTAGAGTCACCTGTGAAATCAGAATGTCTTCTTGTCAGTGAGAGCTTTCTGTCCTGCCACTACTCTCATAAACCCTCCTCTCGAATTCTCTAAGGCCTTCCTAACATTCTAGTGTCCTTAGTTTATTATCTACTCTTCCCCACTAGAGTGGAAACTCCGTGGAGGCAGAGAGGTGTGCTCACTGCAGTATCTTGGCGCTCAGAACAGTGCTAGTCTCCAAAATTGTTTGTCAAATGAATGAATTGCAGGCAATTTCCTCAGTGACTAAACGACCATCACCTGGAATCCCTTGCCTCTATAAATGCAAATGTATACTCATTAATGGAATAGGTATCGTTTTGTAAGTTAACTATAAAACAAGTCCTATTTGCCTCTTGATCTTTATGGAATTAAAGATGCATTTCTATGAAAAAAAAAAATCTCCCAGGAGATTAACCAAGGATTAGGAAAACTTTCAGGCCTATGACATTCAGGCTTCATTGTCACACTCTGTTTGCTTCCTGCTTCATTGTAACTCTGACAGCCTGTAGTGGCAATTCTAATGCCATCTCTGCCTCCATGGAGGGCCTTTTTTCCCTCTTTTTACCCCTTCCTTTATACCCATAATTTTCTGAATTCTCCTTTCTTTCTTCTTGTGCCTAATATCAAAGGTTGCTAAGCACATCTCCTTACAAATAAAGTCACATAATTGGAAATTCGGATTAACAGGTCTCACCCTCACTTGCCCTGCAGTGTCCCTTCTCCTGAAAACACACCTACCAAATATTTCTTGGCGTCCTCAAAGGTAAGCTCCACAGCTCAGACTTCAGTGATGGACACCATTTGGCGCCATGTTGTCTCCTACATTAGTTCTTAGTTGATTTCCAGTGCCTTCTTCAGTGATGTTGTCCACTGAACGCACATGAGAGTTCATATACCAAGGACAGTGCCTCCCAGTGAGCCCAGGTGCCAGGTGGTGCCCAGGAGTCCTTACCTCTGAGTAGTGGAGGAATGACCCAGTGACAAGGATATTCTACATTTGTCCTCTGGGCATTGAAAATCACTGTGTGAGTTTTTCCTTTTGGTTGTTTCTTTCCTTTGTTTATTGCCTTTTGAAGCTTTGGAATGACAGTTATACCGACTTCTACCTTTCCTACCAATATTTCAAAGATCTTAAGGAAAAGTTATCAGAATTCAAGCCCAAGAGTCCACAGGATTTCTGATCCTGTAGATGTTTAAAAAATTTTCTGCACCGAAATAAACTAATTTAATTCCATTTTCCATTTTTCGTGAACTGTTTGAAGCCCCCTTGGATGTATGTCAGTAATAGTAAGATTGTTTTTAGAAAGATTTTTGCTATAGGGTGTGTACACTCACTGGAGAGACACAGACAGTGAGAAGGAAAGTGAAAAATCATTCCCTGGGGGGGATGGGAGATGGCCACACTGCAATCCATTCTCCTCCATTCTCCTCCTGGGATTTTGGTCATGCACACATGTACACGCGGTGTAATTTTCAACTCACCGTGTCCAGGACTTGAACTACTGGTAACCATGTGGGAGTACAGCACCATAACCACCATACCACCTCCTGGCCCAATAGTAGGTTCTAGAAGAAAAATTGTAGGAGGTACCCAAAATCCTGAGAGAAGATTGGAGAAGGAGGGATTGTGGTATGGCTATCTTCCCAGGGTGTGTTTTCTCAATTTCCCTCTTTCTCTCTCTCTCTCTATCAGGCAAGGACACATGCTCTCTATCAAAAACCTAAAAACAAAACAAAAAAATACATGTTATAAATGAAACGTCATTTTTTTTTTTTTTTGCTTCTCTGCTTTTGCATTACATCAGTGAACTGGAAAAAAATATCTGATGTTTGAATTTCCAAGAACTGATCTTACACGAAGTTTTCATGAATTTTTAAATTCCTTATCCTGCCTTGTTAAGTTGTTGCCTGACATTTATTGGGTGACAATAATGTACTAGGTCCTTTATTTTAAATATGATGTATTTAAAAAGGCATAACTCCTTCAAAACTCAGTAAAAGTATGTATGTAGTTATTTATAGGAACTCACTCCCTGCTAGGCTCTACACTGAACATTTGTGTGCATTTGTCTTTTAAATGTTTTTTCTATTTATTCATGAAAAAGAGCGTGTATGAGGCTGGCAGGTGGCGTGGTGGTTAAAGGCGCTGGACTTCCACATGGCTGACAGAGTCCCAGACCTAGCAACTTGCTTTCTTTTCTTTTTAAAAATTTTTATTTATTTATTTATTTTGGAGAGGTTTTTGCCATAGGGCGCGTGCACTCGCCAGACAGACAGAGAGACAGAGAGCGAGAAAGTGAGAAATCACTCCCCAGGGTGGATGGCCATGCTGCAATGCCTTCTCCTCTATTCTCCTCTCGGGATCTTGGGCATGCATGCACACACGCCCAGCATGAATTTTAAGCCACCGGGTCCAGGATGCGAACCCCAGTCGACTACATGGGAGTCCAACGACATAGCCATTACGCTAACTGCTGGTCCCGCAACTTGCTTTCTCACTTTCTCTCTCTCTCTGTCTCTCGCTCTGTGCTCTCTGATCAAATTAAAATAAATAAATGAATGAATGAATGAATGAAGTTAAAGAAAATGATTCTTTAAAAAAAGAATGTGTGAATAAGAGAGAGAGAAGCACCCTGGACAGGGTCTCATTGCACTGTGATCCACTTCCGTAAACTTCCAGCTTCTCAGGATGTTGGGCACACGCTTGGTGGGTGGGTTTTCAGACTGATTTGGGAATCCATACCTGCCGTTGACCATGTGGCTTCCAGGACTGTAGTTCACTTTTGCTTCTAACTGCACTATTAGGCTGGGGCACATTTACCCTTTTAATTCCTACAGCCACCTTGAATCTTGACGTTGCTTTATCCATTTGGTTGACAAGGACACTGAAGAGCATGAGGAAATGAGTGGCAGAGCTGTGTTTGGGAGGTGGGTCTGTTGCCTTCAAGGCCTACCCTTTGGCTGCTGCGTGGGGCCATGCCCCAGCGTGGAAGAGGTGGTTCATCTGGAATGATCTAGAAAGAAGTCTAGATCAAGGAGGCAAAGAGAAAAATTCCACATTCTCTACTTGAGCCATCATTTAGTGACCACGTAGAAAGTCCTCCTAAAGCTCTGGATTGTGGAACTGCAATTTTCCAGCGTTTTTATGTTCTTCTGGGGGATAGATATAGTACTTGAAATATATTTTTAAAAATTACATGATAAAACTTCAGAATTTTGATATCCATAAATTAATATAAATGGTGCTTGTCAGCAAAGTTCATCCCTAATGGGAATTCTTGATATTAAGGTATATTTGCTGAAGTCTTTTTCCATTTTAAGAAATGGGGAAATCAAGCAGACAGCCCTCAGAATGTGAAAATATATTTAGAAACTCTTCCTCAGATAAAGGACTGATAGCCAAAGTATACAGAGAACTCAGGTAGCTTACCCCCCCAAAAAATCGGTCCAATTAAAAGATAGGAAAATGAGTGGAATAGACAACTCTAAAGGAAGACATACAAATAGCTAAAAAGCATATTAAAAAATGAGGGACCAGCAGATGGAGTAATGGTTATGTTGCTGGACTCCTACCTAGCTGACTGCAAGTTCAAGGCCCAGACCCAGTGACTTAAACTCATGCCAAGATCCTGAGAGGAGAATGACAGAGAAGGGATTGCAGTGTGGTCATCCCCCCTGGGGGGGGTGATTTCTTGCTTTCTGTCTCTCTGTCTCTCTGTGTCTTTCCAGTGAGCACAGTTGCCCTATAGCAAAGACCTCTCAAACACACACACACACACACACACACACTAAAAACTCCAGGGTATTAAAAAAATGTTCAGTATCCCTATCATAAGGGAGATACAAATTAAAACCACAATGAGATGCCACCTAACCCCAGTCAGGATGGCTAAGATTAAAAAAAAATAAAGAATAATAAGTGTTGGCGAGGCTGTGGTGAAAAGGGAAATCTCCTACACTGTTGGTGGAAATGTTAATTAGTACAGCCACTGTGGCTAACAATATAGAGATTTCTCAAAGACCTAACAATAGAACTGCAATACAATTCAGTAATTCTTCTCTTAGGTATCTACCCAAAGGATAGGAACACACTCAGCTGGAAAAACACTTGCACATCCGTGTTTATTGTGGTATTATTCACAATTGCTAAGACATGGAACCAACTCAGATATCCAAGAACAGATGAATGGATTGAAAAAGTGTGGCACGTATATTCTATGGAATATTACTCAGCCATGAAAAAAATGAGACCCTGGCATCTCATAGAAAGTGGATAAATATAGAACATTTAATGCTAAGCAAAGCAAGTCAGACTATGAAAGAGAGGCATTGTATGTCCTCACTTAATATATACCAAATGCATACACTCTATAGCAGAAACTGAAGACCTGGAAGGCATACAAGCATGGAAAGCAACTATTGATACCAGAGACAGTATGGAAGGAGGTCTGGAAATGATGGGAGCTGGGGAGAGAGGGAATCAAGGGAAAAAATAAAATCAAAGGACCAAAAAATGGAAAACTATCCATTGATGACAATGTGGATGGTATTTTCTTTGACTGGACTAACATACAGAGTATTCATACTGGAAAAATTCAGGAAAAAAAAGAAATAGGGAAATCTAGGAATACTGGTTCTTAGAATGATCACTGCTCTAATAAATTTATTTCATAGTTCTGAAAACTTAAGAATTTTGTTTATGTTTTTTGGACCTTAAAGTATTAAAAAGAATTGTAATCAGAAGTTGGGCATTGCTGGGAAAGCCATGTTGTGCATTGTAAAGATATACAGTGATTAAATGTAAATAAAAAAATATATACAATGTAAATGGATTAAATTCCAATCAAACACAGAGTGACTGAATGGATTTATAAAAAATAATAACTTTTTCTGCTTTGTCACATGATATAATTGCAGTAAATCAGTTGAGTTAAAAAAATTGGATGTTGATACTAAAGGAGTTGGAACTGATATGATTTATATAAATATGCTTAGATCAAAAAGCATTCACCTAAGGTTAGTGGAACCTGAAGTTCTCCAACTAGAGAAAATCCGGTTGAGGAGGAACTAAAACAGCCCTCAAACCTGTTTATCTTCATTATCTTCCCTCTGACTTCTCTCTTTGTGTCTCTTTCTGTTGCCCTCTCTTAATTTTAAAGAGTAAAGGGTAACCAATAGAATTTCAAAAAAGGAAGCTAAAAAGTGGAGTTTTAGCCTAACATATTTTAAAACATACTGCAAAGTGACACATATTAAAACAGTGCTTGGCCTGGAAGTAGGCTGATGATGAGTAAGACCGGAGGGTCAAGAAACAGATTTAGTGAAGAGAACAGCATCAATTATAGAGTGATTGGATGGGTTGTTCAAAACATAGTTTTTGCATAATTTTCTAATTCCTTAGGAAAGAAGGATGCCAAAGTATTTCCTCACTGCATACATCAACATAAATTCTGTGTGAATTAAGAATTCAATGTAAAAACAAAACTCTCTAAAATGTTAGAATGAAAATAAGTATCTTAGGATGGTAAAGGACTTTTAAAGCAAAACTCAAAAGCAGAAAGAAAAAGAGCTGATTAATTTTGTTAAATTTTAATAAAGAATTTTGATATGATTAAAAATAGAATGAATTTGGACCAAAATGTAAAATCACATTAAGAGATAATATTTCTAATATATAAAAAGCATGTATAAATAGTAAAAGAACATCACCCCAATAGCATAATATAAAGTTCATGAACAGAAATTTTAGTGAAGAAACATAGCTATTTAGTTATTGCTTTAAAAACAATTTTAATGTCACAAGTAATCAAACATACGCATAGCAAAATTAAAAAGTTTCATCTTTTGCTTATCAGACGCTCAGAGATTATACATACAGTGTAGTATCTAGTGCCAATTGGAATATGGGGAAATTGGCAACCATAGATGAGAGGGTTATATAACACTTCTGGTGAAAATTTTGACAATGTGCATCAGAAACTAAAAATGTTTATTTTTTTAACCCAGTAATTTCACTTAAAAGTGTTTATCTTAAGGAAACTCTTAGAAATGTGGGCAAAATTTTTTGTATAAAAATATTAATTACAGCATTACCAATCACAATTAATGCTATGGAAAAATCGCTCTTGATAAAACTATAAGTAAACAAAAATTATCTCAATTTGATGAAGAAAATCTATATCAATTATATCTTAAGCTATTAAAAAACTAATATATGACTACTAGAAGGAATATATCAAAGTGTTAATGAGCTAGGAGTAAGATCTTTGGCTAGGTAGATAGGCTGGGAGTCCATGGAATGAAGAATACAAGACAAGATGGAGTCACTATAGTCAAGCCTTTACTAGAAATCAGTTACTAGTGCTCACTTGTTTACACAGAAAGCCGCTTGCCTCCCAACAACCAAAGCTAGCATTTTCCATATCATTACTGCATTCCAAACCAAGAATGTCATCTCTCCTGGTCTGGAGAGCAAGAGAGGGAAGGACCTTGGACAAGGTACTCGTCTTTCCTATGTTATGACTACTTGCTGACTAGGCTAGTAATAGACAAATTAGCTACTGTCCTGAGAACACTGTCCAACTCAAGGACAACGATTAGCCTAAAACTCCCCAGCAGCCCCAAACATCTGTGCTGGCATCTCTTAAAAGAAAGCTTTCCCCCATTAGTCTCTTTTCCCTCTCTCCTTAGATAAAAATCATTTTCACCTAGGTTTCTTCCTATGTCAGGGTCCATGTGACTGGGGTATGCCTACCCCTAGGGGTAACCCTTTGAGGCCCTTTTCCATCTAGCGGGACTCCTTGGCTCTATCCTAATAAACTCTGCTTTACTGTCTTCTCCATTGGTCCATGTTTCTAATTCTTCATGAGCGTCAGACCAGAACGTGCGCAAGTGTCGGTTCTGATAACCCACACCCCTGCGTCATTCATAGTGATCATCTCTGGCCTTATAGGTGGTTTTTATCTCCATCTTTAAACTTTTGTGAGTTTTCTGAAATGTCTCCCATACTCATGTATTTTCTTTACATTTAAAAGAAAAGGGAAGAGTCAATCAAATTTTGTTAAAGGGCCTTCTCCTTGGCTGTAGGCAAATTTGAAGCCGTTCTCCCTTGGATGGCTAACCAGTTAAACAATCACTCTTTGGTGCTCCACTGAGAATGAATTTGCATATACTTTCCTTTGTAGCTAAAATAAGGGCTCTTGGCAAGGAAAGTGATGAGAGAGGGAAGGCAGACCTGGGCAGACTGCTGTATGCCCCAAGTACTCTGTTTTGGTGGGTTCTTTCCTCCTAAATAAATAAATGAATAAATGAGTAAATAAATAATTATATGTTACAGTTGCATTTGATATATAGATCAATATAATCCAAGCTAGGTTGTGTTCATTTTTTTCTTATAGTTTTAAAAGAAATTAAACCACTTTTGTCTAGTCCTGAAAGCATCGTGTCCCTAGGCGCTGCATTGACTGCCTAACAAGGGAGTCGGCCTTTGGCCATGTGGGAGGCTCAGGAGCTCAGGAAGGGGAGCCAGGGCTCGAGAAGGTACCACAGTGGCAGAGTAGGGTTCTGTAAGGCCGAGTGGAACAATGCCATCTGTTCCACCAGTGGTCTTGAGCAGCTGTAATTTATTGCTCACCTCTATGAGAATAAGTCACATCTCAGGTTGTTGGGAGTTCTCATCAAACCTTGCTGAGTCACCAACCACATTTCCAAGCCTCCCCTCACTCCCCACCTTATTTTAAGGTTTTTGCCATAGGGTACATGGACTCGATGGAGAGACACAGAAAGACAGTGAGAGGAAATTGTGAAATCACTCCCCAAGGGGGTGGCCATGCTGCAATCCCTTCTCCTCCATTGACCTCTTGGGATTTTGTGCACTCACCCAAGCGTGCCCAGTGTGATTTTTCAAGCCACCAGGTCTGTGACTCCAATGAAGTTGACTAGGTGGGAATCCAGCACCTTAACCACCATGCCACCTGCAGGCCCTCTGAGGCCTTTTATGGGAAGGCGTGCTAGCATTCATTGTGACTTCCTTTTGGGGGCGTGAGGGTTTGACAAGAGGCAGGGTGATTCCCCAGTCTGACTAAGGTGCTGGGCTCAGGGCCGGGGCTGCCCTTCCATATAGTGGTCACTGGAGGAGGAAGGTTTGTATTGAGCGGCCTTGGGTTTTAGGCGACTTGGAGAACACGGAAGAGTGGGCAGTAAGGCATTCCGAGGAGTGATGTGTGGCAGATTCATGGACTTGGAGCCTTCACGAACTTGGCGGGCAGGAGGTGACTGAGGACGTGAGCATGATGGGCGAAGAGCTGGTCTCAGAGACTTCCTGGAAGGCTCTCAGAGCGTGCAGCAGAGGAGATCGACCCCAGGAAGAGGAAGATCTTAGTTTAATGATGCTGACTAAACTAAGCTGCAGCTTCTGAAGAAGGACAAAACGCAGTCCCCAAAGCTACAGAGAAGCTGAGCAAGAGTAGGCACAAAAAATGATTGAAAAGCTAGGTAGTCGGGGCCAGCAGGTGGTGTAGTGGTTAGGGCACCAGACTCTCATTGCCAACTGCAGTTCGAATCTTGGACTAACAGCTTGAAACTCATGCCAGGCACATGTGCGTGTGTGTCCAAAGTCTCAGGAGGAGAATGGAGGAGAGGGGATTGTGGTGTGGCCATCCCCCTAGGGGGTGATTTCTTGCTTTCTGTCTCTCTGTCTCTCTGGCAAAGGCACACGCTCTAGAGCTGTTAAGTACTCATCAGTGACTTTTCTGGAATATCGGTGCTGAGCCAGTTCAAAGTGGGTTTAGGGATAAATGGGTGTAGAACTAGAGACAATCCTCTTTCGAGAAGTTGGCTAGGAAAGGGAAGAACACATCAATGTTATAGCAGATGTCATTAGTTTTTAGTTTTATTTCTATGAAAGGAGATGGGAGAGCCTGTTTGTATGTTGAGGGAGTATGAGAGTGTTAGAGATTGAATTCTGCCACCCAAGAGTCCTAATGGCCCGTAAGTGAAATGTGACCTTACTTGGAAATAGTCCTTGCAGATGGCACTGGCTAAGAGTATGAATGAGGCAGGCCCCTAATCCAGCATGACTGGAGTGTTTGCAAAAAAGGGAAAATTGGAGGCCAGGCAGTGGCACGGTGGTAATGCACCTGGAACCATGTGGGGTGGTAATGCCCCTGGAACCATGTGCGCATTCCTGGGTTTGTGTCCCAGGACTGACCTGTGTGTACTGGGCACACAGGCACACCTATGACATGGGCTGGCTGTGACTGGGGGTGGATCACAGCAGGGTGACCCTTGGAGAATGCCTGTCTCTCTATGAAGAAACAAATTATTTGGCTTTAAAAAAAGAGGAATTCAGGGTGGGGGAGCATCCTGTAGTGTGGTAGTTAAGCAGCGGGATTCTACATGACCGACCACGTGGTTCGAGTCCTGGAATGGGCCACTTGAAAAACACACTTGGGGTGTGTGTGTGTTTGTGTGTGTGCATGTCCCAAGTCCTGAAAAGAGGGAGGAATGAGGAGAAGAGTTTGGGGCTTGACCACACCCCATGGAGGGTGCTTTCTGGCTTCCTGTACCCTCTCGTTCCTCATGAGTGAAGCCTTTGCAAACAGAAAGTGAGAGCATAGGATTCCTCTGAGCGAATCCTAATCCTTGGGATCTAGCTAAGTGGCATTGTTAGTGTGGCATTCTGCTTTGCAACCAGCATAGGAACACAGATCAAAGAACACATGGGAATGCCTGCAAGCCAGGCTGGGTGACAGAAAGAGGACCATGTGTAGGGTTTTGGTTATACATCTTCAACCTATGAGTCATTTCTCCACACTTCCTGCTGGAGAGAAAAATCATTGTGAGGTGTTCTTTTCTAATTGATCCCTTCTCTATTGTGTAAGTTCAATAAAATCTAACATCATAAGGCATCATTCACAGCGCTCTTCGAGACAACAGTTACAGTAACTTGGCAATATAAATCTTGGGGGTATCGACAGAAAGTGTTTATACAGATATTTCCAAATACCTCGACTTGGGCAGAAAAGTGGGAGTGAATAAGTAACGTATTGCACTCAACAATAGTTTACCAAATTGATTTCCACTAAAATGGAAATGAAAAAATCTTCCTATCTTGGCTGAATATTAATTCTTATGCTTTTTGTAGAGGGCCAAATTAATCTTGAGGGTGAAATTCAGAAGTCAATTCAATAAAAACTATATGCATCACGAAGGAGAGTTAAAATTGATTCAATGATACGAAGCTGTTGCTTACCTCTAACTTGATCTTCGTTCATTTATTTTTGGGGACCAAATGCATTATCAGACAATTGCTACCTTATTTACTTTGTAAGTGATTCTTGATGAAGTGGATTGGGCTAAAGGGATATAAATTCTCTGGTAAACAGTAGAGAGGCTATTTTGTGTTTATGAGGTATGTAGAAGTAGCAGGTCTGAGAGGTGGGATGTTCAGTGATGGCGAGTGGGGTATGGGTGTGAGAAGGAGGCAGGACAGGAAGGGACTCACCCTCTCTGGGCTTGGTAACCTCACCTCTAGCATGAGGTTAGTGAGAGCTACTTACTGTCACCGTATGTGACAACATCTAGGAGAGGGTCTGAGGCCGAGAGAAAGCGCAACTGACATCTGTGGCATCTCTTTTTTTTGGAGAGATTTTTGCTATAGGGCACATGTACTCGCCAGAAAGACAGAGAGAAACATAGAGACAGAAAGTGAAAAACCCCCCCCCGGGAGGAATGGCCACGCTGCAACCCCTTCTCCTCCACTCTCCTCTTAGGATCTTGGGCACGCACACACATGGGCCCAGAGGGAGTTTAAGCCACCGGGTCTTGGACTCTAATCGCGGTCGACTACATGGGAGTCCAGCGACATAGCCATTACGCCAACTGCTAGTCCCATGGCATCTCTTTCATATCAGGGTACGAAGTGGGAGGCAGTGTGGTGGAATGGAATGGGCTGATACCATCACATGTCTCAGCTCAGCTGCTTACTTCATGTGGTTGACCATTATCAGTTAGTGAACCACTCTGAGCTCCTTTGTCTCCTTCCTAAAATTCTTTTTTTTAATTTTTAAAAATTATTTATTTTAATTTTATTTATTCCTTTATTTATTTTACTTTGACCAGAGAGAGACACAGAGAGAGAGAGAGGGAAAGTGAGAAAGGGAGGCACCAGGTTCAGGACTCGAACCCTGGTCAGCCATGTGGGAGGGTCCAGCTCCTTAACCACCACACCACCTGCTGGTCCTCCCCCCCTTAAAATTCTTACTTTGTAAGGTTGTGTGTTAACTGAATAAGTAACATGAAAGAAAGCATCTGTCCTCATGACTGTCCGGGCCATTGCTGGGCTGTACATGTGGCATTTTCTGTGACTCTCAGAAAATGCACTCTTCGCAAGTGATTTTTACTTCTACCTCTTTGATGACCATACTAATAAGCTGATCATCAGAACAAACCATCTAACTGCCATAGGCCAGAAAATTGTCAAAATAAATATACAAATTTATGATACCTACACTTCGAATGTGGTTTCTTTGTTCTCTGTACAACCTGCAGGAACTTACATGGCCAGAAGCCCTAAGGTGCAGTGCATAATAGGTCATAACTTAATGCATATTCCTCTTCTCTCTTCTCTCTTTGTCTTCCTTCTTTTGCAGGCAGGATGCTCCATTGGTTAGTCTTGCAATTTTACCTCAGGAGTCCACATCCTGAGTGGAGTTTCTATGATCCCAATAGGGGGGGCCTCTTTGAGGAGCAAAAGTTGTTAAGACTGGTCCCCATCAGTAAGTGGACTTTTCTGGTTCCCACCCTTACTCGGAGTCAGGATTGGTTCCATGCTGTGTTTCTCTTTACCGCCACTCCCACCTCCTCATTTCCTCTAGCGGATGAGTGTGAAACTTGAGGAAACTTAAAGGTGTTCCTTAGCAGGAAAAGGCAGGTGAACCCAGGACTTGGGTAGCTAAACACAGAAGCAGAGGGGATAGCTAAGGGGAACTGATGCTGGACCAGCTGCTGAAGACCCTTCGATATTAGTTGAGCTTTTTCTACTCACTCACTGGAGACTTGTGTCCATGGCAACCATCTTCTGAGTTACTACAGTGTCTGTTGTCAGGATTGCTGACTTTGACTTCTAGGGGTTGACCCATATGACACCTGGATAAGTGACTTCCTTCACTCATTGCAGCTTCCATACTTCATCTCATTGCAGCTACCATACTCGCCAACATTTTCCAAACTTCCAGCTCCATCTGACGTCTTCCAGTCAGCTCCCATCTGACTCTTCAGTTGAACTCTCCTATTCTTCCAGTTGTCTTGGTCGATCCCCTGTTGTAACAATTCTTTGGTATCAATGAGGTTTCTGGTCCATGGATCATCCTCCTTCTCTCTTACAACCCCCTCCTGCCTTTTCTTCCCTCATTACCCAACTCAGAGTCCATGACAAATCATTATAATCCATTATAATCAATGTCTCATAGATATCCCTAATTCCCTCAATTCTTTTATCTTTTGTCACATTTACCTGGCAAAATTCCAAACTTGATGAGCCCAAGCATTCATCTGAGCACCTGGGCATTGTCACCTTGGACTATGACAGTCCTGCTTCGGACCTCAGATAAGCTTGCTCTCTCATTCTCCCAGTGACTACTTTATGAGAGTTTGATCCCTTAAACCTCCACTTCTTCCTCTATTTCTCCCAAGTAATTTTCATCTGATACACTTAACTTATTTGAGAAACCCAAAACCACCAGTGGGGACCAACCTTTGTCTTTGCATCACCATGCCAACATACCTCCCTGTGTCTGTATTCATCCTCTCGCTCTTCTCTTCTAGCACACCCTCCCTTACCATCTCATCTTTGTGCACCTCCTCTTTCCTTACCTTACTGTCTCTGCTCACTACTGGATTATACAAGTATCCTCAAACTCCTCTCCTGGTCGAATTTCCTTTTAGTAATCACTCCATGTCTCTGCTTCTCATCTTTGTCAGACTTCCCAAAAGAACTGTCTGGCTTTTGTATCTACATCTCTACCCAAAATACTCCTGTCATTTTCACCCATTGCCCAAGATGATGGACTCTCTTCAGTCCCTCTTTTATTTAGCTTGGTAGCAATAGTCAATCAAGTAGGAAACTCTTCCTTTAAAAGCACTTTAGGAGATGGGACATCACCATCTCCTAGTATTATAACCACTTCCGTAATCCTTCTCTATTCTACCTCTAAGTATTGGACTTTCCCACTGATAGGTAGTAGGCCCTTTTTATTTTATCCCTTCCATTCCTATGTTTTTAAATATCATCCACTTGGATGTTTTACAGAGGTTCCATTCCATTCTCTGTTGTGAATAACAGAAATACCTGCATCTGGATGATTAATAAAGAGTAGAGGTTTATTTAGCTCACGGTTTTGGAGATCCAAGGTGAAAGAGCCACATGTTGTGAGATTCTCTTGTTGATGGAATTCTCTGTAGAGTCCCAGGGTACAGGGCCTCACGCTTGTTGATGGAATTCTCTGTAGAGTCCCAGGTGGTACAGGGCTTCACATAGCAAGAAGGCAGGAGCGTGCATGTGTCTGTGTGTCCATGTGTTTGCTTGTTCCTTCTCCTTATAAACTCACTAGGATTCACTTACAGGAGTCCCACCTTTCTGACCTTATCTAACCCTAATAACCCTCCCCCCCGCCAAAGATCTCACTTCTTGAGCTCATAGTCAGAATAAGTTTCCACCCTCTTAATACCATCACAACCAAAGTTTAGGATATGCATCTTGAGAGACACATTCAAATCACAGCAACAGATATCTTAGTCATGATATGCTTGTAAAATCTTAATAATGACTTCTCAAGACATTTATCCCAAAGCCTTTACCATTTCAGTAAATGGTACCATGCAGTAGCATGTGCCAGAAACTAGGTAGTCATCCTTCATTTCTCTCTTCTCTTACCTCCCATAACTAACTAATCACTAACATTTTAGACTTTACTTCCAAATAGCTTTCTAGTTCATCTGTTTTTCTCCATTTGTCTGTCATCAGTTGGATCCAGTCAACATAATTGTGTTCTTGAACCACTGTTTCTCACCTGACTTCCCAAGTCTGCCTTTGCAGCCTTCAAACCACATTCATACACAGCTATAGTGGTCGTTATCCAATGTAAGTTTCATCATGCAATTCCCCTGATGAAGACCAGTTAGAGACTTTCATTGCTCTGGGAGTAAAAGCTGAATGCCATCCCATGTCCAGACGAGCCTGCTCTGCAATTTAGCAACTTCCACCTTTTTTGCCCATGGTTTATAACTCTCACCTCTTCTTATTCTATTCATGTCTTCTTCCGTTTCCTACAGCATGCCACGATTTTTCCTTTCTTGGGGTTTTTGTGCACATTGCTCCCTCTGTCTGGAATCTTCTTTTTGATTTTTACAGTGCTTGTTTCTCTTCAACTTTAAAGTCTCTCTCTCTCTTTCTCTTTCGCTCTCTCTTTTTGCTAGAAGTCATGCGTGCTCACCAGAGAGAGATGGGGTTTGGGAGTGAGAAAGCACCCTCCATAGGGCATGGTCATGCAGCAGAACCTTTTCCTCCATATCACCTTTCAGAATTTTGGGCAAGCATGCATATGCACCCAGCATGGTTTTTTTTTTTTCAATTATATATTCAATCACATATGTCACTTAGCTTGCAAAGTGAATATTCCAACATGAATACATTTCTCACCAATCCAGTTGGGAATATTATTCACATCAATCTACATATTTAATGCACTCCTCATTAAAGTCGAATATTATTCACATCAATCTACATATTTAATACAATCCTCATTAAAGTCCCAGCATGTTTTTCAAGCCTCCAGGTCTGGGACTTGAACCATACAGTCAGCCATGTGGGATCCGGCACCTTAATCACCATGCCACCAGCTGGCCTCCTTTAAAGTGTCCTATCCACCTTGCATTAAGAGGGCCTTCACCACTGTTCTTTGTCTGGTGCCTTGCTCTTCTCATTACAGCACTTATCGCCATGTTAATTTCATATTTTTCTTGTTTATGTTGGACTCTCCCATAGACTGTCACCCTTATAGCCTCGTGGAAGCAGGAACTGTGTTGAATTGTCTTCCACTGTAAACCCAACACTTAGGATAACTCTTGGCATCTAGTAGATGCATTGGCTGAGGTGTCTTTTAAAAAAATTATTAAATTAATTAATTAATTGATTGATGTGTTTGTTTGTTTATTTAAATTTGACCAAAGAGAAATAGAGCAAGAGAGAGAGAGAGAGAGAGAGAGAGAGAGAAAGCTGCCAGATCTGGGACTCAAACCGCGGTCAGCCATGTGGGAGTCCAGTGTTCCCAACCACCACGCCTCCTGTCAGCCCCATTGGCTGAGTTTTTAATGGAATAAACCAACTGTTAGATTTTGGTTAAATCAGGTATAATTTTTAGAGTTAACCTTCCTAATTTGTGTTCCCAAAAGTATCACTCTAAGAGTTGGAAGATGATTGTAAGAAGTATAGTATGAGTCAATATGTTTTAAAAACTACATATTTCCATTTTATTTTATTATTTATTTTTTAAATTGTAATTTTGGATTTACATATAATCATTATACATATGTGTAGGATACAGTATTTTTTTATTACAAAATTTTGCACTTTTAAAATTTACATTTAATCTGTACATCTTTTTAAAAATATTTATTGTAGTTTATAATTTACACATACTCATTACACATATTTGTAGGGTACCAGTGATTTTTTTTCAAAAAAGTTATTTATTTAGTTTTATTTATTATTATTATTCAATTTGACCAGAGAGAGAGAAAAAAGAAAGAGAGAGAGAGTGAGAAAGTAAGCCACCAGGACTGGGGCTTGAACCATCGTCAGCTGTGTGAGAGTCCAGTGCCTTAACCACCATGCCACCTGCTGGCCCCAGATGGTCTTTAAAAGCACATATGTGGGGCTGGCAGGTGGCGTGGTGCTTAAGGGTGCTGGACTCCCAAATGGTTGACCACAATTCAAATCCCGGACCCGGTGGCTTGCTGTCTCACTTTCCCTGTCTCTCGCTCTTTCTCATTCTGTCCCTCTTTGGTCAAATTAAATAAATAATGTTAAATAAAATAATTCTTTTAAAAAGCACATATACAATGAATTATAAAGACATTGAGGATATTAACATGTTTATTGCCTTCAATATCTAACATTATATTATGTTGTGAACATTTGGAACCCGCTCTGCTAGTTATTCAGGAAGTATATACTGAATTGTCTGTGATGGTCTTTACTGTGAAATACAGTTCTAAAGAAAAACCAGTTGATTGGGACCAGCAGTTAGAGTAATGACTATGTTGCTGGACTCCCACGTAGTCGACCGCGGTTCGAGTCCTGGACCCAG
>NW_006159947.1:286881-295094 GCF_000334495.1 Tupaia belangeri chinensis
CCTTCTCCTCCATTCTCCTCTCAGGATCTTAGGCACGGATTCACATGCTCCTGGCATGAGTTTAAGCCAGTGGGTTAAACTGGGACTCAGATTGTTGTCTACTACCTAGGAGTTCAGTGACATAGCCATTATGCCATTTGCTGGTCACCAAAATCATGCTCTTTAGTAGCTTTTCTTCCATTCATTTGTCCTCTAGAGCAGACATGTTAGACCTGTAGTCTGGAGATCTGTGAATGAGTCTTTATCTTAGATTTGTGTATGCAGAACTCCTTGTGGGGTAAGTTCGAAACTTGCATCAGATTCTCAGAGATTCAGTGACCTCTGAAGAGGTCAAGAGTCATCATTCTAGAAGGAGGGACATGGAAGTCTGGTTTCTGGGCTTTCCCACTTAGTTATGTTTCCAGTGAACTTCTTCGAAGATTAAAGAAATGAGATCAATTATGGTGGCTACCATGGGCTTCCTGAGCGCCTCCAGCATTGGCCTGTGTAAGTAGAAAAGGCCAATATGAACTTAAACATTTTTTTTCCCCCGTCGGGCGTGTGCACTCAGAATTTGACCAGGGGGAGAGAGAGAGAGAGAGAGAGAAAGAGAAAGCTGCCAGATCTGGGACTCAAACCGCGGTCAGCCATGTGGGAGTCCAGTGTTCCCAACCACCACGCCTCCTGTCAGCCCCATTGGCTTAGTTTTTAATGGAATAAACTGGCTGAGTTTTTAATGGAATAAACCAACTGTTAGATTTTGGTTAAATCAGGTATAATTTTTAGAGTTAACCTTCCTAATTTGTGTTCCCAAAAGTATCACTCTAAGAGTTGGAAGATGATTGTAAGAAGTATAGTATGAGTCAATATGTTTTAAAAACTACATATTTCCATTTTATTTTATTATTTATTTTTTAAATTGTAATTTTGGATTTACATATAATCATTATACATATGTGTAGGATACAGTATTTTTTATTACAAAATTTTGCACTTTTAAAATTTACATTTAATCTGTACATCTTTTTAAAAATATTTATTGTAGTTTATAATTTACACATACTCATTACACATATTTGTAGGGTACCAGTGATTTTTTTTCAAAAAAGTTATTTATTTAGTTTTATTTATTATTATTATTCAATTTGACCAGAGAGAGAGAAAAAAGAAAGAGAGAGAGAGTGAGAAAGTAAGCCACCAGGACTGGGGCTTGAACCATCGTCAGCTGTGTGAGAGTCCAGTGCCTTAACCACCATGCCACCTGCTGGCCCCAGATGGTCTTTAAAAGCACATATATGGGGCTGGCAGGTGGCGTGGTGCTTAAGGGTGCTGGACTCCCAAATGTTTGACCACAATTCAAATCCCGGACCCGGTGGCTTGCTGTCTCACTTTCCCTGTCTCTCGCTCTTTCTCATTCTGTCCCTCTTTGGTCAAATTAAATAAATAATGTTAAATAAAATAATTCTTTTAAAAAGCACATATACAATGAATTATAAAGACATTGAGGATATTAACATGTTTATTGCCTTCAATATCTAACATTATATTATGTTGTGAACATTTGGAACCCGCTCTGCTAGTTATTCAGGAAGTATATACTGAATTGTCTGTGATGGTCTTTACTGTGAAATACAGTTCTAAAGAAAAACCAGTTGATTGGGACCAGCAGTTAGAGTAATGACTATGTTGCTGGACTCCCACGTAGTCGACCGCGGTTCGAGTCCTGGACCCAGTGGCTTAAACTCATGCCAGGTGCGTGTGCGTGTGTGCCCAGGATCCCGAGAAGAGAATCGCTCTTGGGGTTGATTTCGCGCTTTCTGTCTCTCTGTCTCTGTCTCACTCTCTCTGTCTGGAGGGTGCACGCGCCCTATAGCAAAAACCTCTCCAAAAAAAAAGGAAAAAAGAAAAACCAATTGATTAAAAATCTGACAACAAAAAGTCTTATAAATTAATGAGGATGGATTTTTGAAGACAAAGATAATCTTAGCATAACCAATGAAAGAAGAATTTGTAATTTCCATGTCGAGGACTGTGGGAGCAGGAGTTTATAATCTGAACAGATCTATGGTATCATTGATCCAGTTCGAGATGGTAAACTGTACATAAAATAGTTTATTAGGAAGAAATAGAAAAAAACTTGTACCCACTCATTGTGAATTCTTGTAAGACCATAGTACTGTTCTGTGCATGAAAATATAAGTCCTCAAAAAAGTAAAAACAAAACAAAACTGGAAAGAGATGTTCGAAAATGAAGACATGGTAAAATCAGTGATTTGGTGATTTATAGGTCTTACGATGTTCTTGGTTTAGTTTTCTTTAAATTCATTCCAAAGAAAGGCTCAGCTACTTGTAACGTTCTGGGTCTTTCCCTTGTTATCTAATTGTATACAATGAGTAATGGCTATAATAAATATATAAATTGAAATCTGTAGAGACAACTGTCTATCAAATAATTGGTGAATTTGTAAGTTAAACCTGCTCAAGTGTAGAATAGTTGAATTTGAATTTTTAGCCTTTTTAGTAGGAAAATTTAACCCTGATAGTCAATGTTATTATTGATATGTGTGGATTTATCCTCTTTTTCCTCTATTTGTTTTGTGTTCTCTTACTTCTGTTTGACTCAGTTTAGTTATCCTGGTGTAGTATTCCCTTAAGTATTTCCTGAAGAGCTGGTGTAGGTTGGTGAATTCTTTCAACATTTGTTTATCTGGGAATGATTTTTATTTCTCCTTCCCATTTAAAGGATAATCTTGCCAGGTATAGTACTCTTGACTGAAATGGTTTTTCTTTCAGAGTATTAAATATGTCTTCCCATTCTTTCTTTGCCTGCATTGTTTCAGTTGAGCAGTTTGATGTTAGCCTAATGGGATAACCTTTGTAAGTTAACTTGGTGTTTCTTTCTTGCCATTTTAGAATACTGTCTTTGTCTTTAATTTTTACCAATGTGGCTATGATGTGTCTTGGAGAAGATCTTCTTATATTTATTTAGTGTCCTTTCTATTTTCTGGATTTGGATGTTCACGTACCTTTTTAAATTTAGAAAGTTTTCAGCTAATAATATATCATAAAAGAGATTTTCTAAGCCTTTGCCTGTCTCTTTGCCTGCTGGAATACCTATTATGCAGCTATTTTGCTGTTTAATGGTGTCTAGGATTTACTGTATATTGTACTAGTTTTTGTTTGCTTGTTTGTTTTAGAACATCTTAAATTTTTAATCTTCTCTTTGCATGTTACCTAGACCACTTTTGATTAAGAAAACTGGAAAGTTAATAACTACCACAAGGGAATGCCAGGTGGTGGTATGTGTCAGTTTTCCACAGAATTCTGCCTTGCAGGGTGCCTGAATGCACTGCTCCAAGTCCCTGCTCACAATTTGCTGGAATCATGGCAAATTTTAGTCCACAGGTCGCTTTCCCCATGTTTCTTTGTAAACTCTTCAGCATTCTTACAGAATTTTTTATGGTCTTTAGATTATTCTTCAGCTAGTTCAACATGAAGGGGGTGCTGGACTGGGAGTCCTTCACCAGTGCTATGGGGGACTGGATTACTTGGTTGGTTTTGGTTGCTGGGTGATTTTCAGCACTAATTACTGGCAAATAGACCTGCTCCTTTTCATTGAGTTTGGGTGATAGATCTTTGTTTTAAATGTGATCTTCAGTGGTTTGAATGAGTACTCTGCTGGAAAGTTGATTTCGATTCTGAAGGCCCCTTGTCATATGGAGGAACAATAAGCACTTGCCAGGTCAATAAATTAGCTTCATCAACCTGGATGTTAGGGAAACATAGCCATTACACTAACTGCTGTTTCCCAAGCATTCTTACAGAATTTTTGATGGTCCTTCGATTATTCTTCAGCTAGGTCAGCCTGAAGGGGGTGTTGGGCTGGGAGTCCTTCACCAGTGCTATGGGGGACTGGATTACTTGGTTGGATTTGGTTGCTGGGTGATTTTCAGCACTAATTACTGGCAAATAGACCTGCTCCTTTTCATTGGCTCCTTTTCATTGAGTTTGGGTGATAGCTCTTTGTTTTAAATGTGATCTTCAGTGGTTTGAATGAGTACTCTGCTGGAAAGTTGATTTCGATTCTGAAGGCCCCTTGTCATATGGAGGAACAATAAGCACTTGCCAGGTCAATAAATTAGCTTCATCAACCTGGATGTTAGGGAAATTTTTCATTCCACATTTACAGACTTCTTCAAGCTCCTTCATCAGCCTTCTCCTGGTCCATTTTGGATCTCTGTTGTCCTCATTTTTAAGTTATTCTTCCATTCTTTTATTAAAATTATTTTATCTTATCTATTATTATTATTTTTTAATTTGACTAGAGAGAGACAAAGAAAGAGAAGCAAAGTGAGAATCTAAGCCGTCAGTTCCAGGACTCAAATTGTGGTTGGTCATGTGGGAGTCCAGCACTTTCACCACCATACCACCTGCTGGCCCCAGTTCTTAGGGCACGTGTGATTCCTGGAGAGAGAGAAAGACACAGAGATAGTGAGAGGAAAAGTGAGAATTCACCCTCCCTGGGGGAATGGCCATGCTGCAATCCCTTCTCAGTTCTCTGCCTGGTCTCTTGCACATGCTCACACATGTGCCCAGAGTGAGTTTCAAGTCACCGTGTATGGGATTCGGACTACAGTCAGCCATGTGGGAGTCCAGTGACCTATCTGCTACACCATCTGCCGGCCCCTATTCTGCCATTCTTTTTGATTGCGTGGGCTAAATCGGAGCTTTTGTCATCAAGGTCAGAAATGTGGTCTAATCTGCTATTGATACTTTCCAGGGAGTTTTCGATTTCCTGCCCTCTAGTCTTTTTATCCAGGATTTCTGTTTGATTCTTTTTTAGGGTGCCTATATCTCTATGTAGTTCTTCCCTCAAGTCATGAAATGATTTTCTCATCTCCTCATATTGGTTGTCTGTTTTCTCTTGCATCTCACTGAGTTTTGTTTCGATGAATATCCCAACATCTTTTCCTGTCATTTTTATGATCTCTTGCATTTTATCCATTGTTATTGAGAAGTTATTGTCTCCTTTTTTGGGGGGGGTGTTATTTCCTGGTTTTCTCATATTCTTGATATTCTGCTTTGATAGTTGGTCATCTGGTGATATGTCCACTTCTCCCCACTTCTCTGGAGTAGATTTCTAACTTGTGTTTGTGTGCGTCCCTATGGTGTGAGTTGGCTCTGTGACAGTTTCCCTTTTCTATTGTGTGTGGGAGTGTGGTATTCACGGTGGGAGTTTTGGGTTTAGACTTTTAGAAGGGAGTTTCTCTCCTTTTACTGCTGGGAGGTGGGTGTAGGGAGAGAATCCCTCCAATGCCTCACTGTGTTCTGGTGTTTGGTTCCTGTGTACCCAAACCTCACTGGTTCCAGCGTGCCTGGAGGCTGGGCTGGATAGGTGATGTAAGATGATAGTCTAATTCTCTTGCCATGTTTTCATGATATTTTTATGACGTGTGGGCTGGAGGAGCCCCTCTTCCCATACTCCAGGTGCATGGGGGCTTTGGTGATTAGCTCGGGTTGGGCGGCCTTTGCTTAACTGTTGCTCCTAGATTGGAAAGGTGAAGGATGGTGTCAGCATAGGCGGGGCTGGGCTTCCATCTCTTGGGCTGTAGGAACCAGGTTCCTACCTGGTGGAATGCTAGAACAACTCCTCTCCTACTCCAGGCTGGGCAAGTCTTTAGGGATCAGCTCAGGCTGGGCAGCTTTTGCTTCTCTGTTGCTCCTTCTGTCTCTGGGACTGCAGGATCTGGGTGGTAGTCAGTGAAGGCTGGTGCAGCTCCTCCTTCCCCACTCCAGGCTCGGTGGGGACCTTTGGAGATTAGCTAAGGCTAGGCAACTTTTTGTTTCCTGGTTGTTCTTTCTATTTCTGGGCCAAGTTTCCATTTTAATTAGTACCTACCGATTTCCTGGTAGAAAAAGTGAGGAAGTTAGCATCTACACTTCCTTCTACTTTCCTGGCCCACCTCCTACTTTGGTGAGTTGTATTCTTTTATGATGTGCTGGCAAAGGGTATATATACTATTGACACCTGCATTGCAGCTCTAATTCCCTCAGTTACTTAATCTTATTTTTTTGTTTAAATGGATTAATCGTGCACCATCTGTATCAATTTAAGTTCTTGGTTTCAAACAACAAAAACCCAAAGTGAAGAACTTTAGTTAATGTAAGCATAAAACGAAATGATTGGAAGGCTATGGAATGGTTCACAGGAGAGAAGACGAAGGGATCCTGCTCAGGTGGGCAAGAGCCAAGGGAGATGAGGCAGTGGGGAAACCCAGCTGAGGTTCTGTATGGGACTGTCCAGTTGGGTCACACCCAGGCCCTGCCCTGTGGACCCCACCTCTCTCCCTCCTGCCCTTTATTCTTCCCTTGCTTTCTTCTGCCCCCTCCTTTGCTATAGTGTGTTTCGATGGTTTCTTATCTTGTTTCATTTCTAAAAATGTATTTATTGGGACCAGCAGTTGGCGTAATGGTTATGTTGCTGGACTCCATGTAGTCAACCGCAGTTCCTGGACTCTGTGGCTTAAACTCTCTCTGGGTACATGTGCGTGCGTGCCCAAGATCCCGAGAGGAGAATGGAGGAGAAGGGATTGTGGTGTGGCCATCCCTCCTGGGGGGTGATTTCTTGCTTTTTATCTCTCTGTCTTTCTCTGTCTTTCTGGCAAGAGCATGCGCCCTATAGCAAAAACCTCTCAAAAAATTTTTTTTAAAAAATTTATTTCTCTCTCTCCCTCTCTCTCTCGATTGAGAGAGAGTAAGAAACAGAGATGGGCATTCTTCACAGGGTTCTTTATGTCCTAATTTGACCCCAGATCCAGCCAGCCAGAATCACAGGCATGAGCACATCCAGTGTGCACAGGAAGACTCAGGTCATGAACCCGGGACCTTCCCACTCACAGAATGTTGCATTATTGCCACCTCACTGTGGCTGGCCATGTTTCATTTTTCTTACAGTGAATATGAGCAGCTTTTACAAGTTGTCTATATGTTCTCTTATAACGTGGTTGAATTCCTCTCCATCCTTCCACATTTCTTTTTTTCCCCGAGTTGTTTGAAGGCTGGATTTTTCTTTTTATTTATTTTTTCTCCTTTGGGAATAGATAAAGAAGAGGAAAGGTGGAGAAAAGGTGGCTGGAGATGTGGGGGTCATCAGAAGACCCACCTTCTCTTCTGTATTCTGATGCTGTTGAATGGTCCCTGAGAGTTAGCCCAGCAACTGGGGTGGATCCTGTTCCCATGTGCCGAGATCTCTGGGCTTCACATTACTCCATTCCCCCACTCCCTGGCCCTCCATTCACTAAAAATCCCAGGCTTCATTTCTGGCAGAGCAAATGGCCACAAGTGTTTCCTTCTCCCATTCCATCGGTCGCTCTCTAATAGCCGTTCTAGTCTCTTCTATTCTAAAGAGGGGAAATGTGAAGATAAACCCTCAATTTACTTCTTTCCTGATTTGGAATGAAGAGGCTGCTGTTTAGGATCTTTGACTCCCAGTTACAGCTGCCGGTGGGCTGGAGATGGCTGGTCGGGGTGGGGCGCAGTCATGCCCAGAGCTGTGCTAAAGTCAGAAATGTCTGCTTCGGTCTAAGGGCATGAAGAGCGACTGTGGATACTGAGACAGTGTGGGAGGAGGGTGGAGAATGAGACAGTGGGACCAAGGGGAAAAGGAAAGAAGCAAAACCTTTAAGGGGCACAAAAATGAAAAATTATCTGTTGATGATAATATGTATGGTAATATCTTTGAACAAATACACAGTGTATTCAGGACGGGAAAATTCATTTGGTAAGCTATAATGACACACGGTGATTGAATGTAAAAAATAAACTTCCAAAAAAAAAAAAGAAAAATGTCTGCTTTCTTTCTTAGCTGCCCGTTGATTTGTGATTGTTGGTGAAATTTCTGCTAACTGCTTGGATTTAAGCACTGGCAGAGGGAGAGTCCACGTCTGTGTTCATCGATCCAAGCAACTTGTAAATAAACAGACTCCCTGTTTGCCTGAGCTGGTTCCAGTTGGATTTCTGTCACCTGTGAACCAAACAGCACTAACAAATGCAGTGCCGTGAATGTTGCGTTTTCTGGTGAAAACTCACATCTTGCCAAGCCCTCTACCCTTGCTGTGTACGGATCCTACGACTGAGAGCGTCTATTTCTTTCTTTCTTTCTTTCTTTCTTTCTTTCTTTCTTTCTTTCTTTCTTTCTTTCTTTCTTTCTTTCTTTCTTTCTTTCTTTTTTTTTT